>NC_092122.1:14583415-14916749 GCF_045679555.1 Salvelinus alpinus
GGTGATTCTCTGATACACCTCTACGCAGACGACACCATTCTGTATACTTCTGGCCCCTCTTTGGACACTGTGTTAAACTAACCTCCAGACGAGCTTCAATGCCATACAACTCTCCTTCCATGGCCTCCAACTGCTCTTAAACGCAAGTAAAACTAAATGCATGCTATTCAATCGATCACTGCCCGCACCTGCTCGCCCGTCCAGCATCACTACTCTGGACGGCTCTGACTTAGAATACGTGGACAACTACAAATACCTAGGTGTCTGGTTAGACGGTAAACTCTCCTTCCAGACTCGTATTAAACATCTCCAATCCAAAATTAAATCTAAAATCGGCTTCCTATATTGCAACAAAGCATCCTTCACTCATGCTGCCAAACATACCCTCATAAAACTGACCATCCTACCGATCCTCGACTTTGGTGATGTCATCTATTAAATAGCCTCCAACACTCTACTCAACAAACTGGATGCAGTCTATCACAGTGCCATCCGTTTTGTCACCAAAGCCCCATACACTACCCACCATTGCGACCTGTATGCTCTCGTTGGTTGGCCCTCGCTTCATACTCGTTGCCAAACCCACTGGCTACAGGTTATCTACAAGTCTCTGCTAGGTAAAGCCCCGCCTTATCTCAGCTCACTGGTCACCATAGCAGCACCCACTCGTAGCACGCGCTCCAGCAGGTATCTCACTGGTCACCCCGAAAGCCAATTCCTCCTTTGGTCGTCTTTCCTTCCAGTTCTCTGCTGCCAATGACTGGAACAAACTGCAAACATCTCTGAAGCTGGAAACACTTATCTCCCTCACTAGCTTTAAGCACTAGCTGTCAGAGCAGCTCACAGATTACTGCACCTGTACATAGCCCATCTATAATTTAGCCCAAACAACTACCTCTTCCCCTACTGTATTTATTTTTTTATTTTGCTACTTTGCACCCCATTAGTTCTACTTTGCACATTCTTCCACTGCAAATCTACCATTCCAGTGTTTTACTTGCTATATTGTATTTACCTCGCCACCATGGCCTTTTTTTGCCTTTACCTCCCTTATCTCACCTCATTTGCTCACATTGTATATAGACTTATTTTTCTACTGTATTATTGACTGTTTTGTTATTGACTGTCTCCTCACTGTTGCTGTACCTCCATTTTGTGTACCACCACTCTCTCTATCCGGCCTTCACTCTTATGTGTCTGCATACTTTAGGGAACGCCACAGTCGCACACACACTGTCATTCACACACAGATGCACAGACACAGATGCAAACACACACACATGTTTGTTTTACCATCCTTGTGGGCACCAAACAATTTATTCTTGTTCAAAATCCTATTTTCCCTAGCCCTTAAACTAAACCCTAATTGTAATCCTAAAATAGCCTTTTTCCTTGTGGGGACCAGCAAAATGTCCCCGCAAGGATAGTACACACACGTCTTCCTCTGGAGGGATTTCAATCCATCTGTGCTTTGAGAGACATGTCCATGTCCTCCTTTTTTTTAAACTAGGCAAGTCAGTTAAGAAAACAATTCTTATTTACAATGACGGCCTAGGAACAGTGGCCTAGGAACAGTGGGTTAACTGCCTTGTTCAGGGGCAGAACAACAGATTTTTACCTTGTCAGCTCGGGGAATCAATCTAGCGAACTTTCAGTTACTGGTCCAACGCTCTAACCACTAGGCTTACCTGCCGCTCCTACATATGACCAAGCCTGTCCTGTCTTCAATGCTCCCATTTACTTTGTTAGATATCAGATTACATTTATTTCAGGATTATCCAATGGTTATAGTAATAAGACAAGGCTGGCGTATCTCCAATGGACTTTTATACGGTAGTTGCTTTTCAACCCATTGCCAGCACATAGAGCTTTGCCTGGGATGAGCGAGAGCTAGCCCCTCGTAGGGGTGGGAAGGCTAAGAGAAAAGCATTCTCTTAGCCTTCCCACCCCTACGAGGGGTTAGCTCTCGCTCATCCCAGGCAAAGTTCTTCTATGTGCTGGCACTCAAATAGTGGAACAAGCTTCCCCCTCATGTCAGGACAGCTGAGTCCCTGCCCATCTTCCGAAAACGTTTGAAAGCCCACCTCAGTGTGTGTGTGTTATATATATATTTTAAAAAACGTGTCTTGTTTGCAGTAAAACTCGCACTTGTCTTTGCTCACTAGCACTGGCTTTGTTGATAGCTACTTTATTGAAGAAAAATGTACTTACTATGACTGTGTGGTTGTCTCACCTAGCTGTCTTAAGATGGATGTAAGTCGATCTGGATAAGAGCATTTGCTAAAATGTAATGTAAACGCAACCCACTCAAGAATTATTAACCACGCCTGTGTTTTTCCCAAACTAATTTTCCCTATGTTTTTCCCAAACTTATTTTGTGTTCTGTAACCTGGACTTGACCTAGAGGGGCGGCAGGTAGCCTAGTGGTTAGAGCGTTGGGCAAGTAACTGAAAGGTTGTCAGATCGAATCCTGAGCTGACAAGATAAAAATCTGTCGTTCTGCCCCTAAACAAGGCAGTTAACCCACTGTTCCTAGGCCATCATTGTAAATAAGAATTTGTTCTTAACTGACTTGCCTAGTTAAATAAAGGTGAGAAAAAAAAGTGAGCATCCCAGGATTCTGCAGCAGCCATGCACACATGAAGCTGGCTACTGAGCAATTAGCCCTTAACCCCAATAATGTAATCATTCAGCAGGCGTATGCGGGTAACTGGCAATCTTAAAAAGGGCTAAATCAACAATTAGACATAAAATGAAATGGCATCAGCCGAGCGGTTATGGGAAAGACAATGTCATGTTTACTGTCACTGAAATGGGGAGGCAGACGTCTAGGGACAGTCTAAAAGACATCGCTGCTAGCTCCATGGTTGGGGCAGAGGAAAAGGGAGGAGTGCAGGCAGCATAGGGGTCACTGGCAGGATACAGCTCATTATCCTGTCTCAGAGCTGTGTTTGGAACAGGCAGCATTTAGCTAGGGGTCACTGGCAGGACACAGCTCATTATCCTGTCTCAGAGCTGTGTTTGGAACAGGCAGCATTTAGCTAGGGGTCACTGGCAGGATACAGCTCATTATCCTGTCTCAGAGCTGTGTTTGGAACAGGCAGCATTTAGCTAGGGGTCACTGGCAGGATACAGCTCATTATCCTGTCTCAGAGCTGTGTTTGGAACAGGCAGCATTTAGCTAGGGGTCACTGGCAGGATACAGCTCATTATCCTGTTTCAGAGCTGTGTTTGGAACAGGCAGCATTTAGCTAGGGGTCACTGGCAGGATACAGCTCATTATCCTGTCTCAGAGCTGTGTTTGGAACAGGCAGCATTTAGCTAGGGGTCACTGGCAGGATACAGCTCATTATCCTGTCTCAGAGCTGTGTTTGGAACAGGCAGCATTTAGCTAGGGGTCACTGGCAGGATACAGCTCATTATCCTGTCTCAGAGCTGTGTTTGGAACAGGCAGCATTTAGCTAGGGGTCACTGGCAGGATACAGCTCATTATCCTGTTTCAGAGCTGTGTTTGGAACAGGCAGCATTTAGCTAGGGGTCACTGGCAGGATACAGCTAATTATCCTGTTTCAGAGCTGTGTTTGGAACAGGCAGCGTCCGCACCTCACATACAAATCTTTATTTTTTGGGCAAATTCGATGAATACAACAATAACGTGACATGCTTATTTACAAGCCCTTAACCAACAATGCAGTTCAAGAAATGGAGTTAAGAAAATACTTACTTTTTTATTTTATTTGTTTACTTTTAGTAACACAAGAAAATTTCATAACAATAACGAGGCTATATACATGGGGTACCAAGTGAATGTGTGGGGGTAAAGGTTAGTCAAGGTAATTTGTGAAGTGACTATGCATAATCAGCGAGTAGCAGCAGTGTTAAAAACAAATGGTGCCAATGTAAATAGTCTGGGTGGCAATTTGATTAATTGTTCAGCAGGCTTATGGCTTGGGGGTAGAAGCTGTTAAGGAGCCTTTTGGTTCTAGACTTGGCGCTCCGGTACCGCGTGCCGTGCGGTAGCAGAGAGAACAGTCAATGACTTGGGTGACTGGAGTCTTTTTTTGGGCTTTCCTCTGACACTGCCTAGTATATACAGTTGAAGTTGGAAGTTTACGTAGACTTAGGTTGGAGTCATTAAAACTCGTTTTTCAACCACCCCACAAATTTCTTGTTAATAACAAACTATAGTTTTGGCAAGTCAGTTAGGAAATGTACTTTGTGCATGACACAAGTAATTTTTCCAACAATTGTTTACAGATGGATTATTTCACTTATAATTCACTGTATCACAATTCCAGTGGGTCAGAAGTTTACATACACTAAGTTGACTGTGCCTTTTAAACAGCTTGGAAAATTCCAGAAAATGATATCATGGCTTTAGAAGCTTCTGATAAATTATGTCAATTAGCCTGAGTCAATTGGAGGTGTACCTGTGGGATGTATTTCAAGGTCTACCTTCAAACTCAGTGCATATTTTGCTTGCCATCATGGGAAAATCTAAATAAATCAGCCAAGACCTCAGAAAACACCACACCCTTGGGAGCAATTTCCAAACGCCTGCAGGTAACACGTTCATCTGTACAAACTATAGTACGCAAGTATAAACACCATGGCACCACGCAGCCGTCATACCGCTCAGGAAGGAGACTCATTCTGACTCCCAGAGATGAACATACTTTGTTGTGAAAAGTGCAAATCAATCCCAGAACAATAGCAAAGGACCTTGTGAAGATGCTGGAGGAAACCGGTACAAAAGTATCTATATCCACAGTAAAACGAGTCCTGTATCGACAGAACCTGAAAGGCTGCTCAGCAAGGAAGAAGCCACTGCTCCAAAACCGCCATAAAAAAGCCAGACTACGATTTGCAACTGCACATGGGGACAAAGATTGCACTTTTTGGAGAAATGTCCTCTGGTCTGACGAAACAAAAATAGAACTGTTCGGCCATAATGACCATTGTTATGTTTGGAGGAAGAAGGGGGATGTTTGCCAAGACGAAGAACACCATCCCAACCGTGAAGCACGGGGGTGGCAGCATCATGTTGTGGGGGTGCTTTGCTGCAGGAGGGACTGGTGCACTTCACAAAATAGATGGCATCATGAGGTAGGAAAATTGTGGCTATATTGAAGCAACATCTCAAGACATCAGTCAGGAAGATGAAGCTTGGTCGCAAATGGGTCTTCCAAATGGACAATGACCCCAAGCATACTTCCAAAGTTGTGGCAAAATGGCTTAAGGACAACAAAGTCAAGGTATTGGAGTGGCCATCACAAAGCCCTGACCGCAATCCTATAGAAAATATGTGGGCAGAACTGAAAAAGCGTGTGCGAGCAAGGAAGCCTACAAATAAATCATTCTCTCTACAATTATTCTGACATTTCACATTCTTAAAATAAAGTGGTGATCCTAACACAGAGACTTTTTACTAGGTTTAAATGTCAGGAATTGTGAAAAACTGAGTTTAAATGTATTTGGCTAAGGTGTTTGTTAACTTCTGACTTCAACTGTAGGTCCTGGATGACCGGAAGCTTGGCCCCAGTGATGTACTGGGCCATACGCACTACCCTCTGTAGCGCCTTATGGTCAGATGCCGAGCAGTTGCCATACCAGGCGGTGATGCAACCGGTCAGGATGCTCTCTGGTGCAGCTGTAGAACTTTTTGAGGAGCTGGAGACCCATGCCAAATCTTTTCAGTCTCCTGAGGGGGAAAAGGTTTTGTTGTGCACTCTTCACAACTGTCTTGGTGTGTTTTGACCATGATAGTTCATTGGTGATGTGGACACCAAGGAACTTGAAACTCTTGACCCGCTCCACTTCAGCTCTGTTGACGTTAATGGGCACCTGTTCGGCCCTCCTTTTCCTATAAGCCACGATCAGCTCCTTTTGTTTTGCTCACATTGAGGGAGAGGTTGTTCAGGCATCACACTGCCAGGTCTCTGACCTCCTCCCTATAGGCTGTCTCATCGTTGTTGGTGGTCAGGCCTACTGTTGTGTCGTCAGCAAACTTAATGATGGTGTAGAGTCGTGCTTGGTCACGCAGTTGTGCGTGAACAGGGAGTACAGGAGGGGACTAAGCACGCACCCCTGAGGGGCCCTAGTGTTGAGAATCATCGTGGCAGGTGTGTTGTTGCCTACCCTTACCACCTGCAGGCGGCCCGTCAGGAAGTCTAGGATCCAGTTGCAGAGGGAGGTGTTTAGTCCCAGGGCTTTGTGGGTACTATGGTTTTGAATGCTGAGCTGTAGTCGATTAACAGCATTCTCTCGTGTTATTTCTGTTCAGGTCGGAAAAGGCGGTGTGGAGTGGGTCTAGGGTTTCTGGCATGATGGCTTTGATGAGAGCCATGACCAGCCTTTCAAAGCACTTCATGGCTACAGACGTGAGTGCTACGGGGCAGTAATCATTTAGGCAGGTTACCTCCGCTTTCTTGGACACAGGGACTATGGTGGTCTGTTTGAAACATGTAGGTATTACAGACTCGGTCAGGGAGAAGTTGAAAATGTCAGTAAAGACACTTGCCAGTTGGTCCGCGCATGCTTTGAGTACACATTTTGGTAATCCATCTGGCCCGCAGCTTTGTGAATGTTGACCTGTTTTAAAGGTCTTGCTCACATCGGCTACAGAGAGCGTGATCACACAGTCATCCAGAACAGCTGGTGCTCTCATGCATGCTTCAGTGTTGCTTTCCTTGAATCAAGCATAAAAGGCTCGTCTGGTAGGCTGGTCACTGGGCAGCTTGCGGCTGGGTTTCCCTTTCTAGTCCGTAATAGTTTTCAAGCCCTACCAAATCCGACGACCGTCAGAGCTGGTGTAGTAGGATTAATTCTTGATCCTGTATTGACTCTTTGCCTGTTTGATGGTTCGTCTGAGGGCACAGTGGGATCTCTTATTAGCGTCTGGATTAGTGTCCCGCTCCTTGAAAGCGGCAGCTCTAGCCTATAGATCGGTGCGGATGTTGCCTGTAATCCATGGCTTCTGGTTGGGATATGTATGTATGGTCACTGTGGGGATGACGTCGATACACTTAATGATGAATCCGGTGACTGAGGTGGTAGACTGCTCAATGCCATTGGATGAATCCCGGAACATATTCCAGTCTGTGCTAGCAAAACAGTCCTGTAGCGTAGCATCCGCATCTGACCACTTCCGTATTGAGCGAGTCACTGGTACTTTCTGCTTTAGTTTTTGCTTGTAAGCAGGAATCAGGAGGATAGAGTTATGGTCAGATTTGCCAAATGGAGGGAGAGCTTTGTGTGTGGAGTAAAAGTGGTCTAGAGTTTTTTTCCCCTCTGGTTGCACATGTGACATGCTGGTAGAAATGAGGTAAAACGGATTTAAGTTTGCCCGCATTAAAGTCCCCGGCCACTAGGAGCGCATGGCGGAATACCGCTTATGGCGGAATACAAATCAAATCAAATTTTATTTGTCACATACACATGGTTAGCAGATGTTAATGCGAGTGTAGCAAAATGCTTGTGCTTCTAGTTCCGACAATGCAGTAATAACCAACGAGTAATCTAACCTAACAATTCCACAACTACTACCTTATACACACAAGTGTAAAGCGATAAAGAATATGTACATAAAGATATATGAATGAGTGATGGTACAGAACGGCGTAGGCAAGATGCAGTAGATGGTATATATTCATATTCCTGGTCGTAATGATAGTGAGTTGACGTTGCTCTTATATTCAGTAGTTCCTCCCGACTGTATGTAATGAAACCTAAGATTACCTGGGGTACCAATGTAAGAAATAACACGTAAAAAAACAAAATACTGCATAGTTTCCTAGGAACGCGAAGCGAGGCGGCCATCTCTGTTGGCGACGGAAGTAGAATACAGCTCATTGAGTGCGGTCTTAGTGTCAGCATCGGTTTGTGGTGGTAAATAGACAGCTACGAATAATATAGATGAGAACTCTTTTGGTGGATAGTGGGGTCTACAGCTTATCATGAGGTATTCTTCCTCAGGCGATCAACTTCGAGACTTCTTTAATATTAGACATCACGCACCAGCAGTTATTGACAAAGACACACATCCCCGCCCCTCGTCTTACCAGACGTAGCTGCTCTGTCCTGCCGATGCACGGAGAAGCCAGCCAACTCTATATCCGTGTCATCGCTTAAGATATTAAGATGCATAAGATATTACCGTTTTAATGTCCCGTTGGTAGGATAGTCTTAATCATAGATTGTCCAGTTTGTTTTCCAATGATTGCACGTTGGCCAATAATACGGAGGGTAGTGTTGGTTTACCTACCTGCAAATTCTTACAAGGCACACGCGGATGACTGGATTTGGGCCTTGTCTCGACAAACCAGCATATCCTTTGCGTCGGACACATTAAAGAAAAAATCTTTGTCCAGTTCGTGGTGAGTAATCGCTGTTCTGATGTCCAGAAGCTTTTTTTGGTCATAAGAGACGGTAGCAGCACCATTACGTACAAAGTGAGTTACAAACAATGCGAAAAAACAAACAAAATAGCACAGTTGGTTATTAGCCTGTAAAACGGCAGCCATCCTGTCCGGCGCCATTATTATCCATACGTGTTTTAACCTGGCATTTGGACATGTGTCCGTCAAACCTCCGAGCAGAGGGGAGAGACAATCAGGAAGGGTGAGGCAATGGAGGAGCAGCCAATAGTTGGGCTGCTTTAGGGTTCTGAAGGCGATTTCACACCCCCTCCGTTAATGTGTGAATGAATTCGAGTGGGACAGAAGGTTCATTAAAATAGAGGAGTTGTGGTGTGTTCGGGTGTGTGTGACTCTGTGCGTGTTTGTGAGCGCGAATGTGAATTCAACCGTGTTTGTGTGTGTGTGTCTGTTTATGTGTGAAAATGTGCATTCATCTGTACATGTACAGATGAATGCAATCTTAATTTGATCACTCTTGTCGCAGAGAAATGCAAACTTGTAGTGTTTGAGGTTTTAAAAGGCTTCTACCATTTTGTAAGTTCCACTTTAAAATCTGACTTGATTTGCCCTAACGAAAAAATGTATCAACCCCTGTCAAAATGTCCATTTAATTATAATCCACATACTAATTCACATGTCAAATTTAAGATCACAGATCTGTATGTGTTTTGTGTTCGTGAGGAGTACCCACGTCACAGCCCTAAGTACACAAAGTAATTACACTGCCAGATTCTTGGACCTGTTGGCAGTAATATAAATGGCGATTTGGTGAAGAAAGAGGCTGGCAGAGGGTCTAAAATAGATTTGCCATTCCAATCTGAAAAAGATTGGACCAATTTGGCAAAGCCATTTATCGAAACAGCAGTCCAAACTGATGCGATGTACATCTTCCCAGTATCCTAGGCTGAGCTAGTTCTCTTAACTGAAGCAATTAAAATATCCAGAAGTGATTAATCTCAAACTCATTTAATGACAGTCTATGCAGCAACAATTGTGATGTGTCTGTGACAAAAATCTATCTTCAGTAATCATAGGTGTACTAAATTGCCTCTAACCTTAAACACCTTTCCGTTAGACACGATCGAAAGCTTTGTGTCTGATGTCAACCGAGAGCTTTAACAATTTCTCTGGAAGAGATAAAGACACAGAGATATACGTATGTGTTCTATTTCTAGAAATGTCCGAACAAATTATTACCCATCGTCCATTGCATTTCACTTCACTTGCTTTCGTAAGAGAAAATTGTGATATACGGAACTACAGTAACTTGAGAGATGAAAATGTTTAATAGAAATGCTAAATGTCACAGGGGAATACTGTATAAATGTTTTAAACACTGTAATTCTGCAATTTACTTTGTTGGACCACTATTTACTCGGACGAGTAAGTACATACTGGTTATAAATGAAAGGGAAACATGTAAAAAAAAAAAAAAAACATGTTATTTATTGTTGCCACCCAGGTAGCGTTACGACTCTGCCAATATAAGAAATAGGCTTTTTAGTCTCTCTCCCAAAACTCGTGACTGCTTTTTGTCTCTTTTGTTTTAAGGGATGATATATTTCATTGCCCTGCTGTTTTATGGTCAGTTGGTGGAATGTGATCATTGATATACTGAAACATTTTGTTATTGTTCGTGTAGTGCTAATATAATACTGGGTAACAATTTAAATGAACTGTATATTATAACACATATAGCAGTATATTATAAACATTACATTTATTTTAACACTTTCTTTTAAATCTGTGTTATGCATCAGGTCCCCATAAAGAAACGGTTGATCAGATATACAATTCTATCAACCTAGACACAGATTTCCTCTAGACTTGTCTGTCTGTATCATTACGTTATAAGCTGCTGAACGTCTCTTCCTTGCTTCAGGGAGTGTGAAATAATCTGTGTGGGTGGACTAATTGACTACTTGATTGACTTCCCTGAAACAATTGATCTAGCCTAGCAGCAAGTCAACAGCTGACTCCGGGACGAAGGAGGGCTTTGTTTCCCCTCTGTTGTAGACACAATCCATGAGGGCCTAAACATGTCTCTGCATCGTGCCACTCAGGGTTAGAGGAGATGGATGGACATTGAAAATAGAGAGGGGCTGGTATTCACCCCTGGAGGACTCAGTCATGCTGAACGCCGACATCGGAACGTAGTTCCTCTAGGTATTGACTGAGATGCCCTGTGTTCCTGGACACAGCCAAACACTTATTACACTTATTACCTGTCAGCTCAGTAGACTGCATGCCTACTGCCTTGACTGCTGTAGTTCCTGCAGTCAAATGACCAAATCGTCCTCTAGTGGCCTCATGGGTGGAATGTTATTCATATTTTTCATAATTTCATCGTTAATAAAACTTTTGTTGTATTTTTTTATCCGGTGTTTCTATGTCAAATGGTTTTGTTATTTTATTCTTCTGATGTATATCAAATGTAATATTGGGATGCAAACTCAAAATTGAATACATTTCAACTCTATATCTGACATGGTACAGGTGTCTTTTATTTATGCCCATAACCATGTGTGTGAGGTGTACACTTTTGATCAAAGTAGATTTGTATAAGACTACCAAAACACCCTGCGTGACCCTGATTTAGCCCACTGCAGTAAATTAAATCAACTAATTTCTGTTTCAATAGCTCCTGGACATAAGGCAGACAGTGCTTTCATCCCTCAACACTTTCTCAAGTTGTGTGTGTGCATAGAGGTTTGGTGCTGTTCTCACAAATAAGACAGTTGGTACTTATTGGGACCCAGTTCTAACAGAGGCTGTCACAGAGAGACAGTGGGTGCCAAGTCAGACAAACAAAAGCTGCTGCAGCTGAGAGAGAGCGAGAAAGAGAGGCTTCATGTTAGCAGAGACGACTGTTTGTGTCTGAGACTGTTGGCTCTCTCTATCTCTGGCTTTCTCTCACTGATCCTATGGAACACCGGGGTCTAGTCTGGGATAATACCATAACAAATACATTTAGCACAATATGCACAATAGTAGGACCTGTTCACAACAACAAAAAACTAATTGTAACAGGAGGAATCGGTTTGATGTGATAACAATGTCAATACAGTATGGAAATATTAATACGGCTCTTGTTTAAGCCTTGATGCATCTACATCTCCTCGTGTGCTGGGGGATTTTCTACTGACGTGATTCTAGCGCTTCTCTCCCGTTTTCCAGCGGCCCCAACACCATGCTGACCCTGTCACTGAGTACGTTTACATGCACACTGAACACCTTACTCTGATTATTACCTTACGCCGATTAAGAAAAGCAAAGTAAACATTAGCCAATTAAAACACCTGGGATTTTTTTTTTTTTTTTTTGCAATCTTTTGAATTATTAAGACATGTAAACACCTTAATCAGAGTTCTGCCAGTGTATTTGATCTGAGTCCCATCAGGCAGCCTGACTTCAGATGTGTCTATGTGAACAGGATTATTAGAGAAGTCATTTTCCTTGCAAAGCATGTAAACATTTTTATCAAACTATATTAATTTGAGTATTCACAATCGTATTATTGTGTGTATGTACACGTACGTCCCCACGGTCCGTCTCTGTAACGATTCCATATTTACTTTTGACACATCCTCATTCATCCATTGCCATGGCAGCCTGTTACTTAACATAAATGACATGTACGACACATGATCACCGCTGCTGTTTCCCCGAGAGAAATCAATCTACCCTGGGGTTCCTGAGTGGCGCAGCGGTCTAAGGTGTTGCATCTCAGTGCTAGAGGCGTCACTACAGTCCCTGGTTCAATTCCAGGCTCTATCACAACCGGCCGTGATTGGGAGTCCCATAGGGTGACGGACAGTTGTTAGAGTTTGGCCGGGGTAGGCAGTCATTGTAAATAAGAATTTGTCCTTAACTGACTTGCCTAGTTAAATAAAAACAATTATCCTCTTCGCTCTGTCAATAGTTCAATCAGTCTTTTTCTCTTTCTCTGTCCATTCATTCATTCGAGGCTCAGTGTTGGAACCTTGTATGTGCAGAAGGCAGTGGGAGTGTGATTCCGTCACATCTACCTTATGGCTGTTGTCTATGTACTGTACAGTGACTTGCATTGTTGTGGTCCTTCTCCTGTCCTCCTTGTTGGTGTCGTCTAACGATTATTCATTATGAGAGCCGGGGGCTCGGGTACGAACACACTGGGGATTGATCGGACCAAACCCTTGGACATCTACTGCCATACATCTCCAAGCAGGCTTTGGTTAATGAAGAGGCTGCGAGAAATGTTTGTGTGGATGGGTGTTTGGGTTTATCCAGTCAAAGAATGAAATATCAAAGACAACTATCTGAATTTGTGCCTGAATCTGAATCGATTCCCAAACAATGGGTGCAGTACTTCCAAAAATGTGTATGGTAGTTCAGTGCAGTCCAGATTAGATTGAACACTGGATATGGCATATGCTGGACAAACTGTTAGGATATGTATAGCATGCTATGCATATTTCCCCATTACTCAGTCTCCTGTCCTGGTGTGATTTGAGCAGGCTGCACAAGGGGAAGGAAAATCAATTAACCTTTAGGGCAGCGGGAGCACCTTCCAACCAGCCGGGAGGGGAGGAAATGCATCTGGATTTAAAGGTTAGGGGATGGGTACTGATGGAGGAGAAACACACACAGGGGCATAAGTGATTTGTTACTGAATATACACACTTGCAGACATGCAAAGCAAATACACACATACACTATCACAGATACACACGCACTCTTGTTTAACTAACCTTGTGGGGGGACACAATTAATAACCATTCAAAATCTTATTTTCCTAAACCTAACCCTTACTCTAAGGTTAGGGTTAAGGTTAGGGCCTAACCTTAACCCTAAAACCTAACCTTAACCCTAAAACCTAACCTTAACCCTAAATCTAACTCTAACTCCAAACCTTAAACCTAATTCTAACCATAAAACTAATTCTACCTTAATCCTAAATCCGTGGCCATGACTAAGTCCATATCTGGCGTCAGAGAAAGACCAGTAGCCAGGTGAGGTGCAGGACAGCCAAACCAGCCAGGTGAATAAACATGGAATCTCAGCCAGCCACATGCATACTGCTGCTTTCTTAATAACTGCCAGAATAAATGGAATTAACAGGGATTTGGTGATTAAATCATATTTACTCAGGTTCAGGAAATTCAGTTATTTAATCGAAAACTCTCCAAAATCGTATTACAAGGAAAACAAAGAGGTGATTTAATTTCAGTGTTCATTTTTAATTTCAAGTTGCGTTACTTGCCTTGCCATATTGCCAGAAGTATGCAAGTACACTACATGATGAAAAGTATATGGAGCCCATCTCATTCCAAAATCATGGGCATTAATATGGAGTTGGTCCCCCATTTGATGCCATAACAGCCTCCACTCTTCTGGGAAGGCTTTCCAATAGATGTTGGAACATTTCTGTGGGGACTTGCTTTCATTCAGCCACAAGAGCATTAGTGAGGTCGTGCACTGATTTTGGGTGATTAGGCTTGGCTCGCAGTCAGCGTTCCAATTCTTCCCAAAGGTGTTCGATGGGGTTGAGGTCAGGGCTCTGTGCAGGCCAGTCAAGTTCTTCCACACCGATCTCGTCAAACCATTTCTGTATGGACCTCGCTTTGTGCATGGAGGCATTGTCATGCTGAAACAGGAAAGGGCCTTCCCCAAACTGTTGCCACAAATTTGGAAGCACAGTATCGTCTGGAATGTCATTTTATGCTGTAGCGTTAAGATTTCGCTTCACTGTAACTAAGGGGCCTAGCCCGAACCATGAAAAACAAGACTAGACAATTATTGCTCCTGCACTAAACTTAACAGTTGGCACTATGCATTGGGGCAGGTAGCGTTCTCCTAGCCAGATTCCTCCATCAGACTGCCAGATGGTGAAGCGTGATTCATCACTCCAGAGAACACGTTTCCACTGCTCCAGAGTCCAATGGCGACGAGGTTTACACCACTCCAGCTGACACTTGGCACTGCGCATGGTGATGTTAAGCTTGTGTGCGTCTGCTCGGCCTTGGAAACCCATTTCATGAAGCTCTCAATGAACAGTTCTTGTGCTGATGTTGCTTCCAGAGGCAGTTTGGAACTCAGTAATGAGTTCAGCACTCGGCGGTCCCGTTCTGTGAGCTTGTGTGGTCAACCACTTCGCGGCTGAGCCGTTGTTGCTCCTAGACGTTTCCACTTCACAATAACAGCACTTACAGTTGACCGGAGCAGCTCTAGCAGGGTAGAAATCTGACTAACTGACTTGTTGGAAAAGTGGAATCTTATAACAGTGCCACGTTCAAAAGTAACTGAGTATTTCGGTAAGGCCATTCTTATGCCAATGTCTGTCTATGGAGATTGCATGGCTGTGTGCTCAATGTTATGCATTTGTCAGCAACGGGTGTGGCTGCAATAGCCGAATCCACTAATTTGAAGGGGTGTCCACATACTTCTGTATATCTAGTGTATGTCAGCAACTAATTACAATATGAAAAATACTGCAATAGACTTGAGGAATGATTGTTTTCATCAATTGTGCAATGAATGAGCATATATATGTCTCACCCTGATTAGTGTGCTAATTTTCGAAGTTTCTCGAAGTTTTTTTTGTCAGAGGAAAGCCCATAAAATTGTCAGAGACTCCAGTCACCCAAGTTATAGACTGTTTTCTCGGCAACCGCACGGCAAGCGGTACCAGAGTGCCAAGTCTAGGACCAAAAGGCTCCTCAACAGCTTCTACCCCAAGCCACAATTACATTGACCCCCCTTGTACACTGCTGCTACTCGCTGTTTGTTTGTTACCTATGCATAGTCACTTCACCCCCACCTACGTGTACAGATTACCTCAACTAGCCTGTACCCCCGCACACTGACTCAGTACCGGTGCCCCCTGTATATAGCCTCGTTATTGTGTTACTTTTTATTATTACTTTTTAGCCTACTTGGTAAATATTTTCTTCTTCTTGAACTGCACTGTTGGGTAAGGGCTTGTAAGTAAGCATTTCACGAGTAAAGTCTACACTTGTTGTATTCGGCGCATGTGGCAAATAAAGTTTGATTTGATTTAATTGCATCCTTCTTGGGTTTGTGGATCTTTCCTCATATCAACCTGTAACAATTTCCCTGAAGCATTCATACACTGTGGCAATAGTCAACTGAAGCTCAAGCAATCACACTGTGCATTCTGCTGTGAACATCTGCTACATGCCAAACAATCAATAACACCACCATGTTGGAAAACCATCAACACTAGACAGACTTAACAACGGTCCCATTATTTTTTGCCATTTCTGTATAGCTAATGGACAATGGACTCAGTGAGGTACAGCAGGAAAGTGTGGTTCCTTGCCATGCGGTTCCCTGTGAGGTTCATTCTGAACTTGATTTACTGGGCTAATGAGGGGAGAAAATGGCTGGGCTTTCAATGGCACTCCAACTGGGCCCATGTTCCCCAGAGATATCATTACATTCCTGTGCATGCTTATGATGGTGGGGACAAGTTAAGCCATAGAGATGGAGGGTGTGGGGGGGTCTGCAATATGGTTCATTTCCTCCCTTTGGTGCCATAATGCTAGGCTACACACCATGTAAAAATGCTATGCTCATTGTTAGGAGAGCAATGTACCATACATGGCGAGCTCATCATGATTGAGGCACATTACTCAACTAACAGTGAGCAACTGCAGATTTACCACTGTCTGCAGGATAACTTTTTGCTGATCCATTTTTGTGCCGTTTTCAATCTCCTGTCCCTGAATGACAGGTCTCCAGCACTGAACAATGACAACCACTGAGGGTGTCAATATACTGATCTAAGTCATAAGTAGACCGTCAATATTCCGTAGACAGGGCATCATGACAATCTTAAAGGGATACTTCTATCACGCCCTGATCTGTTTCACCTGTCCTTGTGCTTGTCTCCACCCCCCTTCAGGTGTCGCCCATCTTCCCCACTTACTCCTGGGTATTTATACCTGTGTTTTCTGTCTGTCTGTGCCAGTTCGTCTTGTTTGTTCAAGCATACCAGCGGTTTGGGTCTGAGCTCCTGCTTTTTCCAGTCTCTCTTTTCTCACACTTCTGGTTTTGACCCCTGCCTGTCCTGACTCCGAGCCCTCCTGCCTGACCCTGAGCCTGCCTGCCGTTCTGTACCGTTGCCCCTACTCTGGATTACCGACCTCTGCCTGACCTGACCCTGGGCCTGCCTTGGGTCTTACCTGAAACCTGATTACTCCAGGATTTTGGAAATTAGTTAGCATTGGCTCGCAAATCAACCACTAAAGTCCTTCATACTGGACACAGAGGCATACAAATGATATCCAGGAGTTCTGACTCGGGGGAAGTTGATAAAGGGCCTCATTGCCAAAATCCCAAAGTTTCCATTTAAAAGAGAAGAGAGAGGGAAAAGAAAGAAAGGATTGGATTGGATTATCCTGGAAAATGAGAGAAGTAGAGGAGAGAGAGGACCCAGATCAGCTCCTCCTCTGAAAGGCCCTGGAATTATTTTAAGAAAAAACGTCAGAGCCTCCATTTTACCCCAGTAATGAATAACAAAGACGAGTCATCATGCTTATAATACATACAAATAAGGCTAGTTTAGTTATCATGAGATTAGGTATTATTAAATAAATGACCCCAGCACACTGCTGCTCCTATCACAGGGTGACTCATAGGGCTTGCCATTTCAGTCTGTACACAATGTCTTTTGAACTTTAAGTACAGCTAAGTATCTTGGTCATGTTCTTTTATTCAGTCCTTTTTTGACTCATGTCCGACAATTACTTACGTTATTACTCACCTCATAACCAGTTTGGCCTATTACTTCTGTGATTACCAGTTAAGTTATAGAATATTCTACTATTGAAGAATAGCTATCACCCTTATGCCAATGTCTTTTCTCATGTAGCTGTAATATTTGTAAGTAAATGTCGATTTTCCTGACATGTATGGATTTCCATATCTACGTTTTGGAATCAGTTTGTAATGGTTTATTCATGAAGCATAGAGTAGCCCATCTCCTGCCTGTGAAGTGCCAAAACGTGTAGCATTCTTCCCTCTCCAAGTCCTGCTAGTCAGATGAAGATCTGGAGTGTTTACGGCCAATAGAAAGGGTTTCCATGAAGAGAAAGTGTTTCTCTATAGATGTGTTATTAAAGAAACCAGCACAGTGTTCTTAAACACTCAATGCCTTCTCCAGCAGTGTAGGTCAAGGGTGAACAGTACAAGGACAAGTACTGTCCATCATGCCATACCATGATTACACAGAGGAAAATAATGTGGTCATAAACAGCAAATGATACAAAAATTATTTCAGCATCCAGTAAAATAATGTAATGTATCTATCGAAATAGTTGGAAGTGTTGTAAATTCTAGTACGATTTCTAAAGGAGTAGAAAGGATAAAGTATTTTTGCTCTCAGAGGACAAAACACAGAACAAAAAGCTGGACAATCTTTTACCCGCAGCACATTTAGCCCATTGTATTTCCTCTGAGCACTTTATTAGAGACTTTAGACGTATAAATACATCAAACACAAATGGAGAAAACACTCCAGAAACATGAGACAGATCTCTGGTCTTTGTCCGAGCAGCTGTCCACACACTGTCTGCTACTCTATTCATTCCCCATTTCCTCCTGATGAGGTGATCGAAGAAAAGGGAGATAGAAACAGCCTGTTAGTGGCCTTTCCCTCAGCTGGGATTACAAGGCGCTGCTATCCGTCCAGCCTCTCACTGTAGCTTATTGTCCCGGCTGTTGTGGCATGCTTCACACATGGCTTAAGAAGGGTTGGAGAGGCGATAGCGTCATGACACTATCTGACCAGACGGCAGGCCAGAGGACCTGGCTGAGATGCGCCCCTCGTCTCTCGTCCATCTCTCTGTCAGGCCAGGGTGGTGTTTCTCAGACCCTCCAGAAATCAGGGAGCATCAGGGAATCAACAGATGGGAGTAAATGTCATTATCTTTGGGCTACCTCTGCCAGCTTATCTCTGAGCTGTAGACAGGGGAGAAAGGAGACAGGCAAGGAAAGGCAATTATAGAACAATGAGAAGGGTCTAAACTGCCACCTCGTGAGCTGGGTCTGTTCCACTTATCTCTCCAGGCACATGACGGAGCAGTTGATTGACTATCATCATGGTCAACCATTGACAACACAATATGCTCATCCAGTCCTACTCGACACTTAGAGTAGATACGTAGATACCTAACATGAACCACGTCAGTAGTGATTGACTTCTCGTCTTTGAGTTTTGAAGTTTAAACAACATCCTCCACAGAGAGAAGTGGTGTTACATGGGTCCTTGTGTCCGGCAGAGCAGGTGACGTGTATCTTACATAACTTCAGTCTCGTTGCATAACACTTTATACATCCCTACATAACAAACATGGAGGATTGGTTAGGCACTACCCTCTTAACCTCCACCACCACAGCTTTCACCTCTATTTCTCCAGAAATAACCTCCAGGCCACCAAAGCGGACAACCACCTCAGAAGTGTCCTTTGAAGGGGAGATTCAACGGGCGGCTTCTCTCTTCACACAGACATCTGAGCCAGGATATATGAATAGAATTTCTCTCTCTTGGTGGTTGTTGGTGAAGGTGCGGGGGAGGGGAGATACGTGGGGGCTGAGTGTGAATACAAATATCAGTCGATATGGTTTCAAGACTCATTTGTCTTGGTAAGTATGCCAGTCTTTGGTAAGCCAGTCGCTTGCACTTGTGCGCCTGTCAAATAGACCTCTGTTTTTTTTTTTAAGGAACACAAAGCCAGGGAACAAGAAGAGATTATATGTTCCAGGCTGTAAATTTGTTCTCATTGTCTCTCCTCTGATGGGAGCTCAGTGATGGTGTGCAGAGGGAAAGAATGCGCAACGAAAGGTTGAATATATGAAAGAGCTTTAAATAGTGATGCCTCCTCATTCTTAAGGGCTTTGCTCCTACTCAGTTTCTTTATTGCCCTTTCCGCCATTACTATACTGCTATTCCAAATGTAGAAAACAAATAATCTCAAGGATGATGTGCAATGTTGTGTAGCTGCGATATTTCAATAGAAAAACTTTCAGCTTCATTCACAAAGACACCCACACCGTGAATAATCTTTATTTCAGATGTGATTTGATGCTTTGTACAAAGTTTCTTGTCATAGTTTCAGAAACCCTGTCTAAAGAGATGTATCCACTCCCAAGGCTGACAAATTAATTGTTACCCACTGGGCACACACTGGTTGAATCAACGTTGTATCCACGTCATTTCAATGATATTACGTTGAACCATCATGGAATAGACATTGAATTGTTGAATCAACGTTGTATCCACGTCATTTCAATGATATTACGTTATTACGTTGAACCATCATGGAATAGACATTGTGCCCTGTTGGTACTATCTGCAACAGTTGCTGGGTGATTCTCATAAAACCAGCTTTAACCATGTTAGTAGCAAATTGAGTTAGAAAACTACGATGCAACTGCAACAATGAACTACAGTACACTACATGACCAAAAGTATATGCCTGTCAAACATCTCATTCCAAAATCATGGGCATTAATATGGAGTTGGTCCACCTTTTCTGCTATAACAGCCTCAACTTTTCTGGGAAGTTTTTCCAGTATACGTTGGAACATTGCTGGGGGGACTTACTTCCATTCAGCTACAAGAACATTAGTGAGGTCGGGCACTGATGTTGGCCGATTACGCCTGGCTCGCAGTCCCCATTCCAATTCCCCATTCCAATTCACAGAGCCCTGACCTGGTGTTGAGGTCAGGGCTCTGTGCAGGCCAGTCAAGTTCTTCCACAACAATCTCGACAGACCATTTCTGCATGGACCTCGCTTTGTGCACAGGGGCATTTATTTTACATGTTTTTATTTCACCTTTATATAACTAGGCACGTCAGTTAAGAACAAATTCTTATTTACAATGACGGCCTACACCGTCCAAACCCGGACGACGCTGGGCCAATTGTGTGCCGCCCTATGGGACTACAAATCACGGCCGGTTGTGACACAGCCTGGATTCAAACCACATTTTTACAGATGCACAATTGAAAGCGTCCTGTCGGGCTGTATCACCGCCTGGTATGGCAACTGAATTGCCCGCAACCGCAAGGCTCTCCAGAGGGTGGTGAGGTCTGCCCAACGCATTACCGGGGGCAAACTACCCGCCCTCCAGGACACCTACACCACCCGATGTCACAGGAAGGCCAAAAAGATCATCAAGGACATCAACCACCTGAGCCACTGCCTGTTCACCCCGCTATCATCCAGAAAGCGAGGTCAGTACAGGTGCATCAAAGCTGGGACCGAGAGACTGAAAAACAGCTTCTATCTCAAGGCCATCAGACTGTTAAGCAGCCATCACCACTAGCATATTAGAGGCTGCTGCCTATAGGCATAGACTAGGAATCACTGGCCACTTTAAGGAATGGAACACTAGTCACTTTAATAATGTTTACATATCTGGCATTACTCATCTCATATGAGTATATACTGTTTTTCTATACTTTTCTACTTTCCCTTAGTCCGTTCCGCTCTGACATCGCTCGTCCATATGTATATAGTCTTAATTCATTCCTACTTAGATTTGTGTGTACTGGGTATATGTTGTGTAATTTGTTAGATATTACTTGTTAGATATTAATGCACTGTCGGAGCTAGAAGCACAAGCATTTCACTACATCTGCAATAACATTTGCTAATCAAGTGTATGTGACCAATACAATTTGATTTGATTTAGTGACGCCTCAAGCACTGAGATGCAGTGCCTTAGACCGCTGCGCCACTCGGGGCCTGCTGAAACAGGAAAGGGTCTTCCCCAAACTGTTGCTACAAAGTTGGAAGCACAGAATCGTCTAGAATGTCATTGTATGCTGTAGTGTTAAGATTTCCCTTCACTGGAACTAAGGGGCCTGAAGTATGAAAAACAGCTCCAGACCATTATTCCTCCTCCATCAAATTTTACAGTTGGCACTATGCATTCGGACAGGTAGCATTCTCCTGGCATCCGCCAAACCCAGATTCGTCCGTGGGACTGCTAGATGGTGAAGTGTGATTCATCACTCTAGAGAACGTGTTTCCACTGTTCCAGAGTCCAATGGTGGTGAACTTTACACCAGTCCAGCCGTCGCTTGGCATTGCGCATGGTGATCTTAGGCTTGTGTGGAAACCCATTTCATGAAGCTCCTGATGATACATTTTTACACTACTTGCTTCAGCACTCGGCGGTCCCGTCTTGTGTGGCCTACCACTTCGTGGCTGAGCCGTTGTTGCTCCTAGATGTTTCCAATTCACAATAGCAACACTTACAGTCGACTGGGAAGCGCTAGCAGGGCAGGAGTTTGACAAACTGACTTTGTTGGAAAGGTGGTATCCTACGACAGTGTCACATTGAAAGTCACTGAGCTCTACTGCCAATGTTTGTCTATGGAGATTGCATGGCTGCGTACTCGATTTTATAGACCTGTCAGCAACTGTTTAGGCTGAAATAACTGAATCCAGTCATTTGAAGGGTGTCCACATACATTCTGAAGACTAAGATGCTCAGTTTATGACGTCTTATTTGAAATACATTTAACATTTTGGCCTGAATTCTTTACATTTTCACCCCAAATTCTCTCGGTGGATGCTGCAGTGTACCCAAGTGGCATCGGGAGCAACAGCTTGCACGCACGTTACCACTCCACTATGTCTCCCTGTCATGGCTTTTGCGCCATCAGTACAGATACCAACACATCTTGACCACCAAAGTCCATTTGATGTCACAAAGCTGTCCAGTACTTTAAAAATATCCTCTCCTGTTGTCCTGGTTTCCAGTGGATTGCAGAAGAGGATGTCTTCCTTAATTGACCCCCCATAAATGTAACAGACATATACCAGGAGCTGTGCCAGGCCCGCCAAATCTGTTGACTCATCCAGCTGTAACGCATAGAATTCACTGGCTTGTATGTGAAGCGGTAATTGTTTAAAAACATCTCCTGCCATGTCACTGATGCGTCGTGAAACAGTGCTGTTTGATGAAGGCATTGTCTGTATAGTTTTTTGGGCCTTTTCCCCCAGCAATTCCCCAGCCATGTCCGCGGCAGCAGGAAGAATTAAGTCCTCCACAATAGTATGGGGCTTTCCTGTCCTATCCACTCGGTAGCTCACCATATAAGACGCTTCTAGCCCCTTCTTATTAATGGTATCTGTTGCTTTTATACATGTCTTACTGCTCGAAAGTCATTTTAATTCTCACTCAAAACCCCCGTGGCTTATTTTTCAAATTGGCATGTTTTGTTTCTAAATGTCTGCGCAAGAGTGAAGGTTTCATCGAGTTGTGAGATAGTATTTTTGCACATATAACACACTGTGGCTGTGGAAAGGCACTACTCCCAATATACACTACCGTTCAAAATTTTGGGGTCACTTAGACATTTCCTTGTTTTTTAAAGAAAACCAAGTGCTCAACTGGCAGCTTCATTAAATAGTACCCGCAAAACATCAGTCTCAACGTCAACAGGGAAGTGGCGACTCCGGGATGCTGACCTTCTAGGCAGAGTTCAAAGAAAAAGCCATATCTCAGACTGGCCAATAAAAAGAAAAGATTAAGATGGGCAAAAGAACACAGACACTGGACAGAGGAACTCTGCCTAGGAGGCCAGCATCCCTGAGTCGGCTCTCCACTGTTGATATTGAGACTGGTGTTTTGCGGGTACTATTTAATGAAGCTGTCAGTTGAGCACTTGGTTTTCTTTAAAAAAACAAGGAAATGTCTAAGTGACCCCAAACTTTTGAACGGTAGTGTATATTGGGAGTAGTGCCTTTCCACAGCCACAGTGTGTTATATGTCCACTCTTTCTATTCTGGTTAGAGCCAGTTTGCTCTGTTCTGTGAAGGGAGTAGTACACAGCGTTGTACGAGATCTTCAGTTTCTTTCAGTTTCTTGGACGAGTTTCAGAAGAAAGGTCTTTGTTTCTGGCCATTTTGAGCCTGTAATCGAACCCACAAATGCTGATGCTCCAGATACTCAACTAGTCTAAAGAAGGCCAGTTTTATTGCTTCTTTAATCAGGACAACAGTTTTCATATGTGCTAACATAATTGCGAAAGTGTTTTCTCATGATCATTTAGCCTTTTAAAATGATCAACTTGGATTAGGTAACACAACGTGCCATTGGTACACAGGAGTGATGGTTGCTGATAATGTGCCTCTGTACACCTATGTAGATATACCATTAAAAATCTGTAATTTCCAGCTACTATAGTCATTTACAACATTAACAATGTTTACACTGTATTTCTGATCAATTTGATGGTATTTTAATGGACAAAAAATGTGATTTTCTTTCAAAAACAAGGACATTTCTAAGTGACCCCAAACTTTTGAACGGTAGTGTAAGTGAACCCCAAATCCATGTAGTTCTCATCATATTTGCTCCTCTTCAATGGTCCAACGTCCCTGTCTGTTGTTTGGTGCTTTCCCGGGTGAGGGGCCTGTAGCTCTTCGGGTGCATCAGATTCACAACTGTCAGTGTCCATGCTAGCTGGGCTAACAACAAATTTAGAATTACTGATGCTAGCATTGGATGTGCTTGTGGAAGCAGAACAACTTGTGTCTTCGACAGGTACAGGTGTAGTACTGCTGGTAGTAGCAGTACTACCAGTAGAGCTGGTATGTGTCTCTATGGACATGGGCCTTACTTTTTTAACCATTTATCAATTTTCGAGCAAATGGAATGAGTAGCAGCTATGTTTAGCTACATACGGACCGTTAGTGGAATTCCCACGAGAGAGTAACGGTTAATGTGATTGGATGTTAACCTGTTGAAAGGTCTTACTCACATCGGCTGCGGAGAGCGTGATCACACAGTCTTCCGGAACAGCTGGTGCTCTCATGCATGTTTCAGTGTTATTTACCTCGAAGCGATCATAGAAGTAGTTTTGCTCATCTGGTAGGCTCGTGTCACATGCATGCATGTACGCACGCACAAACACACACACACACACACACACACACACACACACACACACACACACACACACACACACACACACACACACACACACACACACACACACACACACACACACACACACACACACACACACACACACACACACCTTAAACTCCCTACAGTATAAAAGAAAGTCTTCATACTTTGCCTGTTGTGACACATCTCATTATAAGAAAGGAACACTTGCACCCCAGGTAACACAGCCTGCCTAATGTTCCCTCTCATCTCAGCAACGGTCCTATTTAATATAGGGTTATGTAATGATTTACAGTGATTTACAGTAATTAGGCCACTGAAAGGTTAACTGCCAGGTCTGCTCCCACGTCCACAGCAGTCAGACAACTCACTGAGCACGGCTCTTTGCCTTTAATACTGATACTTATCACCACTGATGAAGCAGACTTTCTCGGTCATTGCAAAGAGAACATGGTTCTGACCGAAAAGGTTATTTGTTCATGTGAAAAAGTAGACATGTATTATTGTACACTTACAGTATTTGCAATGCAATGAAAGATACTGTAAGTAAGATTATTCAGGTGTTGCAGAAGTGAAATCTTGCTAATCTGGTATGCATCAGAACAAATTAGATTAAAACCCAGTCCTATCTGGTTTTGCATTGTCAATGGATGTTGCTTTGACTGAGACTTCTGTTCACATTGTCAATTAAATTTCATCAACTAGTTGAGTTCTCTTTCACTGGTCTCGTCATTTGAGTGATTGATTTAAAAATAATTACATGAACTACTGGACTTTGAATAATTGATACTTTGTTCCCATGACTCCAGCCACCCTAGTCATAGACTGTTCTCTCTGCTACCGCACGGCAAGCGGTACCAGAGCACCAAGTCTAGGTCCAAGAGGCTTCTAAACAGCTTCTACCCCTGAACATCTAGTCCAATGGCTACCCAGACTATTTGCATTCTCTCTCTCTCTCTCTCTCTCTCTCTCTCTCTCTCTCTCTCTCTCTCTCTCTCTCTCTCTCTCTCTCTCTCTCTCTCTCTCTCTCTCTCTCTCTCTCTCTCTCTCTCTCTTTCAGAGATGGACACACACTTAGTCTCTGTGTGGATGAGCTGATCACAACTGAGAGCGCCACACTGGGCTGTTCAGAACAATTATGTCCACCCGGCTGCCATGCACAACCCCTCAGGTGAAGTCATAATGGAAACCTGAGGCCGCTCTTTGCAGTCACAGCTATTTATTCACATTAACACTGGAACCTGAGCAGTCAGGGGCATCTGCATGGAGGCCAGGCTAAATACCCATTCCACTGGTCAGAATTGGATACAGAATGCCAATGTATGTGAGGCTATAAGTATATCACTGGTCACACTGTTGTTTATCTTGTCATCTATCAAGCAAGAGTGACGTATGTTTTCAAAATCTTTTGGTTACATCTTCATTAGTCCATTCAAATTTGAAATGCACGCATGAGAATAATTATCCTACATGCCTTTATCCAAGCCTTAGTGGACAGCCTCAGCTGGTTCATTCTATTATAACTAGTTTTTACACCGGGTTCGAATTGAGTTTTTTCTGGAGAGGACAGTTCAGACAGATGAGATACACTGTGTCAAAACTAGCTAAGAATAGAGAGTAAGTACCCGCGTTTACAAGACGGAGCTGATCTTACTCCCGGGAAAGGCCTGCCCGCTCCAAGACCTCTCCATCACGGTTGACAACTCCTTGGTGTTCCCTCCCAGAGGTAAAAGAACCTTGGCGTGACCCTGAACAGCACACTGTCATTCTCTGCAAACATCAAAGCAGTGACTCGCTGTTGCAGGTTCATGCTCTACAACATTCGTAGAGTACGACCTTACCTCACACAGGAAGCGGCGCAGGTACTAATCCAGGCACTTGTCATGTTCCATCTAGACTACTGCTACTCTCTGTTGGCTGGGCTCCCCGCTTGTGCCATCAAACCTCTGTAATCTATGTAGAATGCTGCAGCACGCCTGGTGTTCAACCTTACCAAGTTATCCCATGTCACACTGCTCCTCCACACAGTCCACTGGCTTCCACTTGAAGCTCACATCATCTTCAAGACCTTAACCTTATGAAGAAGCAAGGGGAACTGCCCCTCCCTACCTTCAGGCTATGGTCAAACTCAACATCCCAACCCGAGCAATCCGTAGTGCCTCCTCTAGTCTCTTGGCCCTCCCACCGCTATGAGAGGGCAGCTCAGCTCAGCCCAGCCCAGCCAAAGCTCTTCTCTCTCCTGGCACCCCAATGGTGGAACAAGCTTTCCCCTAATGTCAGGACAGCTAAGAGTACCTGCCCAGCTTCCGAACATCTGAAACGCTAATTCTTTAAAGGGTATCTTAAATAAATCTCACAGAATTTACATATGCAACTGTGCAAAGTCTGCAGTCTGCCTGTTATTTTCAGAAGGGGATAAGACGCCAGAACAACAAAGCTTAGCGGAAACAACTAAACCTTATTTATTTAAATCAAATCTAATTTTATTGGTCACAATCACATATTTAGCAGATGTTATTGCGGGTGTAGTGAAATGCTTGTGTTCCTAGCTCCAACAGTGCAGTAGTATCTAACAGTGCAGTAGTATCTAAAAACGATTCACAACAATACACACAAATCTAAAAGTAAAAGAATGGAATTAAGAATAACACAAAAACATTTCTGGGCTAATAATGTAAGAAATAATAGACAAAAAAGTGAAATACTGCAAAGTTGCTTAGGAGCTAGAAGCAGAGCTGCCATATCTGTCGACGCCATAGCCATAGAATAATTGTAAATAGTTATAGTTGAAAAATAAAATAAAATCTTATTGGTCACATACACATGGTTAGCAGATGTTAATGCGAGTGTAGCGAAATGCTACAACATGGAGTCGTGGTCAGATTTGCCGAAAGGAGGGCGAAGGAGGGCTTTGTATGCGTCGCGGAAGTTAGAGTAGCAATGATCAAGAATTTTGCCAGCCAGGGTCGCGCGTTCGATATGCTGATAAAATTTAGGGAGCCTTGTTTTCGGATTAGCCTTGTTAAAATCCCCAGCTACAATAAATGCCGTTTCCAATATGTGGTTTCAAGTTTACATAGAGTCCAATGAAGTTCTTTCAGGGCCGTCAAGGTGTCTGCTTGGAGGGGATATACGCGGCTGTGATTATAATCGAAGAGAATTCTCTTGGTAGATAATGCGGTTGGCATTTGATTGTAAGGAATCCTAGGTCAGGTGAACAAAAGTACTTGAGTTCCTGTATGTTGTTATGATCACGAACACGATTCGTTAATACATCCCCGCCCTTCTTCTTACTATAGAGATGTTTGTTTCTGTCATGATCTTGGAAATTAGCGGATCAAGGCGCAGTGTGAGTATAGTTCCACATATTTATTTAAATGAAAATAACAAAACAAAATAACAAAACTTACAAAGACCATGAGGACGTAGTGCCCAAACACACTAACAAACAATCAATATCCCACAAATGCAGGTGGGGAAAAAGCCTACCTAAATATGATCCCCAATTAGAGGCAACGATTACCAGCTGCCTCTAATTGGGAACCACACAAACCACCAACCTAGAAATCTATAAACTAGATAACCCCCCCCAGTCATGCTCGGACCTAAACACCATAGAGAACCGAGGGCTCTCTATGGTCAGGGCGTGAGTTTCTGTCTGCGCGATGCATGAAGAAACCGGGTGGCTGTTCCGACTCTGAGTACGTATCCCGAGTGAGCCATGTTTCCGTGAAACAGAGAATGTTACAATCTCTGATGTCTCTCTGGAAGGCAACCAGAGAGAATTTCGTCTACCTTGTTGTCAAGAGACTGGACATTGGCGAGTAGTATATTCGGGAGCGGTGAGCGATGTGCCCGTCTGCGGAGCCTGATCAGAAGACCGCTCCGTCTGCCCCTTCTGCGGCGCCATTATTTTGGGTCGCTTACTGGGATCTGAGCCGTTGTCCTGGGTGGTGGTCCAAACAGAGGATCCGCTTCGGGAAAGTTGTATTCCTGGTCGTAATGTTGGTAAGTTGATGTTGATCTTATATCCAATAGTTCCCCAAGGCTGTATGTAATAAGACTTAAGATTTCCTGGAGTAACAGTGTAAGAAATAATACATTAAAAAAACGAAATACTGTATAGTTTCCTAAGAACGCGAAGCGACCATCTCTGTCGGCGCCATCACAGTCACTGTGTATAGTATAGATAGATGGAAAGATTGATTGATTGATAGGATAGCCTGAACATAAGTTGGTTAGGTGTCTTAAGCTCTTGAACAGTTCAACAGCTACTATTACTGTTGGTGGATTATTTTATGCTAATTTTAATTGTTATAATTTATAAGGATAAACATTTGTTTAAGTGGTAGATATTTTAAATGCTACAGCTCTTTAACACTTTCAGCTACAGACATTCGTTGTTATGGTTGGTGTAAAGTTAAGAACGTACCGTAAACTCACTCCACAGCTAGTTTGAAATATCGCCAATTGATCTTTTTCGTTAGCTCAAATGATTGGTACGTTATCAAGTAGGGAGGTCAGTCCACGTGTGTTTGCGAGCAGAGGATCAGTGGTTTGAGCATGGTATGGGGACAGGGACAGCGGAGGAAGAGTGTAATGGAGTTAAGAACCTACCGCAAGCTCACTCTACAGGTAGCTTGAAATGACACAGATGGAGCTATCAAATTAAATATTTTTCCATAGATCAATGGTTGGTACGTTGTCAAGTGTTTGCTAGCAGAGGATCACTGGTTCGAGCCCGATACGGGGATAGGGACAATAGAGGAAGCTATACTGTTAGAAGCACACTGATGTCTGTTTCATTGGCATTGAATCCGTTATGTTTTAAATGGTTAATAGCTTATAAAGGTTTTAGAGAATTTGAAGTTAGATTAGCTTGAACATTTTAAAGTTGGTCTCAATTGGCCAAGGAGCAGGTGTCACGTTCTGACCTTAGTTCTTTAGTTATTTCTTTGTTTTAGTATGGTCAGGGCGTGAGTTGGGTGGGTTATC
Source organism: Salvelinus alpinus (assembly GCF_045679555.1). NCBI lineage: Eukaryota > Metazoa > Chordata > Actinopteri > Salmoniformes > Salmonidae > Salvelinus > Salvelinus alpinus. The sequence goes on from NC_092122.1 coordinate 14,612,762, forward strand.
TATGTTTGTTTTTCTATGTTGGGTTTTTTCGTTTGGCCTGATATGGTTCTCAATCAGAGGCAGGTGTTTGTAGTTGTCTCTGATTCAGCGTCCAGCGCCGCCTGAGTCTCCCTCCTGTCCAGCGCCGCCTGAGCCGTCCGTCTGTCCAGCGTCGCCTGAGCCGTCCGTCTGTCCAGCGTCGCCTGAGCCGTCCGTCTGTCCAGCGCCGCCTGAGCCGTCCGTCTGTCCAGCGCCGCCTGAGCCGTCCGTCTGTCCAGCGCCGCCTGAGCCGTCCGTCTGTCCAGCGCCGCCTGAGCCGTCCGTCTGTCCAGCGCCGCCTGAGCCGTCCGTCTGTCCAGCGCCGCCTGAGCCGTCCGTCTGTCCAGCGCCGCCTGAGCCGTCCGTCTGTCCAGCGCCGCCTGAGCCGTCCGTCTGTCCAGCGCCGCCTGAGCCGTCCGTCTGTCCAGCGCCGCCTGAGCCGTCCGTCTGTCCAGCGCCGCCTGAGCCGTCCGTCTGTCCAGCGCCGCCTGAGCCGTCCGTCTGTCCAGCGCCGCCTGAGCCGTCCGTCTGTCCAGCGCCGCCTGAGCCGTCCGTCTGTCCAGCGCCGCCTGAGCCGTCCGTCTGTCCAGCGCCGCCTGAGCCGCCCGTCTGTCCTGAGCTGCCAGCGCCGCCCGTCAGTCAGGAGCTGCCAGAGCTGCCAGTCAGTCAGGAGCTGCCAGAGCCGCCCGCCAGTCAGGAGCTGCCAGAGCCGCCCGCCAGTCAGGAGCTGCCAGAGCCGCCCGCCAGTCAGGAGCTGCCAGAGCCGCCCGCCAGTCAGGAGCTGCCAGAGCCGCCCGCCAGTCAGGAGCTGCCAGAGCCGCCCGCCAGTCAGGAGCTGCCAGAGCCGCCCGCCAGTCAGGAGCTGCCAGAGCCGCCCGCCAGTCAGGAGCTGCCAGAGCCGCCCGCCAGTCAGGAGCTGCCAGAGCCGCCCGCCAGTCAGGAGCTGCCAGAGCCGCCCGCCAGTCAGGAGCTGCCAGAGCCGCCCGCCAGTCAGGAGCTGCCAGAGCCGCCCGCCAGTCCGGAGCTGCCCTTCAGTCCGGAGCTGCCCCTCAGTCCGGAGCTGCCCCTCAGTCCGGAGCTGCACCTCAGTCCGGAGCTGCACCTCAGTCCGGAGCTGCCCCTCAGTCCTGAGCTACCCCTCAGTCAGGAGCTGCCCCTCAGTCAGGAGCTGCCCCTCAGTCCGGAGCTGCCCCTCAGTTCAGAGGCGCTCCTCAGTCCAGTGGGGCCCTTTAGTAGGGTTGCCAGTCCTAGGTTGGCGGCGAGGGTCGCCGCTCTAAAGACACTACTGAAGCGGACTAAGACTATGGTGGAGTGGGGTCCACGTCCCGCGCCAGAGCCGCCACCGCGGACAGATGCCCACCCAGACCCTCCCCTATAGGTTCAGGTTTTGCGGCCTTGGGGGGGGGGGGTACTGTCACGTTCTGACCTTAGGTCTTTTGTTATTTCTTTGTTTTAGTACGGTCAGGGCGTGAGTTGGGTGGGTTATCTATGTTTGCTTTTCTATGTTGGGTTTTTTCGTTTGGCCTGATCTGGTTCTCAATCAGAGGCAGGTGTTTGTCGTTGTGTCTGATTGGGAACCATATTTAGGGAGGTTGTTTTCTATTGTGTTTTGTGGGTGGTTGTGTTCCTGTGTTTGTGTTGTCACCATACGGGACTGTTTCGTTTTCGTTCGTTTGTCGGTTCATTGTTTTTGTTCTTTGTTCAAGTATCCTTATTAAAATGGATACTTACCATGCTGCACCTTGGTCCTCCTCTCTTTCTCCTAACGATGGACGTTACAGCAGGACCATTTTGAATAGCTATCACTGCATTCCAAGTGTTCTCATTCAAACCCATGATAATTTATACAAATGTAAAATACTTATAAACTCAGCAAAAAAAGAAACATCCCTTTTTCAGGACCCTGTCTTTCAAAGATAATTAGTAAAAATCCAAATAACTTCACAGATCTTCATTGTAAAGGGTTTAAACACTGTTTCCCATGCTTGTTCAATGACCTATAAACAATTAATGAACATGCACCTGTGGAACGGTCGTTAAGACACTAACAGCTTACAGACGGTAGGCAATTAAGGTCACAGTTATGAAAACTTAGGACACTGAAGAGGCCTTTCTACTGACTCTGAAAAACACCAAAAGAAAGATGCCCAGGGTCCCTGCTCATCTGCGTGAACGTGCCTTAGGCATGATGCAAGGAGGCATGAGGACGATGTGGCCAGGGCAATAAATTGCAATGTCCGTACTGTGAGACGCCTAAAACAGCGCTACAGGGAGACAGGACGGACAGCTGATCGTCCTTGCAGTGGCAAACCACGTGTAACAACACCTGCACAGGATCGGTACATCTGAACATCACACCTGCGGGACAGGTACAGGATGGCAACAACAACTGCCTGAGTTACACCAGGAACGCACAATCACTCCATCAGTGCTCAGACTGTCCGCAATAGGTTGAGAGAGGCTGGACTGAGGGTTTGTAGGCCTTTTGTAAGGCAGGTCCTCACCAGACATCACCGGCAACAACGGTCGTTGGGCACAAACCCATCGTTGCTGGACCAGACAGGACTGGCAAAAAGTGCTCTTCACTGACGGGTCGCGGTTTTGTCTCAGCAGGGGTGATGGTCGGATTTGCGTTTATCGTAGAAGAAATTAGCGTTACACTGAGGCCTGTACTCTGGAGCGGGATTGATTTGGAAGTGGAGGGTCCGTCATGGTCTGGGGCAGTGTGTCACAGCATCATCGGATGAGCTTGTTGTCATTGCAGGCAATCTCAACGCTGTGCGTTACAAGGAAGACATCCTCCTCCCTCATGTGGTACCCTTCCTGCAGGCTCATCCTGACATGACCCTCCAGCATGACGATGCCACCAGCCATACTGCTCGTTCTGTGCGTAATTTCTTGCAAGACAGGAATGTCAGTGTTCTACCATGGCCGGAGAAGAGCCCGGATCTCAATCCCATTGAGCACATCTGGGACCTGTTGGATCGGAGGGTGAGGGCTAGGGCCATTCCCCCCAGAAATGTCCGGGAACTTGCAGGTGCCTTGGTGGAAGAGTGGGGTAACATCTCACAGCAAGAACTGGCAAATCTGGTGCAGTCCATGAGGAGGAGATGCACTGCAGTACTTAATGCAGCTGGTGGCCACCCCAGATACTGACTGTTACTTTTGATTTTGACCCCCCCTTTGTTCAGGGACACATTATTCCATTTCTGTTAGTCACATGTGTCACGTTCCTGACCTGTTTTATGTTTATTTTGTATGTGTTTAGTTGGTCAGGGCGTGAGTTGGGGTGGGCATTCTATGTTTTGTGTTTCTATGTTTAGGTCACTTGTAATTAGCCTTATATGGTTCTCAATCAGAGACAGGTGTTTGACGTTTTCCTCTGATTGAGAACCATATATAGGTTGGCTGTTCACACTGTTTGTTTGTGGGTGATTGTCTTCTGTGTCTGCGCACCACACGTTTCGTTTGTTCGTTCGTTTGATGTAGTCTGTTCCTGTTCGTGAGTTCTTCATGTAGTTATGTAAGTTCCATGTTCAGGTCTGTCTACGTCGTTTTGTTATTTTGTAATTTTCCAAGTGTTTTTTTCGTGTTCGTCTTCGTCTTTAAATAAATTCAATATGTCATCACACCTCGCTGCATTTTGGTCGAATCCTTGCTCCTCCTCTTCGGATGAAGAGGAAGAGGAAAACCGTTACAGAATCACCCACCAACCTAGGACCAAGCGGCGGGGGAGAGCTCAACAGCGAAACCAGGACTCGTGGACTTGGGAGCAGATATTGAATGGAGAAGGACCCTGGGCTAAGGCAGGAGAGAATCGCCGCTCTCAGGAAGAGAGGGAGGTAGCTAAAGCCCAGGAGCGGTGGTTTGAGGAGGCAGCTAGGAGACGTGGCTGGAAGCCCGAAAAGCCTGTGAGTAAACCCCAAACATTTCTTGGGGGGGGGCTAGAAGGGAGAGTGGCGAAGTCAGATAGGAGACCTGCGCCCACTCCCTGTACTTACCGTGGAGAGCGAGAGTACGGGCAGACACCGTGTTACGCAGTAGAGCGCACGGTGTCTCCTGTACGTGTGCATAGCCCGGTGCGGGTTATTCCACCTCCCCGCACTGGTAGGGCTAGATTGGGCATTGAGCCAGGTGTCATGAAGCCGGCTCAACGCATCTGGTCTCCAGTGCGTCTCCTCGGGCCGGCATACATGGCACCAGCCTTACGCATGGTGTCCCCGGTTCGCCTACATAGCCCGGTGCGGGTTATTCCACCTCCCCGCACTGGTCGGGCGACGGGGAGCATTCAGCCAGGTAAGGTTGGGCAGGCTCAATGCTCAAGGGAGCCAGTACGCCTGCACGGTCCGGTATTTCCGGCGCCACCTTCCCGCCCCAGCCCAGTACCACCAGTGCCTACACCACGCACCAGGCTTCCAGTGCGTTTCCAGAGCCCTGTTCCTCCTCCACGCACTCTCCCTATGGTGCGTGTCTCCAGCTCAGTGCCTCCAGTTCCGGCACCACGCACCAGGCCTACAGTGCGCCTCAGTCGGCTAGAGTCTGTAGTCTGCCCAACGCCGTCTGAGCCATCCGTCTCCCCAGCGCCATCTGAGCCATCCGTCTCCCCAGCGCCATCTGAGCCATCCGTCTCCCCAGCGCCATCTGAGCCATCCGTCTCCCCAGCGCCATCTGAGCCATCCGTCTCCCCAGCGCCATCTGAGCCATCCGTCTGCCCAGTGCCATTAGAGCCGCCCGTCTGTCCCGAGCCGTTCGTCAGTCAGGAGCCGCTAGAGCCATTCGTCAGTCAGGATCTGCCAGAGCCGCCAACCAGACAGGATCTGCCAGAGCCGCCAACCAGACAGGATCTGCCAGAGCCGCCAACCAGACAGGATCTGCCAGAGCCGCCAACCAGACAGGATCTGCCAGAGCCGCCAACCAGACAGGATCTGCCAGAGCCGCCAACCAGACAGGATCTGCCAGAGCCGCCAGTGAGCCATGAGCAGCCAGAGCCATCAGCGAGCCATGAGCAGCCAGAGCCGTCAGCGAGCCATGAGCAGCCAGAGCCGTCAGCGAGCCAGGATCTGCCAGAGCCGTCAGCGAGCCATGAGCAGCCAGAGCCGTCAGCGAGCCATGAGCAGCCAGAGCCGTCAGCGAGCCATGAGCGTCTAGAGCCGTCATCCAGCCAGGATCCGCCAGAGCCGTCATCCAGCCAGGATCCGCCAGAGCCGTCATCCAGCCAGGATCCGCCAGAGCCGTCATCCAGCCAGGATCCGCCAGAGCCGTCATCCAGCCAGGATCCGCCGGAGCCAGCCAGCCAGGATCCGCCAGAGCCAGCCAGCCAGGATCCGCCAGAGCCAGCCAGCCAGGATCCGCCCCTCATTCCGGTGTTGCCCCTCATTCCGGTGCTGCCCCTTAATTTAGGTGGGGTTAGTTGGAGGGTGGGCATTGTGAGGGGGATAAAGAAGCGGGGATGTATTATGGTGGGAAGGGAACCACGCCCAGAGCCTGAGCCACCACCGTGGACAGATGCCCACCCAGACCCTCCCCTAGACTTTTGGTGGTGCGTCCGGAGTTCGCACCTTGAGGGGGGGGTTCTGTCACGTTCCTGACCTGTTTTATGTTTATTTTGTATGTGTTTAGTTGGTCAGGGCGTGAGTTGGGGTGGGCATTCTATGTTTTGTGTTTCTATGTTTAGGTCATTTGTAATTAGCCTTATATGGTTCTCAATAGACAGGTGTTTGACGTTTTCCTCTGATTGAGAACCATATATAGGTTGGCTGTTCACACTGTTTGTTTGTGGGTGATTGTCTTCCGTGTCTGTGTCTGCGCACCACACGGGACTGTTTCGTTTGTTCGTTCGTTTGATGTAGTCTGTTCCTGTTCGTGAGTTCTTCGTGTAGTTATGTAAGTTCCATGTTCAGGTCTGTCTACGTCGTTTTGTTATTTTGTAATTTTCCAAGTGTTTTTTTCGTGTTCGTCTTCGTCTTTAAATAAATTCAATATGTCATCACACCTCGCTGCATTTTGGTCGAATCCTTGCTCCTCCTCTTCGGATGAAGAGGAAGAGGAAAACCGTTACACATGTCTGTGGAACTTGTTCAGTTTATGTCTCAGCTGTTGAATCTTGCTATGTTCATACAAATACTTACACATGTTAAGTTTGCTGAAAATAAACGCAGTTGACAATGAGAGGACGTTTATTTTTTTGCTTAGTTTAGTTCAAAAAGTATAAGTTGTATAAAAAATCTTAATAAAATCAATAAAAGTTGAGCCAGTCTGCACATTTCAACATTGTTTTGGTGTTGATAGCTCAAACGTTTCAAGAGGAGTAGTGTCTGGAATTTGTAAAAAAGACAACAAAAAACATTCAAGTCTATGGCCATTGAAATGTATTGGAGTTCATGTTAATATTGTTGTAGTTCAAAAAGTATGAATAACTTAAAGCAGGGGTGTCAAACAAATTGTCTCCGCGGGCCGCATTAGGTCTTCACTGAGGTATGGAGGGCCACACTTAAAATGTATATATTTTAAGTGCCGCCAAAATTTGCTGTGTATTGTCCTCTATTCATCGCTTTTGGAATTTTCGATGCTCCCTGACTGTGCAGCTTTCGTTTTGATCACTGTTAGCAAGCTGGACAAAGTGAAGAGACTATAAATGTAGGTCCATTATCATTTATATGGCCCTGTGGGTAGGTAAAGCAAGATATGATAGGTGATACAGTACATACTGTATGAGAGCCTTTGCTGTCAATCCTCCAATGATTGATTTAGTCTCATGGCACCTTTTTGACATGAAGAGCGAGGGTCATGAGTTCATGTGAGAGGAATATGTCTACTATGTGGTTTATTGGGCTTTGATCTACAGGCCCAGACCCATATTTAGAGATAAGCATGTGTAATTATACTGTATATAGCTATATGCAGGCCTAGCTGTTTGTTAGGGCTCTTTATGGGAGCTCTTCATGTGAACACCTCCACTGTGGCAATAACGTCAGATTACGAGGCTTTAAAGGTTGAAATCTGAATTGGCCTATTACAGCACCAACTGCCCTGAAGCAAACTGCCTTCCCTTCCCCTAGCCAGTGCCCAACCAGACAAAAAGGTTTCTGCTGCAGTAATGTATTCTGCTTGAGGCCTTCCAATCAATTGCCGTGTCCTGGCTGCTCATCCGATCACACCCACAGTGACAAGGCCAGACAACTGAGAAAGCTCTTACTGTAATTTATGTAATTTGGTCACCGCTTTATAGAATGGATGCTGTAATATATGGTGTGTTCTAACAATGCTGTTTCCAGCTATTTCAGCCTTGGGTGTTGTAATACTACAGATGTAGGATCTTAATTTGATCACTGCGTCGCAGGAAATGCAGATGAGCGTTGTGATTTACATAAATTCACTTAAAGCCCACACCAACACACAGTTATTAACATCAGTGCACTTTTCACATCGTCTACTTTTGTCCAGCTAATAGCGTAACTACCAATCAGCAACATTATGGACTAAATGTTCAAATCCTGTTGCAGTAGGATCATTTTGCTCTGACAACAAAAATGAAGATCCTACATCTGTATCACCGCTGGTGTTTAAACAAATATTAGGCTCAAACATAAAATTACTGCATTTCTGACAATGGACGGACAATGGATAGTCTGTCAACATGATTGAATTGAATTAGTCAGTTTATTTGCTTATAATCAATGAGAACCTATGATGTCTATTATTTGTGTGTGCATCTTGTTCTGTGTGTGCAGACATATATGTGCGCTCATGCGTTTGTCTCTGTCCATGTGCGTCTGTATGCCCCCCCCCCCCCCCCCCCGCCCAGTGTGACTCTGGTGCAGACACTCACAATTCATTGAGCTGTCACCATGGTTACCCCAGTGGTCAATATCAGGCTGATGGAACTCCTTCCAGGTGCTCCAGGACTATAATTAAACAAAAATTATAAACTGGGTGGTTTGAGCCCTGAATGCTGATTGGCTGAAAGCTGTGGTATATCAGACCATATACCACAGGTATGACAAAACATTTATTCTTACTGTTTTAATTGCGTTGGTAACCAGTTTATAATATCAATAAGGCATCTCGTGGTTTGTGGTATATTGCCAACATACCACAAACCCCCTCATGCCTTATTGCTTAATTAGAGCGTGGCGTGGCATTAATCTCCTTCCGCCGCTTTGTGAGCAGCTGCAGGTAGGCTAGTACCTGCTATCTAGCGCCCAAGGAGAGAGAGCATGTCTCGCAGAGCATTTTCGAACCCAACCCCCGGCTCCGAGATCAAGAATGTGGATGTTGTGGTAATGGTGTGTCATGCAAGAGAGGCTTTTGCTTGACGGGACCTCTAAATAAAGCCTGGAACGAACAACAACACTTTCATTTACTCCATCTGGGCTCGCTTTGTCGAAGACATTGAGCGGAAGTAATTAGGTGTTTCCGTTGAGAAGAATAAGATGTATTGGCAACTGGATTTGTGTTGTGTTTGTGCATGTGTGTATGCGTGTGTGTGTACACTGTGTACACAGTATGTGTCTGTGCTCTGCCAGTGCCACCATGTGTGATTCCAGTTCGTTGAGTTCAATTCCTCCACTGTCCTTCATGTTTAATGTCAGGGAGCGCCTCGAGGAATGGAATGGTGGCTTTGATTGCGAAACCTCATGCAGCAGGGTGATTCTCATGAAACTGGCACTTGAAAAAAAAACTATTGACAAAAAAGAAATACATCATAAAAATGACTAAGATTAGAAGCTATATTTATCTATTTCATAATTATTGATATGTTTATTGATCAGATATTACCATCATTTCCACAACGACCAACGCAAACATTCTCATTACCACAACAGTTTTCAATGTCCAAAAAAGTTATACACAAACATTGCTCCCCTTCTGAAAAAGCCTGAGTTAAACATAACACTGAAAACAAATATATTTCTAATAAAATTATTAAAATGTATTTTGTAATTTCTCTCATTACCGCAAAAAACCTTTTCTGAATCTTGTTTTGTCATAATTATTTGTGTATACATGTCATTTTTATGTACACATATTTGGATAAAGAACAAAAAGCATCAGATTAAGCCATAATTGCTAAATAATAAATTGTATTTTTCTAATATTTCCTAAATATTTGTCCATTACTTTAATGATAAGCAGCTTTTGGAGATAACAATGAATGTTTCGGTAATGAGTGTTGCAGTTTGGCAATCCATTGAAAACTGTACTGAGCTCCATTAGAGATTCAGTAACCCAATACATCATCAAACTGTGTCATTTGTTAATCCCAAATGACTTGCATAATACTAAAATCACTGATCATAATGCAATTGACCAAAATACCCCTTATTTAGAATTACTCTAATTATGTGCTTGTCTTTCAGACTTAACATGCATGCAAGTCAAAAGTGGACTGAAGGGTAGGAAAGTTTTTTTTTAAAGAAAAAGTAATTTCTCCAAGGTCCTTACAGGTAATATTGGTTTATTAGGACGTGGATATGTGGGGTTGTAAGGTATTTTAGATGTATTTCTGGATTGAATGGGATCCGATTGGCAAATGGCATTACATGATATACCTATAAAGTATCTAAATATGTGGGATATGGACCAAAAACTGGCTTAGGATATGAAACAACTGTATACGTAAGTGCTAAAACAGGTACACATTTTAAAATGGGGGATATCAAATGGGCGGCAGGTAGCCTAGCGGTTAGAGCTTTGGGCCAATAACCAAAAGGTTGCTAATTCGAATCCCAGAGCTGACCCTGGCTGTGACCCCACTCTCTGAGGGTGTCTCAGGGAGAGTTGGGATATGCAAAAAAAACACATTTATAATTCATTTAAAATGTATGAAATAGGACAAATATAAGCACTGACCAAATCAGGGTTTGTCTTTGCTGAAACACAAACTCCAGATTGTGGGTTTAAGTAAATTAAATGGGGTTTATACACCCCATATTTCTTGACAAACCCTACTTAGTCAAATAACTGATGTTTTACAAAAAATCTAAACAATAGGTGTAAGCAGTGGTCCTACTGTAGTAAAATAAAGTTACCAGCACAGCATACCCATTGACTATACATTAGAATTAAATTATTATTGTTACCTAAATTAAGGTTCTCATTATCAAAACTGACCTAAAAATTATGTGTTAATGAGAAATGTGTGTTTCGGTAATGAGAGGCCCTTTGTTAAATATGCAAGTAATAGGAGACAGCCATTATAAGTCAGCAAACAATAGCGAAGGTTCATAAAGATGGCGGCCCCCATGCACTAACCACAAATGCCCTGTTTGCTAAGTTCACTGTATTATACATTGCTCTACTTTACTCTTATTTGTGTCATCATTAGTGCAGGATACATGATCCCAATTCTAGCTCCAGGACGGCGGAAATATGAAAAGAAAGTATATTGTATATTGGTGCGTTGAACCATGTCGCACACCGTAGTTTAAAAACTCAGTGGATAGTGGTAAAACAATTTTTAATAAAAAAAAATATATATACTTGCTGGGGCGCGTGCTACGGGTGTGTGTTGTTATCGTGACCAGTGAGCTGAGATAAGGTGGAGCTTTACCTAACATAGACTTATAGATGACCTGGAGCCAGTGGAACTGGCGACGAATATGCAGCGAGGGCCGACTAGAGCATACAGGTCGCAGTGGTGGGTGGTATAAGGTGCTTTGGTACCAAAACGGATGGCACTGTGATAAACTGCATCCTATTTGCTGAGTAGAGTATTGGAAGCTATTTTGTAGATGACATCGCCGAAGTCGAGGATCGGTAGGATAGTCAGTTTTACTAGGGTAAGTTTGGCAGCATGAGTGAAGGAGGCTTTGTTGCGAAATAGAAGGTCGATTCGAGATTTTATTTTGGATTGGAGATGTTTGTTATGAGTCTGGAAGTAGAGTTTACAGTCTAGCCAGACACCTAGGTATTTGTAGTTGTCCACGTATTCTAGGTCAGAACCGTCCAGAGTAGTGATGCTAGTCGGGCGGGCGGGTGCGGGCAGCGAACGGTTGAAAAGCATGCATTTGGTTTTGCTAGCGTTTAAGAACAGTTGGAGGCCACAGAAGGAGTGTTGTATGGCATTGAAGCTCGTTTGGAGGTTAGTTAACACAGTGTCCAAAGAAGGGCCAGATGTATACAGAATGGTGTCGTCTGCGTAGAGGTGGATGACGTCATATCTGCATTCCGACTTCTTTATGCACCTTCACCATTGACCACATCACTAATTCCATTCATGCCTCCATGTTGGTTCTCTGACCATTTCCCAATTGAAGCTTTTTAGTAATTTCGGTAATGAGGTCAAGTGTGGTAGGTAAAGGGGGTGTTTGAGAATAAGATACTCATTCTAACGGCACATTCTGAAGAATTGAACTTAACTTGTGCTCATCTAACGACTACTTCTCTAGATGAAGCATTGCGGGTGAATAAAAGTTTATTTTAAAAAGTTTACGGTAATAAGAAACATGTCCACAGACACTGTGTTTTTACGTAATAAATATTACAGTTTAATATAATCTTCAACTAGTATTTATGGACAAACTACAGCAACATATTTTGAGTTTTATTCAAATAAGCTTGGTTTTTCTAAAGTAAAATTGTATAAAATTACCAGAGAATTTAATCCAGATGATTTACGGCAGGTATTCCCAAACTGGGGTACGCGCAATGACGTCGGGGGTACGCCAAATAAAAATGTGATTCACATTTACATTGAAAATGGGAAGAAATATTTTTTTTTTTAAAACAGTCCATTTATATTTTCCAACGGGCCTATATATTTGTGTGTGGTTTTTTCTCGCCTGAGTAGCCTAATTTCACTGCCAAAAATGTAATTTGTTCAGCGAAATAACAACACGATGTCAAATACAGGTAGCCTAGTCAAATAATTAACATTCACAAGGCCACAGGGCCAGACGGATTACAAGGACATGTACTGCAAGCATACGCTGACCAACTGGCAAGTGTCTTCACTGACATGTTCAACCTCTCCCTGTCCAAGTCTGTAATAGCAACATGTTTCAAGCAGACCACCATAGTCCCTGTGCGCAAGAACACTAAGGTACCTGCCTAAATGACTACTGACCCGTAGCAGTCACATCTGTAGCCATGACGTGCTTTGAAAGGCTGGTCATGGCTCACATCAACACCATTATCCCAGAAACTCTAGACCCACTCCAATTTGCATGCTGCCCTAACAGATCCACAGATGAAGCACTCTCTATTGCACTCCACACTGCCCTTTCCCACCTGGACAAAAAGGAACACCTATGTGAGAATGCTATTCATTGACTACAGCTCAGCGTTCAACACCATAGTGCCCTCAAAGCTCATCAATAAGCTAAGGACCCTGGGACTAAACACCTCCCTCTGCAACTGGATCCTGGACTTCCTGACGGGCCGCCCCCAGGTGGTGAGGTAACAACACATCCGCCACGCTGATCCTCAACACGGGGGCCCCTCAGAGGTGCATGCTCAGTCCCCTCCTATACTCCCTGCCCATGAGTGGACTCCCTGTCCACTCATGCCTGCGTGGCCTCCGACCGCAAGGCACTACAGAGGGTAGTGTGTACGGCCCAGTACATCACTGGGGCCAAGCTTCCTGCCATCCAGGACCTCTATACCAGGCGGTGTCAGAGGAAGGCCCTGAAAATTGTCAAAGACTCCAGCCACCCTAGTCATAGACTGCTCTCTCTGCTACCGCACGGCAAGTGGTACCAGAGCACCAAGTCTAGGTACAAGAGGCTTCTAAACAGCTTCTACCCCAAAGCCATAAGACTCCTGAACATCTATCAAATGGCCACTCAGACTATTTGCATTTCCCCCCCCTCTTTTACACACTTCTGCTACTCTCTGTTGTTATCATCTATGCATAGTCACTTTAATAACTCTACCTACATGTACATATTACCTCAACTAACCGGTGTCCCCGCACACTGACTCTGTACCGGTACCCCCCTGTATGTAGTCTCGCTATTGTTATTTTACTGCTGCTCTTTAATTACTTGTTACTTTTATTTTTTTTAATAATTTTTTTCAACTGCATTGTTGTTGGGCTTGAAAGTAAGCATTTCACTGTAAGGTCTAAACCTGTTGTATTCAGCACATGTGATTATTACAATTTGCTTTGCTTTGATTTGATTTGATGTTAGTGCACGTGTGTGTTTGTACTTTGGAATCATGGGGTGGAGAGGATTTCAGATGAATCTATGTGAGTCATTAACACAACCGTTGATTAACAACCCATGCTAGGAGCGATGGCTCTGTTGTGTCATCTGGCACCTAGTATGTCACCAAATCTCTAAACATTCTACCATCTTCATCAGGGAAGGCGGTGACTTCAATAAAGAGTGAATTACAAAGAACACGAATAAGACAGAAATAGACACGGAAAATAACTGAGGTTGAATGACATGTACACACAAGGAACACAGGGAACATTTGAAGTACAGTAAGGCTTGACATTAAATAATGACCGAGGGCATAGTCTATTAGGATCATTGCCTTTCAACAACAGAACAGTGTTATTGGTCTTCGGAAGTCTGCTGGGTATCTGATGGCAGAAGCAATAGGTTTGTGACCCGGCATCCCCTCATATCTCAGTAACACAGGTGTCCTGGAGAAAACTCATTTGTCCAGCTAAATGTCAGAAGACGTCAATGTTTTGTCAAAACAAAATAGTCCTTTACCAAGGGGAATTCGATTTTTAGAGCTCTAATGACAATGATTGTAGCTTGTTGAAGCATACCTCTGTGGCTAGCCTATCCTGTTGATTTCATACTTCAGCTGAAGCCAATATTTGGGTAGAAGGTGTATAATACGCTCCAAATCAACTACTTCAACATGTTTGTCTCACGATAACAGTGGCCTACGCCAGCAAACACAGCAGGACACTTAAACAGAAGCTGGAGTCCAGAAATGTTTACTTCTAAAAATTACATTAGTACAGCAGGTTAATTCTCTCCGGTGAGCAAATATTGTGAAATAATCCTCAGCACATTGTTCAGGATTTTTAATATGCAAAAAGGCCCTCACTGAAATGTCAACAAATCCCAGATATAATGGCTTCTAGTGTTTAGAGAAAATATACATTTTCTCTCCAAATGAATGGTTTTGCTGTGCAATTCCAGAAGAGAGCAATTTCACATCAGCAGATGTCACAAAGTGCTGTACAGAAACCCAGCCTAAAACCCCAAACAGCAAGCAATGCAGGTGTAGAAGCACGGTGGCTAGGAAAAACTCCCTAGAAAGGCAGGAACCTAGGAAGAAACCTAGAGTGTGCGAGACTCTCTCCATGTTCCTCAAATTGGCCCTTTTAAGAGTGCGCCGCCAATGGAGCTAAAGCACAATTATACTGTTTAGCAAACAAATTGATCTAACCTCACTGCTGAACTTAACATTATGGCGACGTGGCGGCGGCCGGGGGCCATAACGAGACAAATTGAAAACGTCTGAAAGAGAGAACATTCATTATACTCTGCCAGTGGCAGTCCGGCACAACTTCTTTCTATAGTCATTAAGGGGCTGTGCCTAAAACTCCTCATGCCTCCCAGGAAGATGGAGATCACCATGTCCTGGATTGGCTCTATACAACCATTTCTAAAAGCGACAGTCTGTTTGGTATTCATGCCTGTTCCTTCTTACATAAGCCCGAGCTCTTCCCGAAATGTGTTTTGCACCAGATTTCTGATTTTGTCATTGTCTCCCAAATAATCAATTACAGCTATAATTTGACTGGCGCACTGGCTGTGGTTCTGTTTCAGTGTTAAACACAGAGAGCTGGAGGATTCTGTGTTTCTGGTCATGAATGATAATGATTAAATCATTCCTCACCCTCAGCCTCAGTTAATGTCAACGGATGCAATTCCACGGCATCAATTCAAGACCCAGAGGGAGGCTGGCTTTCACTACTAAGGTTCAGTGTTTAAAGTTAGACTCTTTCTCATGACAATTACTCTTGGTTTATACAGAAATGACACACCACTCCTTTACTAAAGCATTTTTTCGGCTCATGGAGAAACAAGTAAATGTAATTGAGTATGTCCTTTTCTATATTTAGGACCTGAACACCTCTCTAACTCAGTGCTCTTGTTAGTTCACTGATACATCCATTGATATTTCACTTGACACTTGACATTCACATAACTCTTTAGTCCTCCAAGCTAACAGACCTAAGAATACAGTGTTTTCCCCATCCTCCTTCAATGGCCGTGAGCTGGGCTGTGTCACTCCTGTATTTATGCAGCACAAAAGCCTGTCTCCATAATTTAATAGTCATCACAGGTCTCTCTCCACCTTACAAACAATGGCTTTTAACAGGGATCTCACCAGCCACAATAAAATCTCAGATTATTGATTTATGACTCTAAGGGCTGTTTTCCTGCCTCATTCTAAGTACCAATTTCAGCCTTTTTCAATCTCTGTTGGTCTAGCTGGCTCTGCCCCAAAATCCCCAAAGGATATTGTAGATGTTTTTCAATGCAAACCATAAGCCTCTTGTTTTTCTTCATCAACAACCTTAGTACCCACAGGGTGTCACGTTCTGACCTTAGTTGTTATGTCTTTATTTTAGTTTGGTCAGGGCGTGAGTTGGGGTGGGCATTCTATGTTGTTTTTTCTATGTTTTGTTCTATTGTTCTATTTCTATGTGTTTGGCCTAGTATGGTTCTCAATCAGAGGCAGGTGTCAGTCGTTGTCTCTGATTGGGAGCCATATTTATGTAGCCTGTTTTTCACTGTGTTTTGGTGGGTGATTATTTTCTGTTCTGTGTTTTGTTTCACCGTACAGGAGTGTTCGTTTGTCGGTTTGTTGTTTTTGTTCAGTATTCATTTCTTTATTAAATTATTATGAATACGTACCACGCTGCACTTTGGTCCTCTTCTCCTTCCACCAACGACAACCGTTACACAGGGGACAAACTGGATGAAGCAATGTTGTTTCAATGTAATTTTTCAACATAATGTGACGATGAATCTATGTTTGAAACACATTTGGTTTTGCAAAAAGTCATCAACCAGTTCTGTTTTCATTCCATTTCAACCAGTGTTGCAAACATTGGAATTATGCTAAAACTTCAACTTAAAAACAATGACTAACGGGTTGTTACATCAATCTAATTTCAACATAATCATCAAGACTACGTATACATTGAAATTGCGTTGACAATTCCACTTAGAATAGTTGAAAATCTCATGTAGAATCTTTGTGGAAATTCCAACACAATTAATGTCATGTGGTGTTGTAAATACGATGAACATGCAACATCAGATCCACATCACATTTTCATCCTATTTGAGACATTTCTGCATTTTCTCACTGTGAAATCATTATCTGTTATCTATCATCCTATATTCACTGAGGATACAAAACATCTTTCCATGACATAGACTGACCAGGTGATTCAAAGTGAAAGCTATAATCCCTTATTTATGTCACTTGTTTAATCCACTTCAATCAATCACTTGTATTTATAAAGCCCTTTTCACATCAGCAGATGTCACAGTGCCATACAGAAACCCAGACCTAAAACCCCAAACAGCAAGCAATGCAGGTGTAGAAGCACGGTGGCTAGGAAAAACTCGCTACAAAGGCAGGAACCTAGGAAGAAACCTAGAGAGGAACCAGGCTCTGAGGGGTGGCCAGTACTCTTCTGGCTGTGCCGGTTGGAGGTTATAAGAGTACATGGCCATTTTAATCAGTGTAGATGAAGGGGAGGAAACAGGTTAAAGAAGGATTTTTAGGCCTTGAGACAATTGAGACATGGATTGTGTATGTGTGCCATTCAGAGGGAGAATGGGCAAGACAAAAGATTTAAGTGACTTTGAACAGGGTATGGTAGTAGGTACCAGGTGCACCGGTTTGTGTCAAGAACTGCAACACTGCTGGGTATTTCACACGGAACAATTTACTATGTTCATCAAGAATTGCCCACCACCCAAAGGACATTCAGCCAACTCAACACATTAGTGGGAAGCATTGGAGTCAACATGGGCCAGCATCCCTGTGGAACGCTTTCGACACCTTGTAGAGTCCATGCCCCAACGAATTGTGGCTGTTCTGAGGGCAAAAGGGTGGGGTGCAACTCAATATTAGGAGGGTGTTCATAATGTTTGCTATACTCAGTGTACATAGCGCTACATTACATTACAATTGATTTATTCAACAAACTCTCCCATTCATACAGCTAGTGCGTTCATCTTAATATAGCCAGGCAAGACAACCACATATCACAGTCGTATCCCAATCACGTATCACATACATAAAACTATACATAATACAATACAAAATGCAGAAAATGTCTGTGTGTCTCTTCACAGTCCCCGTTGTGCCGTAAGGTGTTCTTTTATCTGGTTTTTATCTGGTTTAATTGCTAGTTTGAGTTACCTGAGGTGGCAGAGTTCCATTCAGTCATGGCTCTATTTAATACTGTGTGTTTCTCAGCCTCTGTTCTGGACCTGGGGACTGTGCAGAGATCTACATCTCCATTGATAGATGCTGGAGTTTCTTGTATTTCAGGGATTCCATTCGATTCTATGCATATGGTGTGCTTGGGTGTCGTGAGGGAGGATGTTGGTTTTCCTTAAACGAGGCCCTAGAACATACAGACTGTCTTCCTCTCAGAAAACCAAGTTGTCAGAGGCTCTGATCTCCTTTTAAGGCTTATTGCCAAAACAATTTGCCCGACAACCTCAGTCACTGGCAGAACTTGACCGATGGAAGGCCACTGAGTACAGGCGGGTTTTGCTCTACACGGGTCCCATAGTATTGAAGGATGGCGTTTCCTAAAAGGTCTATCACCACTTTATGTCCCTCAGTGTAGCCATGTCAATTTTCCTAGATTCAGATGATGACAGGAGGTATTACCTTGATAATGCCAAACAGTTGCTGATGCACTTTGTTGACATGAGCAAGTGTGTCTATGGTGATACATCATTTACAGTACATTGTACTATGTGCATGGTCTCACTCACTTGGCAGATGTTGCATTTCACAACTTCTCACTCAGTGACCTTAATTGGTTTGAGAACCATTTGCAGTGGCTTAAACGTGCCATCAAAAGCCCACATAATCCATTGGTACAAGTGATGAGGCGACTGTCTGAATCAAGAAAAGTGAAACATTCTGCCAAGAACATCCAACCATACATCAAGAATAACATATGAGATGGTTGCTTCCTCCTCCAGGACAAATATGCATTTTGCAAAGAAATAAGAGACCATAGAAACCTTGTCTGTGATGTCATTGACCATACTCAAACTGACAACTTCTTCCATATGCCTCCAAAGACTCCAACATTGCAAGTATCTCAAATATCCACAAATGCAAGATCAATTATTTACTCAGAGGACCTTATCAGCAAGGCTGTGTCTGCCCTATCATAGGCAATACACAGTGATCTCTCTGTTGCACAGTTTTGCCAAGGAAGATCACATCTATTGGAATAGTTTGGTTTACAATTAGGCCATATATTATATTGACTGTCTGTTTCCCCAGGTTGTAATCTCAGAGGATGTGGGCCAGAGCAGAGTGGATGGAAAATGAGAAGGAAGGTGTAATTCCAGAGCGCTGGATCAAAGACCAAACTGTGTGGTGGCCCCCAAATCAAAAGGACAAAGCAATAAAGGATTGGTCCAGACTGTCAGGACCCGGTGCGAGAAACAGTCACTAATAATCGTCAGAACCCAGAAGATGAGGCAGACACAGCAGTACTAGAGATGGTGGTTTAATTAAACAAAATCTTCAGGCAAAGAAACTAAATCCACAATGTCCAAAAACAAAGCCAAAAGGCACAAAATGGAAATCCTCCAAAATACAAAAGAAACTCCACAAGGTGGTAAAAACAGCAGGGAAAAAACAAACCTCAAAAGACTACTCAAATAATACACAAGAACTAAACCAGAGAACCTCTGGAAAATCCAACAAGAGAAATATCTATATAAAACAAGGCTTGGGCTGGGGCTGGGTGCTAACTTACAAACACTGAGCAAGGAACTGAGGAACACACAGGGTTTAAATACTAACAAGGGAATGACCTACAGGTGCAAACAATAATTAGAGCAAGAAAAACAAAAGGTACAAAAAAGGTGCAATGGGGACATCTAGTGACCAAAACCCGAACAGTCTTGGCCAAAACCTGACAGAATCCCCCTCCTAGGAACGGCTCCTGACGTTCCTACCAGCCTTCTCAGGGTGGAGGGTCCTGAACTGACGAATGAGGTCAGGGTCCAGTATGTCCTTGGCAGGAACCCAGGAGCGCTCCTCGGGACCGTAGCCTTCCCAGTCCACCAGATACTGCCAGGACCGCTGCACCCGGCGGGAATCCAGTATCCGGTGGACGGTATAAGCCGACTGGCCACCGATGACACGGGGCGGAGGGGGAGGTCTGCCTGCCGGGATAAGGGGAGAAAAAACAACAGGTTTTAATAAAGAAATGTGAAATGTTGGATTGATCTTAAGGGATCTGGGTAAGTGTAGGCGAAAAGTAACGGGATTGACTCTCCTGGCAATCTTAAAGGGACCGATGAACCTCTGGGACAGCTTGCGAGACTCCACCCGTAGTGGTAAGTTCTTAGTTGAGAGCCATACTCTCTGGCCGGGGTACAGGGTAGGACCGGGACGGCGACGTCTGTTGGCTTGTCGTTGGTACTGCTGAGAGGAACGCAGAAGATTAAGACGTGCCTTCTTCCACGTAAGCCGACAGCGTCTGATGAACCTCGAGGCTGAAGGCACTCTGACTTCTGCCTCCTGGTCCGGGAACAATAGAGGCGCATAGCCAAACTGACACTCATGCGGGGATATACCAGTGGAGGAGGAGCACAAGGTGTTGTGCGCGTACTCGGCCCAAACAATGAAGGATGACCATGTGGACGGGTTGTTGGAAACCATGCATCTGAGGGTGGTTTCCAGCTCCTGATTCATCCTCTGTTTCGCCATTGGACTCCGGATGGTACCCTGAAGATAAACTGGCCGTGGCCCCTATGAGTTGGCAGAAGGCCTTCCAAAACCTTGAGGCGAACTGGGGACCTCTGTCGGAAACCATATCTTGCGGAATCCCAAAGACTCGGAACACATGGTTAATCACCAACTCAGCTGTTTCCTTGGCAGAAGGTAATTTGGTCAAGGGAACAAACCTGGCCGCCTTAGAAAACCTGTCGATGATGACTAGGATCGTAGTATTACCATGGGACGGAGGAAGGCCAGTAATAAAGTCCAACGAGATATGGGACCAGGGTCGGTGGGGAATAGATAGAGGGTGAAGGAGTCCTTGAGGGCGGAGGTGAGAGGATTTGCCCTGGCAGCACACGGAACAGGCCTTGACGAAAGTGGCAACGTCTTCTTTTATGGTGGGCCACCAGAACTTACGCTGGATGAACTCCAAGGTGCGACCTACGCCCGGGTGACAGGTGAGGCGAGAGGAGTGCCCCCACAGAAGGACTTGGGACCTTGCTGCCTTGGGAACAAACAACCGATTAGCAGGACCTCCTCCAGGACCCGGTTCGATGGCTTGAGCTTGTTTCACGGTATCCTCCACTTGCCACGAGATCGGAGCCACGATCTTAGCGGCCGGAAGGACAGTCATGTCAGTATCTTCTCGAATGGCAGGAGAGTAGATTCGTGACAAGGCGTCCGGTTTGAGATTCTTCGACCCGGGTCTATAGGTGAGGATAAACTGAAATCGGCTGAAGAAAAGAGACCATCGAGCTTGTCTGGAGTTCAACCGCTTCGCCTGCTGGATATACTCCAGATTTTTGTGGTCCGTAAGCACTTGAAACGGTTGAGAAGCCCCCTCGAGCCAGTGTCTCCATTCCTTCAATGCCATCTTAACTGCTAGGAGTTCACGATCCCCCACATCGTAATTCCTCTCGGCCGGGGTAAGCCGGTGAGAGAAGAAGGCGCAAGGATGAAGCTTCTTGTCTTCACCCCTCTGAGACAGGACAGCTCCAACCCCAACCTCTGATGCGTCTACCTCCACCACAAAAGGTTCATCCGCCGTTGGTAGTGTCAGGATGGGAGCAGAGAGGATGCGCTGCTTGAGTCCTTGGAAGGCCGTCTCAGCTTCTCTTCCCCACAGAAACCTTGTGTTGCCACCCTTGGTTACAGCTGAGAGAGGGGCTGCCACCGAGCTGAAGTTCTTGATGAACTTGCGGTAAAAGTTGGTGAAGCCCAGGAAACGCTGAACTTCCTTAACGGACTTGGGGGTGGGCCAATCCGCTACCGCCCCTACCTTCTTGGGGTCCATCTGGACTCGACCGGGTTCCACTATAAATCCCAGGAATTGTACTCGAGAGGAATGGAATTCACACTTTCCCGGCTTAACGTACAAATGGCTGTCTAGGAGGCGTTTGAGCACTTGTCTGACATGCTTAGTGTGTTCTTGAAGGGAGCTCGAAAAGATGAGGATGTCATCCAAGTAAACAAACACAAAGATGTTAAGCATATCCCTAAGCACATCGTTTATGAGCGCTTGGAACACAGCCGGAGCGTTGGTCAGGCCGAAGGGCATCACCGAGTATTCGTAGTGACCAGTAGGCGTGTTGAAAGCGGTCTTCCAATCGTCCCCGGGTTTGATCCGCACAAGATGGTATGCGTTCCGCAGGTCAAGCTTAGTGAAGACAACTGCTTCCTGGAGCAGCTCAAAGGCTGTGGCCATAAGGGGTAGCGGTTACGGACGGTTAAAGCATTGAGTCCCCGGTAGTCGATGCAAGGTCGTAATCCACCGTCTTTCTTGGCCACAAAGAAAAACCCTGCTCCCGCCGGCGAGGTAGATGGACGCATGAGGCCTGCTGCCAGAGCGTCCTTGATGTAGGTATCCATAGCAGCTCGTTCGGGAGGAGAAAGGGAAAAGATCCGACCCCTGGGAGGGCAGGTCCCCGGCAACAGGTCGATGGTGCAATCGTAAGGTCTATGGGGTGGTAGTTTGGTGGCCCTCTGTTTGCTAAATACCAGTTTGAGGTCATGGTAACACTCGGGAACTCGGGACAGGTCGATGGATTCTAGAGACTCGGAAGGGGAACTCTGGGAACTCGGGAAGATACAAGTGGCTTGGCACGTAGGACCCCACTGCTTGATAGTGCCCACAGACCAGTCGATGTGAGGGTTATGGCTGTGAAGCCAGGGATAACCAAGGACGAGAGGGAACTCGGAACAGGAGATCAGATGAAAGTTCATCACTTCCTGGTGTTGGGAAACTGAAAGTCGCAAGGGGGTAGTGGCACGAGTGACAAGTCCAGATCCCAAAGGGCTTCTATCCAAAGTAGTAACCCTTATGGGGTCACTTAGAGGTTCAGAAGGAACGCCATTCTCCTTCGCCCAGACCCCATCCATGAAGTTACCTGCGGCTCCAGAGTCTACCAAGGCTTGAAGAGAAAACTCGTGGTCGTCCCAGGAAAGGGTAACTGGAATGAGCAGGCGGGAGTTGGATGGATGGGAGGAGGTTATGTTTCCCGTTACAGTCCTCCCAGGCCTGCACGGGAGAGTGCGTTTCCCTGGAGCCCGGGACACGTGGAGCGGAAATGGCCCGGTTTGCCGCAATATAGACAGCATCGCTCCCTCATCCGGCGGTCTCTCTCAGCCTGGGAGATGCGTCCAACCTGCATGGGTTCTGGTGGAGCCAGCGAGGATAAAGGTGGAGACTCGGAGCTGGAACCGATAGGAGCTAGGGTGAGCGGTCTACGGTTTAGTTCTCTCTCTCTCAGACGCTGGTCTATGCGTGAAGCCAACTTGATAAGGGACTCGAGGTTGTCCGGTGGTTCCCGAGTGGCCAGTTCATCTTGGATGGTGTCAGAAAGACCCTTCAAAAAACACACTGTGAGCGCCTCGTTGTTCCAGCCACTTGCTGCTGCCACAGTGCGGAACTGGATGGCATAGTCCGTCACGCTGCGCCGACCTTGGCGGAGAGTCAGGAGCTGTTTGGCTGAGTCAGGGCCGTTGGTAGGACCTTGAAACACTCGCTTGAATTCTTCAGCAAAGGTAGAGTAGCTGGCACAGCAGGGACTTTGGGCATCCCACACAGCAGTAGCCCAGGCTAGGGCTTTTTCCGACAGCAGGGTGATGATATATGCTATCTTGGACCGGTCGGTGGGAAACGACGATGGTTGCAGCTCAAAGGAGAGAGAACATTGGGTGAAAAACCCCTTACAAACACTCGGATCCCCTGAGAACCGTTGGGGAGGCGGCAGACGAGGTTCAGCCAGGGGGTTAACTGCCAGGGGCACTTGAATCGGATGAACTGGAGCAGAAGCGGTTGCTGGGGAAAGTTGATCCGAAATCTGCTTTATGGAAGTCAGCATCTCTGACAGAAGTTGAGAATGTCTAGCCATTAAGGCCTCTTGCTGAACCAGAGCAGCTTCGTGGCGTTGGACAGTCCCCTCGTGGTGGGACAGCATGGGAAAAAAATCCTGGGTACTGGCTGCCTCTGGGTTCATTATAATGGCTCAGTGTTTCTGTCAGGACCCGGTGCGAGAAACAGTCACTAATAATCGTCAGAACCCAGAAGATGAGGCAGACACAGCAGTACTAGAGATGGTGGTTTAATTAAAGAACAAAATCTTCAGGCAAAGACACTAAATCCACAATGTCCAAAAACAAAGCCAAAAGGCACAAAATGGAAATCCTCCAAAATACAAAAGAAACTCCACAAGGTGGTAAAAACAGCAGGGAAAAAACAAACCTCAAAAGACTACTCAAATAATACACAAGAACTAAACCAGAGAACCTCTGGAAAATCCAACAAGAGAAATATCTATATAAAACAAGGCTTGGGCTGGGGCTGGGTGCTAACTTACAAACACTGAGCAAGGAACTGAGGAACACACAGGGTTTAAATACTAACAAGGGAATGACCTACAGGTGCAAACAATAATTAGAGCAAGAAAAACAAAAGGTACAAAAAAGGTGCAATGGGGACATCTAGTGACCAAAACCCGAACAGTCTTGGCCAAAACCTGACACAGACCCTCTCTGAAAGGTCATACTTCTGAGGATAAAACTGACATCCAATACATTATACTTGAAAATGGAATTAGTAAAAAGTACAAAAAGTAAAAAATGACTTAAGTTGTTCAAACCCTCCCCCCACCTTTCAGAATCAAAACAGCAAGGTGAAGTCATCGAAATCCCTGAAGCCAGTGAAGTGTAATAACTGGTATGTTTAAACACGCGTTGACAGTTTGTGTACATTCAATTTACTTGGCATGGTTTTAAGTCTGTATATTCACATGAGGAATGTAATCTCCCACCTCCATCCACTACTGCCAAGTTATGTAAGTATGATAGCCTGCAGTGCTGATTACCAACCACTTGTACCTAAACCCGAGCCACTGAACAACCACCTTGCCTTTTGATTGACTGGGAGGACCTTGTACTGTATTACTTTAACTGGTCTCTTCAAATGGAGTGTGTGGCTAGTGGGACGGTAGCCTCAACCCAGATGGAATCACTCCATGTTTCACCATTGTTAGTGTAGTGAACCAAACGTCTGGATTTCCAGGCTCGGGGGGTAAGAGCTTGGCATATTAACTTTGGCATGTTGTAAAATCTTGGTTTAAAGTTTGGTAATATGTTTAGGTTGCCTTTTACGTTGCCTTACAAATGTGTGTAATTTTTTTGCTCCTACCTAAGCCCCCACTAAAAATCTGTTCTGAAGCACCAGAAAACCAGTGCCATTAAAGCCTTGTTTACACTGTAGGCCTGAATGCTCAAATCAGTTTTGTTTTTCAAATCCATTCTGGAATACTGACTGTCCAAACTGTAAGTTACAAGTGACCACATAGGATTTGTGTGTTCAGACAGCAGTTATTTGCTGACATGGCTAAGCTAGTTGTCATAGTAACGATGGGTGTGTGCACAGTGGTGTAGGCTGATTGGTGGTACTCTTGCTTCCTATCACTTAGAAGTTAAAGAATGTAGCAAGCTAAGGTGACAATAATGCTTTCCATGGGCGTTTCATACTGTCAGAAGACTTTTAAAGCCTCAAAGGATAAGATGTGACAGTTTGACATGTGCTTGTCAAACTGTCAACAGACTAGACTAGCTAGCAAGCAACAATATATGAAGGTGGTTTGAAATGTGGCTTGATATAGCCAGTTCAATGTGCTTTTCGGCTGTTCAGACTGCAGGAAAAATAACGGATTCGAATAAGATATGCAAAAAAAATTGATTTGAGTCACTTCAAACTGCCAATGTGAACAAGCTTAAGAAGCAAAAGGCTACAATGCCCTGCAAGCCACCAAGTGTTGGTGGTGAGGGGAAATGGCAAACCTAAACACCACTCAAGCCACCAAGTGTTGGTGGTGAGGGGAAATGGCAAACCTAAACACCACTCAAGCCACCAAGTGTTGGTGGTGAGGGGAAATGGCAAACCTAAACACCACTCAAGCCACCAAGTGTGGGGATGGGGAAATGGCAAACTAAAACACAAGCCACCAAGCGATTATAGTGATGACCCTTCACAACATAAGTCAACCTCTTATTCTCATTCTTGATTGATGTATTTGGGAAATGTATTGTAATTGTACCAACAATTGCCATATTGTACAATATTTTA
This sequence comes from Salvelinus alpinus, assembly GCF_045679555.1. NCBI lineage: Eukaryota > Metazoa > Chordata > Actinopteri > Salmoniformes > Salmonidae > Salvelinus > Salvelinus alpinus. The sequence continues at coordinate 14,638,305 of NC_092122.1, forward strand.
CTGCAGAGAATCTTGAGCCTTCATGCTCCAGGTTTAGGTAATGTGGAAGACCAAGGTCTCCTTCTGCCTCTTCAGATGAGAGATCCCACTCACCACCAACACTGCAAAGGCTCAGACCCTTTTCCTATCCTGGAAGCAAGTATGACTCATTTATTTTTATGCAATTGTTTTATGATATTTAAATGAGGCTGTTATATTTGGAAGTGAACAAATGTACAACTACCTTGTTTCAGAATTTCAAAAAGAGTCCTACATCTCCTTTGTGTGATCTGTGACCTTTTTAAAGGACAGCGCCCAAGTCTGGTTGAGAAATTCAACTTCAACCTGAACGAGACGGAGAAAGATTTACTAAAGATGGAAGAGCAGCTAACGGACAATGATTTTCAAAAATGCATGGTGATAAATGAAATCATTAATTGGCATGAGTTGAATGATATTATATTGTCATGTAGTACTGGATGGAAAAATCCTATCCATTTGTAATACATTAGTGTCCTTTTGTAAAATCACAGATATCTTAGGTCTCAAAGCTGAGGGGTAAAGACATCCCAGACGTGGTGAAGAGAGCAATGCATTGGTAAACTATTACGATATTTGTTTCACTTTTAAAATAAGTTGTGGTGTGTACATATGTAAAGTACATATTTTGTGTTCTACATTTACATTTAAGTCATTTAGCAGACGCTCTTATCCAAAGCGACTTACAAATTGGTGCATTCACCTTATGATATCCAGTGGAACAACCACTTTACAATAGTGCATCTAACTCTTTTAAGGGGGGGGGGGGGGGGGGGGGGGGGTTAGAAGGATTACTTTATCCTATCCTAGGTATTCCTTAAAGAGGTGGGGTTTCAGGTGTCTCCGGAAGGTGGTGATTGACTCCGCTGACCTGGCGTCGTGAGGGAGTTTGTTCCACCATTGGGGTGCCAGAGCAGCGAACAGTTTTGACTGGGCTGAGCGGGAACTGTACTTCCTCAGAGGTAGGGAGGCGAGCAGGCCAGAGGTGGATGAACACAGTGCCCTTGTTTGGGTGTAGGGCCTGATCAGAGCCTGAAGGTACGGAGGTGCCGTTCCCCTCACAGCTCCGTAGGCAAGCACCATGGTCTTGTAGCGGATGCGAGCTTCAACTGGAAGCCAGTGGAGAGAGCGGAGGAGCGGGGTGACGTGAGAGAACTTGGGAAGGTTGAACACCAGACGGGCTGCGGCGTTCTGGATGAGTTGTAGGGGTTTAATGGCACAGGCAGGGAGCCCAGCCAACAGCGAGTTGCAGTAATCCAGACGGGAGATGACAAGTGCCTGGATTAGGACCTGCGCCGCTTCCTGTGTGAGGCAGGGTCGTACTCTGCGAATGTTGTAGAGCATGAACCTACAGGAACGGGTCACCGCCTTGATGTTAGTTGAGAACGACAGGGTGTTGTCCAGGATCACGCCAAGGTTCTTAGCACTCTTGGAGTAGGACACAATGGAGTTGTCAACCGTGATGGCGAGATCATGGAACGGGCAGTCCTTCCCCGGGAGGAAGAGCAGCTCCGTCTTGCCGAGGTTCAGCTTGAGGTGGTGATCCGTCATCCACACTGATATGTCTGCCAGACATGCAGAGATGCGATTCGCCACCTGGTTATCAGAAGGGGGAAAGGAGAAGATGAATTGTGTGTCGTCTGCATGTCGTCTTCTATACAGAACCCTGACAAACTGCCTTGTGTTCTAAACAAAACCGTGACAAACGGCCTTGTGTTCTATACAGAACCCTGACAGATGGCCTTGTGTTCTATACAGAACCCTGACAAATGGCCTCATGTCAACGGTGACTATGAAAGGTAACAAATGGAAGAGGGCCTTTGAGGACTCCAACCTTTGCAGTGTCATTATAGGTACAGTGGAGTACAAATCATGACCTTTTACATGACATTTGAATACTTTCTCAAGCTAATATTTGTTTTCCCCCTTTACAGCAGGTATGAGTCTTGGCGAATCAAAGGCTACAGAGGCAGATATATTACAGGCGATGCCAACCTGCCTGAAATATGCACCTGACCGCAAGGGGGCCAGTGGGAGGGCCAATGAGAGTTCTTAAGAAGTTAAAGCATCAAAGCCTGTTCTGACAGTGCATTTTTGGGGTTTATTGTATATCTGATTTTGGTTTCCAGAAGCCTGTGCCAGAAATTCATCTTCTGGCTTATATATATTTTTTTTAATTACATTTATTTTGTGATGCAATCATTTTTCATTTCAACCATTCTTGACTTTTTTTTTGCATTTGTTTTTACAAGGACAACGGTTTACACAATGCTGTGTCGTGTTACACAGAATTACAATAGCCTACAGTAATATAGACCCTAAATCTGGAAGATACATATTGCACCGTGAGTAGAATTGTATTATACATATCAGGGGGCTTTTCAAGAGTGTGCAACATCAGAAAGGTCCTGGTTGATGCAGTCTGTTTTCCTGTTCTTAGCTCAGGCTCTTATCCTTATTTCATGTAAAGAACCCTACATCACAAATGGCAACTGCTTCTAAACAGCTCATCGACACACTTCATGGATTAGCGATGATTAGCGAGGTCAAAATCAGTGTTTAGGTCAAATGAGGTCACAATGTGTTCTCAACATTGCTCCAATATTTAAATGTAGTTGATTTATTAGTCAAGTATAGTTTCAAACTCTAAAGTACCTACATTTAAAAAAAAAATAACTGTTGGCTGTCTTTTTGAGTGGGTGAATAAAGGTTGAAATCTCATTCAAATCAATCTCAACCAAATATTACCCAAATGTCCACATTTGAAATGGCTGCTCATTCAGAAAAAAAGACACCATAAATGTTTCAAAACATCTTCACCATCAAAATAAACTACTTTAAAGTGGCACTCCAGTCTACTGTTCACCTCATTTAAGACCTGATTTACTTAACAAAAGTAACATCGCAATAGGTGGTTCAGGTATGTCATGACAGCACAAGTGAGGGGGTGGGCCTTTCCTCTTTTGTCCTCTATATTCACTCAATCAAGGGGGAAGGCCGATGACATCACGGATTCCCATCAGACCAGATCCATGAATGCCCTGCCCGCCTCCTTGAAGTTTGCAGTTGTCTAAAAAACAACATTTTAGCTGAAAACATGTATTTTTTTTAAATACCCTTTAGTGTGTGTACTTTACTGTATTTATACTTGGGATAAAACTTTTCAACAGTAATAGCTAAAAAATCACTGGAGGACGTCTTTAAAGAATATAGCTGTTAGATATATATGCCAGTAGAATGTAAATGTGACTGTAGAATATGGCTACAGTGGACGTTGTGATGGATGCAGCTATCAGTGGGACAGACCATACAGAGAAAGACATAAGAAAGAGACAGACAAACTAAATAGTCTCACAAATAGAAATCAGTGTTGTCATTACACAACCCTTTAGGCACAATCAAGGACATGTTCAGAGAATGTTCCAGTGAAAATCTGTCAGAGAATGGTACCCTGTCTACCCACTTAGTTGGCAAACAGTGATAAATATGACTGCTAGTAAAAATATATTAGATTACACTATTAGTATCATGCCCTTAGTGCCTGACAGTTGCCTTATCACCCATATTTACATATTTGCCACTGCCTATCAAGACTGCTAGAGACGGTGTGTTTGTGTGAGTGTGTGTGAGAAAGAGAGATGAATGAACAATGTGGGGGCCAGTTTTTCCCATACACCATAGCTCTCAACAGTTTCAGCAAACACTGATAGAGGAAGTTAATTTTTCCCAAGGAGGCTGCTCATTATTAATGTCCTGTTGTCTAGGAGACTGTCTGCCTCTGCCGTTGCCTGAGTGGCACCTTACCTCCTCCTGGTCATGAGCTGCCATTGTGTTGCATTATGGATTCTTGGCAAAGGATCCTACTTTAGCAATTGCATAAATTCATTAATAAGTGAAAACTGCCCCATGCATGTTCCCAAAAGATAATAATATTCATGAAATAAACAACCTTTTCATTGCTCTGTGGCTGTGAAACTGAATGCATTGTTGCATATGTAATTCACATATTTACAATGTTGAACTGTACTGGTACTGGCATATTGGATTTCAATTTGTGACTATTTTGTTGATACTGCTCTTACTTTGCCCTTTCAATATCTGTGGGCTCTCTTGGTAATTCAGTTGGCTAATTAAGATTCTGGTATTAGGTTGATATTAACATGACTGTGTGTTTCTGAAAGGAATATTTGTCCTCTCAAAAAAAGACTAGTATAATGTAGGTTGAGGAGCCTAATCTTTGTTATTCAACCAAGGTTTATAATTTAAAATAGTATTTGTAGATGTCATTATAGTAAACCTTAGGCACAGGAATAATATTTGGAAGACTATTCAGGCTTCTGATTGAACTTGTGGGCATTCACAGAAGTAATGTCAAGCTTCACTGGTATTAGTCCAAATCTAATGAGATCAAATAAGCTATTTGTCAGCGCAATAGTGTGTAATTCCAACACTAGGGTCTTGCTTAACCGGTGCTTCATTCCTATTGGACAGTGGCTGGTGGACGCTAAGTGCTGAAGAATCTTTTGTTCAAACACAAGAAGCGCGCTGGAAGTCAGTCCCGGCATTGCGCAGTGGATATGGATGTGGACGCCTCGTGCGCTCTGATCTTTGGCGCGGAGAGGCTGCACTCAGCGGCGCGCAAGGTGGCCAAATGAATCACCGCTCTCCCGGCTCCTCCAGCGTGCAATGGCTTAACAGGAGAGACATGAGTGTCCGAACGGAGGACAACTTCAGCTTGTGCCAAAGGGCCCTTCAGATCGTTACGGAGCTCTGTCTAGCGGGGCATGTAGATGGGGAGAAATGCTCGGCTATATTTCCCTTGGAGAGCAACATACCAGGTAAAGGGAGCGCAGGTAAATAGGTCAAAAGCAACGTTTTCTTCCTCTCCCTCTCCTTAAAGCTTGCATCCCTATATTTTGTCATGGTTTGGTTTCTCTGGCGTCAACCTGCTGCACAAGGTTGTGTGAGAATGATGAGTTGAAACAGTAAAATGCGTTGTAAGTTCAACTTTAGCTGACTCAACTTTTCCCTTGAAGCGCTGCGATATAATCATATAAGATGCGCGACTAAGTATAGGACTAGCGTAACTTGTAGGGGAAAAACATGTTTAAAATGTTAAATAATCATGGAGAGGTTGTGCTGTGTTCTCATGTCGCTTTGAGCTACGCTCAACAGGTGAAACATCTGTGTCTGCAAAGGGAAAAGACTGCACCTGTTGCAGCATCCGTGTATGCTCGTTTTCCCATGTCATTGTGCTTGGTTCTGGCGTGTGCAATCTGATGGTGTGATAGGCTGATTGTGTGTGACCGATAGCTTGTTGAAAGAGGAGATGTGTTCTCAGTGATCTTGCATTCATTCACTCCACCATGCGCCAACTGACCGGCATGTCTGAAATGAGTCATACTGTTGGCTTACAGTTCATGTTCTAAACATAGATCCCCTTCTGTCAAATAAACCCATTTATTTGCTTGATAATGTCTCTCTCATTGATTTGGTGAAAGTTATATTGTAGCCTACTCATCAGTGCCTTTTTAATTTTATAGTAAGGCTTGGATAAGCTGTTGAAACAGTTCTACATTCTACATATGGTTTTTTTGGTAGAGTTTCATAACAGCATGTCATTATTCCCTCTGGGTTGATGTGAGTTGCATAAGACTGTAGCAGGGTGGTTTCTGGTGCAATAATGTCTCTGATTTTGAGTAAAGCCTAACAGATGGAAATTGAATTGGTCGGTCAGTCTGCTAGATTGCATTTATTGCAGTAGATTTTTGCTCTTCTAAACTAAGTGGAGTTAAATCCGTGATAATTACAACACAGTTACACAAAGTATTATATTACTTGAGGAACTGATAACTGCCTAGGCCTACCTGCTTGTGTCATTTCCATAACTACATTTACATTTGCAAACAAACTTAAATGAATTGTAAATCTCAGCAGTGTAGCATACCTGTTAAAGTTATTAGTCTGAAAAATAAATAGATGGTTTTAGTGCCACTTCATATAAAGTGGGACTGATTGTTGCCTATAGATCTGGATTCTTGTTGTCATGTAGGATATGGCTTTGAGATGGTGCACCACAAAGCATAAGTGTCCTTGTGAGAGTGAATGAGCAACAGGAGAGAGAATAACACGGAGACAGAACACAGCAAAGAACATGACATCATGCAGTGCAATATCAGTGAGAAAGAACATATCTCCTGCACATTGCAATCCACACACAGGCGTATACTGTCCTACTTTAATTATCAGAAACCATACAATTGTGTAACATGCACACAATGGAATGCATAATGCATTTTGTAATAGCCTGTGGTAAATCTTGGTTTGTATATAGTTGCAGAGGAAGAGTTTTGTGGTTTCCGAAAGTTGAATTGTCAACTTGATCAAATATGGCCATGAAGAGCTATTTATCTGTCCTGTCCATGTGAATGTCTTGGAATGAAGCTGTATGACTTTCTAACTTCCTCTGATCTTTACCAAACGAGGGCATTTGCAGCCTCCTCTTTTACAGCTTGCTTTCTCTCTTCTCTTTTTTTTCTCTTGCATGTTTGTCTATCATGCTCCGACCATCGCTTGCCCGTCCTCTCTCTCCCTCTGTCACTCTTTCTATCTGTCACTGTTGATCCCTGTGGTCACTCGTAGACATCTCTATCAGTCTCCTTGCTGTGGTCGTGGGTTTCTGTGGACTCGCCCTGTTGGTAGTCTCTCTCTTTGTCTTTTGGAAGCTGTGCTGGCCCATCTGGAGGAGCAAGGCCCTCTCGTCACACGTCGACAATGGCCCCCGGGTCGGGCTCCCCGAGGCCCCTCCACCGCCCCCCCAGCCCGTCACACCCCTCCAAAAGGTGGCACCAATGGAGGAGAAGAAGCCTGTGCCAGTGGTGAAGGTGAATGGGCGTTGCAGCTCCGTGAAGCTGCTAGAGGCGGCCATGAAGATCAGCCAGACATCCCCGGACATCCCTGCCGAGGTGCAGACGGCTCTCAGGGAGAGGCTGGGCCAGCAGGCCAAGATTCAGAGGCAGACCACCGACCCCACCTCGTCCTCCAGGTAACATTATTGGACCTCTCCCAGAGTAGTGTCCCAGTCACTTTCCTGTCTATAGGTCTCAACATTCTGTTGGTATACATTTTTGGTGGCACTGGTTCCAAGGATTTCTGTGTTATGTTATGTCATATGTCTGCACAGAGCTGTGCACACATATAGCAAAGGCAGTGGAGGCTGCTCAGGGGAGGATGGCTCATACTAATGGCTGGAACGAGCGAAACTGAATGGCATCAAACACATGGAAACCATGTGTTTGATGTTTTTGATACCATTCCACTTATCCCGCTCCAGCCATTACCACGAGCCCGTCCTCCCCAATTAAGGTGCCACCAACCTCCTGTGAGTGAAGGTTATGAACATGATGCTTTCAAACAAGTGACATCAAGTGGCAAATGATAACACTTGAACCGTACACATCAAGTATAGCCATGACAAATGTCAATAAGACAGTTCAGGAGAATTTGTGACAAATGACCTTAAACTGGACACTCAGTAGATGACCTGAAGGAACATCTCCCATGGTGCTTGTCAACGGGGCGACAGCACACCCCCTTGCTCCTCACACACACACAAACCCTGTAATCACCCCAGGCCACGTCTTGTGTTGGGCGGCCGTGAGTCACGCTGCCATGGCAACAGCGGTAAGCGACCCCAGTAATGAAACAATCAGCTGCTCTTCTCTTTGTTTTCGGGGACTGTGTTTAAACGAGCGCGTCTGTAATTAGCGCCGCCGCAGGTTGAGAACTGACGTGCTGCGAGGCGCTCGTCCTACTGAGACCCACTGAGCAGCTGCACTCCATCTCCTGCAGGAAGCCATTATTGACACTTGCTTTAGTTTGTCATTAGGAACGTTGATGCAATTTATCGAGCCTGGCGCTTTTCATGAATTACACACTGACGAAGTGGGCAGAAAGGGCTAATTAAATAGTGTCTCATCACTTTTTGAGTTGAATTTCCCTCAGATGCTCTTGCAAGCTTTTCATCTAGGGGAAAAAAGAACATAAGGAAAGATTCAAAGAAGGAGAGGACTTGTTGTATATGATTGAAAAGTATGATCAGTCAGGTTAATGGCAGGTCTATCGTCATGTTTCTGTTTATCTCTTGAAAGTATGTTCCCCAGTGCTCTCAGAGTAAGACACTTAAAAACCTTTTACTGCAGTGGGCTAAATCAGGGACACAGAGAGTGTTTTTTTGGTAGTCTTATACAAATCTAACTTGAAACAAAAGTATACACCTCACACACATGGTTATGGACTTTTAAAAAAGAAGACACCTGTACCATGTCAGATATAGAAATGTATTCAGTTTTGAGTTTGAATCCTAATATTACACTTAATATACATCATAGAAGACTGAAATATAACAAAACTGTTTGACATAGAAACACCAGATTTTCAGCTGTTAAAAAAAAAAGTTGATTAATTAGGAAATTATGAAAAATATGAATAACATTCCACCCATAAGGCCACTAGGTCATTTGACTGCAGGAAAGGGCTATGAATATCTAAATATACATGTATCAGTCCGGCTGAATCTGAAGCACGAACCTATAATTTTCAATACAAATCATCACAATCACGACACAAGTAAGGACTAAATCTATAGTATATCCAGGTAATTAGGAATAACTTGATGATGAAACACTGCACGAATGCATCAATTGTAGGAGACGTGGACAATGTATTAATGCGAGACGAGGTGGGAGGAGACGCTTGGTGTCACTCTGGCTATCAGGGCAAAACTATGAGGCTTTGCAACCATGTGACTTGCAGAGCGGGTGATTACCATGGAGAAGAGCAACAGATACATTCTGTTAACATCGATCCTCTCCGACAGCTACATCAGTATTCACTGCTCATGCATTGTGCAGACACATTCTAAACAAAGGCAATGTCCAAGGGCAAGGGCAAAGTCAGAGAGAGAGTCTTGTTCAGAATGTACTGGTCTACTCTAATTGTGATTTTCAGACATTCCTCCACCAATCTCTGATGAAATGCTACAGAGCAGTATATATCAATACATCACATCATCATATGTTACATCCATGCACAGCGCCAGGTGGTATGAGACTGGGGATTTGTCATGCTGTTTTATTACTGTACAACTTACCTCCCTACGAGAGATGAAGATTTGGACATTTTCATTGGTTACTTTTTTTACGGGCGGAAACAGAGATCTCTGACACCAGCGAGAAGTACCATATTTTTGGGGGCTCCCGAGTGGCACAGCGGTCTAAGGCACTGCATCTCAGTGCTAGAGGCGTCACTACAGACCCTGGGTCGATTCCAGGCTGTATCACAACTGGCCATGATTGGGAGTCCCATAGGGCGTCGTTAAAGTTTGGCTGGTATAGGCCTTGATTGTAAATAAGAATTTGTTCTTAACTGACTTGCCTAGTTAAATAAAAAAAACATTATCCAGAGCAACTTAAAGTAGTGAATGTATACATTCTTGTACTTTTCCTCATACTAGTCCCCCATGGGAATCAAACCCACAAGTGCAAGTGCCATGCTCTACCAACTAAGCCACACAGATTCAATGTGAGTATTGAGACTGAGAGCCCATCCCTGATCCTATAAGATTGAGAAAGTGGAGGACAGAAAATTGGTTATCTTATGGAAGAAAATAATGAATGTGGCTCTGGAGAAGAAGCGTATGTAGGGAGAGGTAGAGAAAGAGAGAATGTCTTTACTGGAGTTGGGATGGCAGGCCTGCTAAAGCTGATTCTGGGTCAGGGCTGACACAACAGGGAGGAATATGTGGGCAAATGTGGATGAAATCCGCCAGCCTCCTCCATTATCAACTCTTCCAGTGTATACTATTCATCCTCTTGGATGCCGTTCGCTGAATGTTCTAACAACTGTAGGAATCATGGGAGGTTGTAAATTGATGTCCCTTGTCTGAAATAATAGGACTCCCAAAGTATTCTTCACAAAGAACATTGTGTCTTATTATGTCTCAGAAAATTTGCTAGAACATGCAAGGCACCTCTTCATATGAGGTTTGTATATAATGTGATGTTTTTTCATATCCCATATGTGTTGTGTTTCCCAGATTTGTATAATTTGTACCAATACTGACCGTGTCGGATTAATGTGATCTTCTTATTTGCGTCAGTAAGGGGGGACAGGGGTTATCAGTTGCTAGGTGACAACCAGGAGAAGTACAGAACAGTGGTTTGCTCAAAGTATGTAAGTCATTATCAGTACATGGAACTGGGCTCAAGGTATCCCAGGTAATGTTATTTTCCAAAAGAAGTCCTGTGAAAAACAACTCACTCAGTCACGTAGCTTCTGAGCTTCGTAAGAGTTCAATCAGAAAGTAACTCCATCACTTTAAACCCAAAGCCAGTAACATCTTTCTCGTTAATGCTGAAAGAATGACTTAACAACATTAAAGTGTCAAAAAAAATCTCAACAAACATTTTCCTACCAACAGTAATACTAGAACTACAAGAAGAAGCAAGGAATTGTAAAATCACTTATGAAGAATAGTAAACCCCTGTCAAACAGATCAAAATGTTGTCAATATTTAGTACATTTCACCTATAGCTGCCGTTTCCATTACGTCTCAATGTTTTGTTATTGTTGCGACATTGCTTTTGTCTAATAACCCTGGGTCAATGGAAACCTGCGTATTGAAAGGTACCAGGAACCGTAGATGACTGATCTCCTTTTTCAACAGGCACAATTCATTCCGCCGCCATCTGCCTCGCCAGATGAATGTGACGAGTGTGGACTTCAGCATGGACACGCTCCCCATCCGCCAGTCGTCCACCGTAAGCATCGGCCGCATCAAGCCAGAGCTCTACAAGCAGAAGTCTGTGGACTCCGAGGACGGGACCCAGGAGCCGGTGGAGACGTGCGGTAAGCTGAGCTTCTCCCTGCTCTACGACTACGAGGAACAGGCGCTGGTGGTCACGATCCTCAAGGCCCTGGAACTGCCGGCCAAGGACTTCACTGGCACCTCCGACCCTTACGTCAAGATCTACCTGCTGCCAGAGAGACAGAAGAAGTTCCAGACGCGTGTCCACCGCAAGACGCTCAACCCCACGTTCGACGAGGCCTTCTGCTTCCCCGTGGAGTACGACCAGCTGTGCAACCGCAAACTGCACTTCAGTGTCTACGACTTTGACCGCTTCACCAGCCACGACATGATCGGCGAGGTGGTGGTGGACAACCTCTTCGAGCTCTCCGACCTCTCGAGGGAGGCAGTGGTGTGGAAGGACATTCACGCTGCGACCACGGTGAGTGGGCTGGGCCTCAGTTAGCTGAGATAGGTGTTGTACATGGAGGATATCAGTATGTGTGGAGATCATTGGATCAGTGATCTCAACAACTGATCGCTCTGTAAGTCGTAACTGTAAGTCGCTCTGGATAAGAGCGTCCGCTACATGACTCAAAATGTCAATGTCAATGATGGTGGAGTAGATTTCAGGGTGGAGCTGTGGTCAGTCTGCCGTAGTTAACATTTGCATAGTTTCTGATGGGGTCGTGCACTGCACATGATCTGACTTATTTAGGGAAACACATGACATTTTCAAGTCTCTGTGAATTATTTGATTGGATAAGGTTTTAAGTCCTGGAATCATCAGCACTGTATTACATGACTGGTAAATTGCATGTGTTGTATAACCTCATTGCCAGGAGCAGTGAATTTAGAATCCAAGCACCCACACAACACCTCCGAAAACTGAAGTACACACTGTAGACTTAAATATAGCCATGGGCACAATTCTCCTTTGTTCCTCACCTTTATCCCTTCACTGACATACTTGGGTATGATAGTGCAGTTTTATCTGAGCCCACACACTTCTCACGCCTCGGTAGCTTTATCATAGTTTGTTTACTCAACAGCTTCTGTTAATGAATATTATTGTGTGTTTTGGTGGTATTTATTGTGTCTGATGGTCATGGAGATGGATTAATGGTTAATTAATCAGTTGATCTCTGAACGGTGTACTGTGGAAAACAGAACAAGAGTGGAACAACTTGAAAGAAAGTGCACTGTGGATTTCAGATTAATCATCAAGAGCACAATTGAGCCCGAACCTCTACAGGTACTATTTGACTCTGGTCAACAAAGTAACACCAGTTTCTTTCACATTATACAGGCAGGTTTAGGTGGGTTTAAAGAAGACTGGGTTTTAAGCCATTGGAGGGGGACTGGCTGGACATTAATGCAGTTATCCCATGTCAACAGCCATGGTGTTTACCTCAATGTGTAGTTTGTCTCCAGGAAGTTTTTAAGTGTTACATAATGTGTACTGTGTGCTGTGAGGAAATTACACTTTCAAAAGCTTGAGCATCCATACAGACATCAAGTTTACTGCTACTTTGACTGTGATTGATAGTGTTGATTATGAACGCTACAATTGAGCTAGGCTATTGAATATAATGTGAGACTTCTTTCAAGATTGCCTACAACATAGAAGAAAAATTGAGTAATTATTGTAAATATGCAAAGATCTATTTTGTCTCCCTACGTTGTTGTTAATGGTTAGACATATATTTTGTCTGGTGTTTGGTTGTTATTTATGTCTATCTTGGGATCATTTTATCTCACCTTCCTGCGTTGATTTAGTTTATGTCTCTGGGCAATCACATTGCCTGAACTGCCGTCCAACAGAGGGGAATGATGTTAAGGATGTTTGAATGGATAATAACTCATAGCAAATGCAGTTTGCCATATATTTTATTTTGACAGTGTTTCATTCCACCTTTTTTAATTTACATTAATGAGAGTCCTTTTAAAAGTGTCTTCCTTTATGCAATGTATTTGGAGATTATCATTTACGGTGACTTTACTCGTCACTGTCTGACAACAATAAATTGATCATGTCGTGCTCTGGTGTACCAAAGTAGTGTGTACTTTGTATTACCTACTTCCTTGAATTCTCTAAAAAAATTGTATGCAACTACATATGAACAGAAAAAACACAGGAAATTCAGAGGTTAGCCTAATTCGAAAAACCCTCTGTGTATTTACACTTCAAACAATTTCCAATTTAATGTGGAAGCAAAATTGCACGAAGTAATTTGTCACAACAAATGACATTAATATGCCCTAGCCATGCCTCACATTCAGCTGAAGATTATTATGTATTGTATTTCAAAACCTATTTCCCTGGGCTAGATTGATGTCTTTTTATGCATGTGACCTTTTGTGTCAATTGCATGGGTAGAAACCAGGCAGGGAAATGGGAGGGGTGTCAATGCCTAAAACAACCTATGACCTGCCTATGAGGGTCACGGTTTGAGACGTTGAGTTTTTCCCACCTTGCAGCTGTTTGTGTGGGTGTCTGTGCTGAGATTGAAAGTGCGGGACACAAAGGCAGTTGGATCCCACAATGGTTAGGTGGGTGGGGGTGGTGCTTTGGAACACACCATGGATGGAGGTCTGGGGGGGTTTTGATGTGCAGAACTTCTAGAGCTGGGAAGGCATCCTCTGTTTCACGTTATATTGTTATTGTAAAACTCCTACATGTCAATACATTGATGAAGACTGCACCAACGTATCTCAAGTAAAGATTCTGTCCATGGAGAGCAACTCTGCGAGAACACACAGATCTATTTCTAACTACAATCTTAGAAAAAAGGTGCTATCTACCTAAAATATTTATTTGGCTGTCCCCATAGGAGAACCCTTTGAATAACCATTTTTGTACCAGGTAGAACCCTATTGGGTTATATGTAGAATTCCTTTCCCCGGAGAGTTTTACATGGAACCCAACAGAGATTTACCGAGAACCAAAAAGGGTTCGACCAGGAACCAATAAGGGTTCTCCTATGGGGCCAGCCAAAGAACCCTTTTGGAACCCTTTTTTCTAAGAGTGTATGTAAACACACTAAACAATCAGTGCTCTAGTGAGATGCCTCCCAGTCAGTCCTCTGTGTTCTCTGGTTGGCCAATCAAATTTTATCTCTGGAGTGCCAACTTAGGGGACTTTTTATTGACTCCGATTAGGTATCAATACAAGCACACCATGTCAGTACATCAAGTAATGTTCTTCTCTTTCAAGTCAGCCCATCTGATGCTGTTTGCTCAGACTACAGTAGTGCTCCAGTCTAAACTGATCCATAAACACATTGTATTGAGGTGATTCCTCATGACACTAGAACCAAAAAAGACCATGACTTTGGGGATTTTCACAAAATGTAATCCATAGAATTGGTCCTTTGTTGTATACTAAAGCATACATGAGAAATAAGTAATTGAAGTTGGAACATTTGTGACATTTTGGCCTTACCAAGGCCTCCTTTAAGACTCCATAGTGTTTCATCTGTAGGCGCTACAAAGCTCCAATTGGTGTCATATGAAGCTTTACAACTTTCTCTGTAATATGAGTAGTATTTTGATTTAACAATAATAATAATTTACATACATTTATGAATGTTGAAAAATACAAACATGAATATTGCAAATATAAAAAATTTGATTTGGCAAATGTTTCTCTGTATAAAATGGACCATAACTTTAAAACTAACACAGATCCCACTCTGGAACTTTGATATATCCGATATATTGATATATCCGTAGAGCATATATATATATCTGTGTTAGTTTTAAAGTTATGGTCCATTTTATACAGAGACATTGTCATAGAGGCAATGTAAACTGGGTTCTAAAAAAAGATATATAATGTTGGTCCTTGCATCTTAAAAAGTTAGGAGCACCACATTAAAATTTAGAGTACCAGAAAATATGATTTTAAAATTGATTGAGTCACAGCCTTTAGTGAGTCTATTTGAATTCTAACTACTCTTTTTAAGCACATATTGTACCCTACAAACGAATATGTAACTATGGAAATACATTTATTTATGATAAAGGCTAAAATGTTGATACAAATACCAGTAATTTGTAGAATATTAGGTTTCTACATTGTGTAAAAAGCACTTTTTCCTATGGAGATGCTCTTTAATGTCAGTGACTTTCAGTGATGACTTGCATATCTGTAATTCATTTATTGCTATGATCATTGATCTCCTGAAGAAGCTAACCCTTTTCCATTCTTTCTGTGCCCCCAAATGTTTGGATACACTGGTAAAGTTACCAGGTTGTTAGCTAGCTAGCTAAAGAGGTAACATGACTGAACACGGTGTTAACGGCCTGTGAGTAGTTTAAGAACGGCCCACAACATGGGGCGCGTTCATCTGCCCAGGTGTTGCCGACGCATGCCAGATCATTCAACGCCTGGATAGGTATTTTACGTATCAGTTTACCACGTCATTATGTTATAATAATCTGGTGCCAGCCTGCACATTCGACGACGTGGCACTCAACCATTGGTTGATGCATGCAACGTCTGAGCATCGTTTATGAATACAAAATGCGGCCCGCCAATGGAGCTGCATCGCCAAAGCGCAATAGAAGGAACAAAATGTAGCATCGGTAATACGGGTCACAACTTTTAAACGGTTTGGGCTAGAGACAAGCAGTTTTCTCTGGAGTAATGGTGCAATCAACACGGTCACAAATATCTAGGACACTCGGAAGTATCGGAACAGCGAAGCCTAATCATTACAACAATTATTATCTGACAGATTATTTTCTAGGAGCACAGCAAAATATTTAGAAGTGGTAGCGCTTTAAAACCCTGAATGTGACCAATCACAATCCTCCTTTTACTTGTATCTTTGCACATCCTGCGAATCACTAGCAGAGGGCGACCATTTTGAATACACATTCCCTCTGTTGGTAATGCTTACAGATTGGATTTGTTTCATCACCCATAGTTTCATCACCCATTGTAAGACAATGTTCTCTCTCAGTTTTGAGGACACCTCTGGGTGTTCATACTTTGTTTAAATCAATTTGCGCTAATTGCTTTCCTAAAAGAGTTATTCTACAGCAACAGTGCCCTTTCCTTGATGCAGTGTTCTCCTTGTCTTTCTCCAGGAGAGTGTGGATCTAGGGGAGATCATGTACTCTCTATGCTACCTGCCCACAGCAGGACGGATGACACTGACCGTCATCAAGTGCCGGAACCTCAAAGCCATGGACATCACTGGCTCCTCAGGTAACAACAACAACAACAATACAAAACTGACAGCCATTTAGGCTGGGCCTTAAAACATGATGGGTCTCTGAATAACAATGACGGACAACTGTAAATGATGGTGAAAGATAAAGTATAAAAAATAAAGTCAAAATAAAACATAATAAAAAGTAAGTTTGAATGACACTGAGGGGCAGAGTTTTTACAGTTAATGCCGGTTTGCCTGAGGCTGATGCCGTGCAGGTGTTTGTACACATGCATATACACACACTCTCATTCAAATACACACATACACGGGGATACACATATGTAAACAGTGCCAGACAAGCACTCAAACATATACAGTTGGCCTTGCTGTTATGATTTTAGTTGTCCTTGATAATACTTTTTTTGCATTGTTGTTTTCTTTTGTGTTTTCCTTTTTTCTCATGAGTTCATTTTCTTGGTTGTTGGTGCATTGGGTGGGAAATGGAATTTATTTTATTTTTTATTATTTTATTTTAATTATTTTTCTGTGGGGTGTACTGTGGGAGGGGTCTCGGATGGTTGAGGGACAGTTATGGGGAACTGTGGGGGGATCTTGGAGGATTCGCGTCCCCGTTTTTTTTTGCCGCTGTGGGAGATCTGTCGACGTGCCCTTGAGCAGGGCGTTGACCCTGGATGCCTCTGTGTGTCGCTCTGAATGGGAGTCTGTTGGATGACTGGTGTGGTGTAGTTGTTGAGTGGCTTCACTGCAAGTATATTTTATTCTTTGGATATTCAATAAAAATGTAAAATAACAAAAAATATATAATAAACTGTTAAGCTCGAAAAGAGCAAGCAAAGAATCAAAAGGCATAATTACGTCAGGCAACATGCTGTGCCTGTCACGTTCGTCGTAACATTGAAGAGAGGAGGACCAAGGCGCAGCGTGATAACAATACATCTTCTATTTATTATAACGAAGACGAAGAACACTTAAACAAACAATACAAAAACAACAAACGAACGTGAAGCTATAATTACAATCAGTGCAGCCACAGGCAACTTACATATAGACATAGACAATAACCCACAAACTACCCAATGAATATGGCTGCCTAAATATGGTTCCCAATCAGAGACAACGAATGACAGCTGTCTCTAATTGAGAACCAATCTAGGCAACCATAGACATACATACACCTAGACTAGACACTGCCCCATAAACATACAAAACCCCTAGACAATACTAAACACATACATCCCCCATGTCACACCCTGACCTAACTAAAATAATAAAGAAAACAAAGATAACTAAGGCCAGGGCGTGACAGTGCCTTAGATAAGAGTAGTCGGGGAGATACTTCTTTCATGTGTTTTCACTGTTTGTGGTGAAATTGTAATAGAAGATACATTTGACTTACCTTGTCAAAAAAAGATAATTGGATTTAGCCAAACTGAATAATTGAATGTTGCCATCATTAGCTGTGTGTGGGTAAAATCACTGCGCAAGCCAAGCCAGTAAAAAAGCCATATTACAACCGGTTGTGATAATTGCGTTGTTTGCTCTATAACCCATTTGTTCATATGCCACCATGATATATAATAAGGCCGCGACAACAAAAAGACAAGTCACACAGTGGTGAAATAAATTCAACTACACATACATTCATTTCATCATAAAACCGGAGAACAACATCTGTCCGGTGAAGTCCACACAGCAAATATTTAATGTAACAAACAATTATATCACCTGCAGCATGATCAAGCAATTACATTTTTTTGACAGTTATGAACAACTACTGATTTAGAACCACAGAGTTACCGCAAGTCAGCACAAAGACAACAGGAGCCCTGCTTCTGCTATTCCAGCACCATTTCAACTTAAACATTTAAACATCATCCAATCAACAAGGCTATATATGCTTAGTTTAATATACTGAAAACAAACTTAAAGATCTCAAAAACACTTTAGTCCAATCAATGTTGCTAAATATCATGTGGCAGTCCATGGTGTTGATTTCTGTCTGTGTGTGTGTACGTGCATGTGCGCGCAAGTTAAACAAAACATTTTGACTAACCCTACTTGTAGACTAGTTGAACGCCAATTAGGGTTGAATGGCAGGAACACGGTTACCGAGATTTACCGCCCAAGGATGGAACATTTGTAAAATACAGAGAAAATATGCAACCCTAACTCCAATGCCATCCTCCTCTCTTTCATTTTGGCAAATTGGTCTATGGCTCTGTCATACAATACACTTGATATTTTTGTTGTCATAGGCTACCTAGCTAAAATGCCTGGTAGCCTAACTTCCTAGCATTGGCAACAATCAACCAGCTAAGTTAGCTAGCTAGTTAACCTGCACCTATTAGGCTACATATTGAACTTCAATCGTCTCAGGCCAGTGGCACAACATATTAATTTATAGTTAGATCAGAATCGCCTTCATAATCATTGGCCTGTACAGAGTCCAAATCCCCATCTCGATCCATGGTTTAGGAAAGAGACGATCTAGCAAGCTAGCTACTGCAGGATATCAACACAAGCAGACCAGAAACAGACAAGTTTTTCTGAAAATAATGTTTTGCTTAGGAAGTGATTTGATTGGTCTGAAGCCAAATCCAAACTGGCCTCCCTTGGGGGGTGTTTTTCTGCACCAGGACATTCCACAGTTGAGCTTAATGTTATCTAGGGAGGCCAAATGCTTGCTGGCATCAATCAAATGCTACGGCGGCAACATGTTATACTCTTTTGGTCCAGACAGCATCAGATACATGGGCTACACATACTGAGACAGAGGGGTGCTGTTTTCCTATCTCTGATGATTTCTTCAGTGAGATTCAGCAACTTGCGAATTGATGGAAAATTATGAAAACAGAGAGACGAAAGATAAATCATTGATATATTAAAAAAATATCAGTCAAATATTTTGGGAAGCCTGGCTTCCCTTGGCATCCATGAATACACGCCACTGGTTGCCATTACCTGCAATCTACACGACTGACTTCATGGAGATGTTATTTGTGGCACACAGATCCCTATGTAAAGGTTTCCCTGCTCTGTGACGGACGGAGGCTGAAGAAGCGGAAAACTACCACCAAGAAAAGCACATTGAACCCGGTGTACAACGAGGCCATCATCTTTGACATCCCCCCAGAGAACGTGGAACAGGTCAGCCTGTCCATCATGGTGATGGACTATGACCGGTGAGTGACACCACACTAAATACAACACCCACAATTCAACACATATGGTGGTCATAAGCATGCTTGTACAGTACACATGTACACTGAGTATATAAAACATTAAGAACACCTGCTCTTTCCATCACATAGACTGACCAGGTGAATCCAGGTGAAAACTATGATCCCTTATTCGATGTCACTTGTTAAATCCACTTCAATCATTGTAGATGAAGGGGAGGAGACAGGTTAAAGAAGGATTGTTAAGCCTTGAGACATGGATGTGTGCCATTCAGAGGGTGAAAGATTGAAGTGCATTTGAACAGGGTATGGTAGTAGGTGCCAGGCGCACCGGTTTGTGTTAAGAACTGCAATGCTGCTGGGTTTTTCACACTCAATAGTTTCCTGTGTGTATCAAGAATGGTCCACCACCCAAAGGACATCCAGCCAACTTGACACAACTGTGAGACGTATTGGAGTGAACATGGCCCAGCATCCCTGTGGAACGCTTTTGACACCTTGTAGAGTCCATGCCCCAACGAATTGAGGCTGTTCTGAGTGCAAAAGAGAGGGGGGGTGCAACTCAATATTAAGAAAGTGTTCTTAATGTTTGGTATACTCAGTGTATATAGTCAACAAACAAGTACTTGTTTTTTTTAAACATTTACATTGAAGGTGGAATGAGTAAAGTTCTAACTTTGAGTTGAACTTGAACTCGGGTGAACTTCATCAACAGAACTTTTCACTCAAATCCTGCAAGCGCCGCTATACAATATAATCATGACTACTTACCAGAATGCTCAGGAGCCACATAATTCACTGTAATTACCAAACCTAGTTTAGAATTATTTCATCAAACTAGCACTCACCTAAAACAGCTTTTAGGTGTCATATATATTTTGTGCACTCAAGATATTGCATGTATGTGTGTGTGTGTGTGTGTGTTTGCACAATGCCCACAGGGTGGGCCACAACGAGGTGATAGGTGTGTGTCGGACTGGGCCAGATGCTGAGGGCCTGGGGAGGTACCACTGGAACGAGATGCTGGCCTACCCACGCAAGCCCATTACTCACTGGCATGCCCTGGGAGAGGTAGAGGACTGTTCGTTTTTTTCCCTCAAAGTAAGAGGAGGTACAAGTCAATTGCAGGACTTTCCAGAGCTCCCACAATGCTTCGCTGCATCACTCTGGTTTTCTGAGAGAGCAGATAAAGCCAGAGGTCTTGCAGCCAATCATAGAGCTTGGGGAAATAACCCTGTCAATTTCAACAGAGATGTGTAATAGTGCAGCATGACAAAGACGCAAGGATGTTGTCTGTACTAGAACAAAGACCAATTTGATTCTAGAAACTTAAGGGGTAGTTTGAACTAGAAGCTTTTAAAGTAATTGGAGAGTTGGTGCCCTGATATCCACCCAGGATGGTTGGATTGGGGCACTAGCTCGATTTTTACGGTGTGTTCCCATAACTGGAGACCACATATTGTAGTGGTGAGCCATCCCTTTTCATTGCTCTTCGGGAGTAGTAGAGAATGGAAGTTTTAATAGCCCAATCTATAAACAGTCTATGAACACAAGACGATATCCTTGAAAAATGCATGAAACATTCCAATCTTTATTAACCGGAGAAATCCTTATTGACAGATGAGTAGTTGAATTTAGACCCATCGGTTGCATAGGGGAAAGACTTCCCCTTGTGGTTGTGCATTCAACAAAGAGCCTTGTCATTCTATTTAGCTTGAACAAAGAAACAAGAATTGGAGGAGTACTCAGCCTATAACATGGCGTTCCTCTAAATCGAAAATACCTGAAGGATAAAAATCTATTGTTAATGCTTTCTTGAATCCAGGTACTTAAGAAAATTGATACTTAAACACAAAGCAATAGCATCTTTGGAGACCTAGCCAACTCTTGTTGAACTAACCCTTGTTAATTGTCTGTTTTGTCCACAGTGGCCAGGAAGAGCGACAAGCTTTGAGAGCCAGGGGTCTTGTCCTTCCCCCAAACCTCCACAAACTCCATAGGAAACACGAATGGAACCATATGACCTGATAGCAGATTAACTAGATGTGTACAGCTGTAGTAACCACAATTCTGTCAGTTAAAGACAGAAATGTCCAGTGCCAACGTTCGATTCATCCAGATGACAGCATTATAGGTTGTGTTTAATCGTATAGGCCTATTGCATTAATCATCATCAATCAGGACTCTACATCACAGAGTAATGACACAAACAACAATGGCAATGAATTTATGTCTTGGAGGAAGGGTTAGCCTACTTTTCAGTTAAAGGTCCAGTGCAGTCAAAATGTGATTTTTTTTCCCCCTGTGCTTTGTATCATTGTACAACAGCTGATGAAACTAACACTGTAAAAGTATGCTCAAAATTCCTGAGAGTTGCTGGTTGAAAATACAATACATTTGTTTCATAGAACCAATGACAAAGAGAGTTCCAAACCTCTCTGCCAATAACAGATAGTTTTAGGTTTTCCCCTCCCCACTTAGACCACTCCCAGACAGTCCTCACAAAATTATTGCTTGAGAAATAGTATTTATCTAAAAAGCTATTTTTATCCATTTGAATGGAAATCTATTACAGTAAGGTACTTATTTGTTACCCAGAAATGATTTGATATTGATATAAAAATGACTGCATTGGGCCTTTAAAAACATTCTACAATATGGCCTGATTTTGAAATGCGGTTATGGACCACACATGAGAATGCCTTGTTCATGGAATCACAACATTTTACATTTAATGTGAATTTACACATTTCCAAAGTTTGTGTATTGAATAGTGTTATCCATGATGAATTCTCTAATTTGTTTAATTGCTTCAGTAACCTTTATCACATACCATTTACAGTATTATATTGCTTGACTGGAGTGGAAAATTCATCTTGGTTCGTACTATGGCATTAATCAACCAATGGTGTACTCCTCAGAGTAAACAGTTGAATTATCAGAATTCTGTTTTCTGTCTTGTGCAAGAGATTCAGTATAGAGCTGTGAAAACAATTGATTTTACCTCTCAAGAGTATTATTTCCATTGTACATTGTGAGAGGCACTTGGGTCCGAAAGGCTAGTGGTTAGAGCGTTGGACTAGTAACCGAAAGGTTGCAAGTTCGAATCCCCGAGCTGACAAGGTACAAATCTGTCGTTCTGCCCCTGAACAAGGCAGTTAACCCACTGTTCCTAGGCCGTCATTGAAAATAAGAATTTGTTCTTAACTGACTTGCCTAGTTAAATAAAGGTAAAATAAAAAAATCAGATAATAGCTTTGGAAAATTGAGATTTCATCCTCCCACATTCCAATGGCATTGTATTTGCTTCCTGAATAGCAAGTTATTACCACAATACTACCAGTGGGCATTAAAGAAAGCTAAATGTTGAACTAAACTTTGTAACATACTTCAACACTTTTTGGTTAATACATTTGCCCAAGGCATTCTGCTCCTCTCACAGTTTTATTTAGTGGAGTTGCCATTTTCACTTGGGATGATGTGATACTAAAGGGCTAGGCTTGATTCTAAGATCACATGTCAACATAGACATACAGTAGACAAGCCAATCAGCTATGCCCTGGGCGTAGCCACAGGGAACACAGATAACCTATCAACTCAAAGGGCTGGGTGAATGTCCAATCCCAGAGCATACAGTAGTTTCCCAGTGGCACATCACTAATGAATGCCAATTGATCCCATTTATTGAAAGAACATGGTGCATATCTCTCCATATCACAAGTGGGTTGCAGATGCAGTCAGGATCAACAAGAGTGCAATATGTGGTAAGAGCAGCAGTATTCTCTCGTGGACAGACTACGTAACAGAAATGGTACCATAAATTTGTTAGGGGCTAAGG
Organism: Salvelinus alpinus; assembly: GCF_045679555.1. Taxonomy (NCBI): domain Eukaryota; kingdom Metazoa; phylum Chordata; class Actinopteri; order Salmoniformes; family Salmonidae; genus Salvelinus; species Salvelinus alpinus. The sequence goes on from NC_092122.1 coordinate 14,661,372, forward strand.
GATGTGTCGACTAAATCGCAGAGTAGTTTAGGTACTTGGGTTTTTCATCACTGGTTATTTGGACGTATCAGGATTGGGCAAAGATGGTGAGAGTTTCTGTTTACGAGGGTGTAGACTTCGCAAATCGCGTTAGACATTGTACTAACACGTCTCCCCAAAGAACTTCATCTGGATTAATTGAGATTAGAGCAACAGTAGCCACACAATGTAGCATAGTGTTTTCAACTCTCTTGTGGGAGATGAAAGTGAGACAAGCATTGAAGCAACAAACTGTTGAAAAGTACAGTGCCTTCAGAATGTATTCACACCCCTTGATTTTTTTCTACATTTTGTGTTACAAAGTAGAATTAAGATGGATTTAATTGTCATTTTTTTTGTCAACGATCTTAACAAAATACTCTGTAATGTCAAAGTAGAAGAAAAATAAGATTTCAAAAAAAAAGTATGTAAAACACTAATATCTCGATTAGATAAGTATTTAAAACTTCCTATGGCTGAGATCCCGTTAACGGGATCGATATGACAACAGGCAGTGAAAGTGCAGGGCGCCAAATTCAAACAACAGAAATCTCATAATTAAAATTTCTCAAACATACAAGTATTTTATACCATTTTAAAGGTAATCTTGTTGTTAATCCCACCACAGTGTCCGATTTCAAAAAGGCTTTACAGCGAAAGCACCACAAACAATTATGTTAAGTGACCGCCAAGTCACAGAAAAACACAGCCATTTTCCCAGCCAAAGACAGGAGTCACAAAAAGCAGAAAGAGATAAAATGAATCCCTAACCTTTGATGATCTTCATCAGATGAAACTCATAGGACTTCATGTTACACAATACATGTATGTTTTGTTCAGTAAAGTTCATATTTGTATAAAAAATCTCAGTATACATTGGCGCGATATGTTCAGTAGTTCCAAAAACATCCGGTGATTTTGCAGAGAGCCACACCAATTTCCAGAAATACTCATAATAAACGTTAATCAAAGATACAAGTGTTATACATGGAATTTTAGATCCACTTCTCCTTAATGCAACCGCTGTGTCAGATTTCAAAAAAGCTTTACGGAAAAAGCAAACCATGCAATAATCTGAGTACGGCGCTCAGAGCCCAAACCTGCCAAGAAGATATCCGCCATATTGTGCAGTCAACAGAAGTCAGAAATAACATGATAAATATTCACTTACCTTTGATGATCTTCATCAGAATGCACTCCCAGGAATCACAGTTCCACAATAAATGTTTGTTTTGTTCGATAATGTCCATCATTTATGTCCAAATAGCTACTTTTGTTAGCGCGTTTTGTAAACAAATCCAAAGTCATGAAGCGCGTTCACTAGGAGCAGACGAAATGTCAAAAAGTTCCGTTTACAGTCCGTAGAAACATGTCAAACGATGTATAGAATCAATCTTTAGGATGATTTTAACATAAATCTTCAATAATGTTCCAACTGGAGAATTCCTTTGTCTTCAGAAAAGCAAATGGAACAGAGCTCGCTCTCACGTAAATGAGCGTCACGAGCTCAAAGCATTCTGCCAGAACTCATTCCCCTCTCATTCGGCCCCACTTCAAAGTAGAAGCATCAAACAAGGTTCTATAGACTGTTGACATCTAGTGGAAGCCTTAGGAAGTGCAACATGACCCATATCCCACTATCTTCAATAGGGAATGAGTTGAAAAACGACCAACCTCAGATTTCCCACTTCCTGGTTGGATTTTTTCTCAGGTTTTTGCCTGCCATATGAGTTCTGTTATACTCACAGACATCATTCAAACCGTTTTAGAAACTTCAGAGTGTTTTCTATCCAAATATACTAATAATATGCATATGTTAGCAACTGGGACTGAGTAGCAGGCCGTTTACTCTGGGCACCTTATTCATCCAAGCTAACCACCTAAATCAATACGTGTTAGAATCACCTTTGGCAGCAATTTACAGCTGGGAGTCTTTCTGGGTAAATCTCCATAGGCCCGATTCCGACGTAGAAAATTATGCCTTTCTTAAATAAGGCTTTCCTATGCACATGTCAGTAGTTAGTATTCAGACTGACCTTATGAAGGTGCATAACCGGCTTTGCAGGCATGGTTCCCTTGCGCATGCTGAATACATTTAATTTGACCGCTGAAAACCCTCCTACTTGCTGGCCAACAGATTTTCACGTGGAGTTTTCATTCAAGCCTGTATCTTTGTATTGATTGGGTGTAAATTTGCAAGAATGTCTAATGTTTTCACTTTGTCATTAAAGGGTATTGTGTGTAGATGGGTGGGGAAAAAAATATTGAATCCATTTTGAATTCAGGCTGTAACACAACAAAATGTGGAATTAGTCAAAGGGTATAAATACTTTCTGAAGGCACTGTATAAACAAAAAGTTTTCTTATTTATTGATACACATTTTAATTGCAAAAATGTTCCCACAGCTGGACACTAAAGATTAGAAGCATTTAAATCTCACTCAATGTAATTTGCTTCCTCCAGAACTCAATACACTCAGAAAAGCATGTCTGACCTCAAGTCACTTCTTAAGAACATTTCAGTGTCCAAGGACATTTTTCTCTGAGACTTTGCCCAACATTTTATCTGTTACTGGAATGGATAGAGATCTTTATAAGATTGCTGAAATGCATTCTACTAATTAATCCGGAAGTGTAAAATCATGCAAATGAGCTCAAACTCATTTATGATGGGTTTGAAGCAAGGTAATTTATTTTTTAAAGCTAATGGCTTTCCTTTTTTCATAAAAATATAATCTTTGATGTGTATTTCACATGTGCCAAATATGATTTCAAATAGCAAAAAAAAAATAAGATTATTAAAATTGTCTCTGACAAATTAATATGGATATTTAGAAGAGTAATTTGTTCTAGTTGTGGAGACAAAAAAAAAGCATTACGGGACAAAGGAAACAAACTTCCATTAATCACTATAAGGTTCTATCTGCAAAAAGATGATTCTGAGAATTGGTTTTAAAGTTCTGAACTCTCATTGGTTTGAATGGTATCAGCAATTTTGATCTTGAATTCTTTTGAACTTAACAACATGAATTGGGGTATTTCGAGTACTATATAGGAATTGAACAGAACAAGGCTATGTCAATAACTACATTTTTACTAAAATGCAAATAGAACCTTATAGTCCGAAGCTCTCGATTTGTTTAATTTGAGTACATTTTTCTTTACAAGCAGTCCATTGTAAATGCATATGGCCTAGCCTCAGATTCCAATTGTAATTGTGTCTTCTGCAATCCCTTTATGTAAAGCATTATGACATAAAGCCTTATGATATCGAGTTTAGTACTCAATCTGAAAACATTACTAGAATGAATTTCAGTTGCACATGTGAGTAATAATATGAAATAGTGATGGGCATATCTGAGTCTTTTCGGTGAGCCGAAACTCTTGGCTCCATTCACCTTGAAGAGCTGTTAATTTGGCTCCTAAATGGCTCTTCGTTCAGTAGTGCTTAAAAATGTATGAAAAATATTTTTACAAATCTAATGTAAAGGCTAAAAAGTTGCATACTGTTATCTCAGATTGTGAAATGTGAGTAAAAAATAATAATTCCTGACAAATTTAAATTTAGAATTGAGCGTGGACCAGAATAAGGCTTTGTCCTCACTACCTATTTGTTACTGCAGATAATCATAGTTTGCAGCTCATAAAGCAGTAGTAGCAGTATACAAATCAGGGAGGCAAATTAATGGCTCTTTCACAAATGCGATTCAGGTTCCTGACGTTCACCAAAAAGAGCCTTTCAAAAAGAGCCGCTAGTTCGCTAACGACCTATCACTAATATGAACATAGAAAATACTAAGGTTGTGTACTGTTAACTTTATTTTGCGCATTAAAATAATAATGCTTCTGTTCCCAGGCTGGCCCCAATATAAAAACCATAAGTATTTGTACTTGTAGCATGCGATTCAATATATTGAAGTAGTATGAGAATATCAAAGATCAAAGTTTCATGAATATATTATATAGTATTTTATATTGCTAATATTTTACGTTTACATTTGTACATAGACCTCACAATGCGAATACTTGTATATATCTAAAGTTTACTTCTAAGAACATTTGTTGTTGAAAACTTGTTAAAATTATAATGTTACTGTGTATTTATATGGATCGTTTGGTGATAATTTGTACAGCTCAAGCTTGTGTTTTTGGGTGACTTTATACACATTCTGTATCAATTGTGGAATGATTTGTCATATTGTAAGCATATCTAAGGCAACCCTCTACTTTTTCGGGACACTCCATGCTTAGGAATTTAGCGCTTTTTAGCTGGGATTGTGTGCATAATGCTAACATCAATAGTATATTAAACAAGAACAGCAATTGCAACTATTTGTCATGAAATGTACAGTTTGTGATAACTTTTGTAACAATTTGCAGTAAACATTTGAAATATAATTTTACTTTATCTGTTTCTTATGTATTTTAAATAAATAAACAAAGAACAGATCATAATCTTATGAATTACTGCTGTCAGACATTTTCCGTGCTGAAGAATGTGTGGGTGTATTTGATTGACTGTGTGGTGGATGAATGAATCACTCAGTAGCCTCCTTTAGGAAATTACTCAGCCAAGCACAAAATGTCCCATAAGTATAGTGAGACTTCCCTTACGGAAAACGCAATTTGGTGAAAGAATTACCTAACAATGGATACGTACTGTAGTGACCTTAACCAAACACTTGGCGACCTCATATAGATTCGGACAGCTTGGTGTAATGGTTAAGGTGTTGGCTTGACAGTCGCTGGACGCGGGTTAGAGTCCCGGTCGGGGCTACCCCCCGAATTCACTTTAGCCCTTAAATTTAACTCTGGACCTCAAAGTCAGTTCCACTGCTTGTTTTCATTGTTCCCCTTTCATTGGCATACCAGGTGGGGCAATTCATTATCAGGTAGAACAGAAAACCAGCAGGTTCCGGACCTCGTAGGGTGAGTTTCATACCCCTGTGCTACAGTATGAAAGATAGGCACAAAAAAATGCAGTTGTTTAAGAATAATTACTTCAATTCCCCTATAATACATGTCTCCATTATGTAACCCTGCAGAGTGGATATCTCTGCAGCTCTGCCGGTGTGTCCCAATAATATCTTCCGCCACCAATCCAATACTTTTAGGTTTGTGGGAAGTAGTGAACAAGTGAACACTCCAGGAAAATGGAGATGTCATTGGGACGCACATTATCTAGTGCCAAAATGAGGTATGATATTGTGAAAAGGTCCCAGCACTACACACAACCTCTGAACGGTAGACAGTAAATGTTCAACATATATTCCCTAGCCACAACATATCCGGTTTATGCAACCCATACTATGTGCACTGGATACTGAATTGAGTGCCAGATAAAAATTAGCAACCAGGACTGCACTGATAATAAGCCCATTTACTCAGCAGCTTCACACTCTAAATGACCTGCAGGCTAACCAATGTCCTCTAACAATGTATCAGTACGATGTGTAAAGCAATGTGCAAAAACATTTAAAGAGTTGAACAGAGTGTCAAGGACAGAGAACTTTTGTCTGGGGATGTTTTCTTTGGAATTTTTGCAGTGTCCCTTCTTGCAACGGTGGCAGATGTCCTCGTTTCAGTAATTGATGGTGTTGTCTGTGTGTGGCAGACAGTGCTGTTGTGCTCACCATGGGTAAGAGGTTGATTTCAGCCCTCCTTTATGGAGCCGCTTCAGTAATGGCCCTCTCGGTGCTCACACATGTCATTTGCCCCCCTTGGATATTCAAATATTAAAGATGGAGGGACGAGTGAAGGAGCCATGGAGCAATTACAGGTGTGATGATGGGAGATGGAGACCAAGATTGGCTGAGGTGAGGTGGGCAAAGGTCAGGCTCTGTTAAACAGCTCTCATATTTAAGGGGTCATTAGGTTTGCTCTGTGATGAGGAGTATGTCGTGAATCATTGTCTTTTGTACACACACTGTACCTTACCTATCTTTTTGTCTGTCTCTATGGAAGTCTGTCTTTCCATCTGTCACCAGATTTGATGGCTTCAATGACAATAACCGTTTCATTTCATTGCTACAACACGTTTATTGTTGTACGCAACAGGTTCAATTTTGACACCAAGTTCCAGTAAGGATGAGAATATCATAACATTCACATGCGCCAACAGAGATGGCCGCCTCGCTTCGCGTTCCTAGGAAACTATGCAGTATTTTGTTTTTTTATGTGTTATTTCTTACATTGTTACCCCAGGTAATCTTAGGTTGTATTACATACAGTCGGGAGGAACTATTGGATATAAGAGCAACGTCAACTCACCATCATTACGACCAGGAATACAAGCGGAACCTCTGTTTTGCCCACCACCCAGGACAATGGATCGGATCCCAGCCGGCGACCCAAAACAACGACGCCATAGAAGGGGCAGACGGAGCGGTCTTCTGGTCAGGCTCCGTAGACGGGCACATCGCGCACCGCTCCCGAGCATACTACTCGCCAATGTCCAGTCTCTTGACAACAAGGTAGACGAAATCCGTGCAAGGGTAGCCTTCCAGAGAGACATCAGAGACTGTAACGTTCTTTGTTTCACGGAAACATGGCTCACTCGACACACGCTATAGGAGTCGGTACAACCAGCTGGTTTCTTCACGCATCACGCCGAGAGAAACGAGCATCTTTCTGGTAAGAAGAATGGCGGGGGTGTATGTCTTATGATTAACGAGACGTGGTGTGATCATAACAACATAAAGGAACTCAAGTCGTTCTGTTCACCTGACTTAGAATTCTACACAATCAAATGCCGACCGCATTATCTACCTAGAGAATTCTCTTCGATTATAATCACAATCATCATATATCCCCCCCCCCCCCCCCCCCCAAGCAGACACATCAATGGCCCTGAACGAACTTCATTTGACTCTATGTAAACTGGAAACCACATATCCTGAGGCTGCATTTATTGTAGCTGGGGATTTTAACAAGGCTAATCTGAAAACAAGGCTCCCTAAATTCTATCAGCATATCGATTGCGCAACCAGGGTTGGCAAAACCCTAGATCATTGTTCCGCGACGCATATAAGGCACTCCCCCGCCCTCCTTTCAGAAAAGCTGACCACGACTCCATTTTGTTGCTTCCAGCCTATAGACAGAAACTAAAACATGAAGCTCCTGCGCTCAGGTCTGTTCAACGCTGGTCTGACCAATCGGATTCCACGCTTCAAGATTGCTTCGTTCACGGGGACTGGGATATGTTCCACATTGCGGCGAAAAACAACATTGATGAATACGCTGATTCGGTGAGCGGGTTTATTAGCAAGTGCATCGGCGATGTCGTACCCACAGCGTCTATTAAAACATTCCCAAACCAGAAACCGTAGATTGATGGCAGCATTTGCGCAAAACCTAAAGCGCGAACCACTGCTTTTAATCAGGGCAAGGTGACCGGAAACATGACCGAATACAAACAGTGTAGCTATTCCCTCCGCAAGGCAATCAAACAAGCTAAGCGTCAGTATAGAGACAAAGTAGAGTCGCAATTCAACGGCTCAGACACGAGAGGTATGTGGCAGGGTCTACAGTCAATCACGGACTATAAAAGGAAAACCAGCCCCGTCGCGGACCAGGATGTCTTGCTCCCAGACAGACGAAACAACTTCTTTGCTCGCTTTGAGGACAATACAGTGCCACTGACACGGCCCGCTACCAAAACCTGCAGGCTCTCCTTCACTGCAGCCGATGTGAGAAAAACATTTAAACATGTTACCCCTCGCAAGGCTGCAGGCCCAGACGGCATCCCCAGCCGCGTCCTCAGAGCATGCGCAGACCAGCTGGCTGGTGAGTTTACGGACATATTCAATCAATCCTTATCTCAGTCAGCTGTCCCCACATGCTTCAAGAGGGCCACGATTGTTCCTGTTCCCAAGAAAGCTAAGGTAACTGAGCTAAATGACTACCGCCCCGTAGCACTCACTTCCGTCATCATGAAGTGCTTTGAGAGACTAGTCAAGGACCATATCACCTCCACCCTACCTGACACCCTAGACCCAATCCAATTAGCTTACCGCCCCAATAGGTCTACAGACTACGCAATCGCAATCACACTGCACACTGCCCTAAACCATCTGGACAAGAGGAATAACTTTGTGAGTGCGCTGTTCATTGACTACAGCTCAGCATTTAACACCATAGTACCCTCCAAACTCGTCATTAAGCTCGAGACCCTGGGTCTCGACCCCGCCCTGTGCAACTGGGTCCTGGACTTCCTGACGGGCCGCCCCCAGGTGGTGAGGGTGGGTAACAACATCTCCACCCCGCTGATCCTCAACACTGCGTTCTCAGCCCTCTCCTGTATTCCCTGTTCACCCACGACTGCGTGGCCATGCACGCCTCCAACTCAATCATCAAGTTTGCAGACAACACTACAGTGGTAGGCTTGATTACCAACAACGACGAGACGGCCTACAGGGAGGAGGTGAGGAACCTCGGAGTGTGGTGTCAGGAAAATAACCTCACACTCAACGTCAACAAAACAAAGGAGATGATTGTGGACTTCCGGAAACAGCAGAGGGAGCACCTCTATATCCACATCGACGGGACAGTAGTGGAGAGGGTATAAAGTTTTAAGTTCCTCTGCGTACACATCACGGACAAACTGAAATGGTCCAACCACACAGACAGCGTGGTGTAGACCTCAGGAGGCTGAAGAAATTTGGCTTGTCACCGAAAACACTCAACTTTTACAGATGCACAATTGAGAGCATCCTGTCGGGTTTATCACCGTCTGGTACGGCAACTGCTCCGCCCATAACCGTAAGGCTCTCCAGAGGGTAGTGAGGTCTGCACAACGCATTACCGGAGGCAAACTACCCGCCCTCCAGGACACCTACACCACAGGAAGACCAAAAAGATCATCAAGGACAACAACCACCCGAGCCACTGCCTGTTCACCCCGCTATCATCCAGAAGGTGAGGTCAGTACAGGTGCATCAAAGCAGGAACCGAGAGACTGAAAAACAGCTTCTATCTCAAGGCCATCAGACTGTTAAACAGCCATCACTAACATTGAGTGGCTGCTGCCAACATACTGACTCAACTCCAGCCACTTTAATAATGGAAAAATGTATGTAATAAATGTATCACTAGCCACTTTAAACAATGCCACTTCATATAATGTTTACATACCCTACATTACTCATCTCATATGTATATACTGTACTCTATACCATCTACTGCATCTTGCCATCTTGATGTAATGTATCACTAGCCACTTTATTAAACAATGCCACTTTTATATGTTTACATACCCTACATTACTCATCTCATATGTATATACTGTACTCTATACCATCTACTGCATCTTGCCCATGCCGTTCGGCCATCACTCATTCATATATTTTTTTATGTACATATTCTTATTCATTCCTTTACACTTGTGTGTATAAGGTAATTGTTGTGAAATTGTTAGGTTAGATTACTCGTTGGTGTAACGTTCGTCTTGCGGAGAGAGATTGGACCAAGGCGCAGCGGGTGATGAAGACATGAATGAATTTATTTAACAAGACGTAAACGAACACTAACACGAAAATATACTTGAAAACGTATATTTTTTACGACGTAGACAGACCTGAACTTGAGCACTTACATAAACACGAAGAACGCACGAACAGGAACAGACTACACAAACGAAACAGTCCCGTGTGGTAACACATACAGACACGAGATACAATCACCCACAAACAAACAGTGAGAACATCCTACCTTAATATGGTTCTCAATCAGAGGAAATGTCAAACACCTGCCTCTAATTGAGAACCATATCAGGCAACCCATTTAAACAAACATAGAAACACATAACATAGAATGCCCACCCCAACTCACGCCCTGACCAACTAAACACATACAAAAATAAGAGAAAACAGGTCAGGAACGTGACAGTTGGATATTACTGCATTGTCGGAACTAGAAGCACAAGCATTTCGCTACACTCGCATTAACATCTGCTAACCATGTGTATGTGACAAATAAAATTTTATTTGATGTTCAGCACCTCAGTCTCCGTCTTCAGACAGAACAGCACACTGCCAGCTCAAAGTACAGGGAGCTCTGAATGTGTCTCAGATGCTTACCACCCCTCGGCTCCCCTCAACTAAAAAAAGAAACCTCATCAAAGTGCGACAAAGCATGTTGGGTATTTAAGTGCACTTTGATCTGGGTGGCGGAGCTGCCGTTCCCTTTATCACTAGGTGAATATAAAAGAGCCATCTGGAAGGGCAGTGTCTGAGAAGCCAGGAAATAAATAAAGACCTGTCTGTATAGAGGTACATCAGACACATGCTAGGGATGCAGGGATACACACCTGGACACGTCTAGAGCAGCAGAGTAAGAGACAAACGAGAGCAGGAAATAAGGATCTGGTCACACAATGAACCTTTTACTGCAGTGGGCTAAATGAGGGTCACACATAGTGTGGTAGTCTTAAACAAATCTAACTTGAAACAAAAGTATACACCTCACACACATGGTTATGGCTTAAAAGAAAGAAGACACCTGTACCATGTCAGATATAGAGTTGAGATGTATTCAATGTTGAGTTTGCATCCCAATATTACACTCACAGAAGACTGAAATTTAACAAAACGGTTTGACATAGAAACACCTGCTTTTTTTTGCTTTTTTTTTAATAATCTTTATTAATGATGAAATTATGAAAAAATATTAATAACATTCCACCCATGAGGCCAAAGATAGCGCTTTTGGTCACTGACTGCAGGAAAGGGCTACACACATTCACTTATCAACAAGGAAACTGTTTAGTTTGTGTAAAAAAATACAGTTAGTTTACAATACAATTTCACATTACCTCTACTTTTATGAGCTGGAAAATAAATACTCTGAATCTGAAATGTAAACAATTTTAAACAAACAGAGGCACAGACAAATCCTTGCATCAACATCTCTAATCGTTCAGTTGGATATGGAGCCCATGCTATTCACAACTGCATTGATCTGTTTGTCATTTGTTCAATTTCTTTTTGCCTCTTTCATTTGAGATAAGGGTGTAATCAGCCTTGAGAAGAGAACATTGCAAGGCACTGCGCATTGGAATGATTTCACGCTAACAATGCAGAGACTCAAATCAAAAGTGACGTGGCTTCCGAAATGGAATGTCACATCATGTTAAAAACGTGAATTTTCCATTCTTTTTGCCACTTTTTCCCGCTCCACTTGAAATGAGTACCATTGTCGGTTCAGCGGAGATTGTTGTTCTGATGGATAATTTGCCATGTTTGGGGATTGATAACATTTAGTGCAATCCACACACGAGGGAGAGGATGAAAAATAGAAAAAGACAAATGGATTCCATTATAGAGCTAGTTTTGAATGTAATTATGCAGCATTTTTGAATGTAGATATACAGCACATTTTCTATGTGCTATATATCTATGATTAACTTGGCTCTTTTTGGCACTTCTCCGACAATGTTACCTCCTGCTACCTTGGTGTAGTGGAGGGTAAACGCAGTATACCCACTTTCTTTTGTGGGACCTTTTGTGGAAAAATGTATTGGAAGTATAGGTAGCGTTACTTTTTCACTGCAACTGGTGAATCAGAGTTTACCCACATATTTTTTTAATACTATATCACTGTTAGCTTATCCTCTATACCATTACAAACAACTTACTGCCCAGGGGTACGACTTCAGGAAGTACAAAAGACCTTCCGTTACCCTATGAGAACGTGCAGCAGTTTGATTCGCTACCGAGTCCAAACTCCTGGCTTAGCCAGTTCCATCATTAGCTAGAGACTACGCAAGACAAGAATAGACTGTTTTCCAGCCTCTATAAAAGTCAGATGCATCTCACCCCAGGAGTCAACCATCCTTGACAAATGAGAACAAATATATGTGTGTTGTTTGTCTCCTCAGTCCTATTTTGAGGGATGTTTACACGAAGTTCCCACAGCGTTTGTAAGAAAAATGCATTATCAGAGATATGCAGACAAATGTTTACGGAAATCGTCTTTGAGACTACCCTTTTCTTATTTCTAAGAGGTGAACAAACATCAGATGTACAGTATCTGCCAAATAATCCCAACAAATTACAGTGCAGTACCAGATGCTCCTTGGCCCTAGTCAACAGTATAGGCTTTCCCATTCAAACAGGTCAAAAATACAATGACTTTGTATCACTCACCGTGAGTCATACCTAATGAGAGTGTAACTTTCTTTTGATTCGCCCCAGAACTTCCAGCCTTGAGCTCATAATTGTGGCAGTAGTCAGTCAGTCACACATTGCGGTGGCACCACCAATGAAAGGCACCTTGTTGCAGGACTCTTGGCCTGTGGGGCGGGCCCCGGCCAGCACGATGACCTGTCACTTTAATGCAGCGCTGTCACTTAGGCCGAGTACAGAGATGGCCCCCTTGCTCCTAAAGTGGTGTCTGACACGCGCCACAATGTAAGCATTTCGCCTCGCTCTGACAAGACGATAATAAGAATTACTTACCCCCTCCCCTGGACTGGAAGGCATTATGTGTTCTTCCAAGTTTAGAGGGCATAATTGATGATAATTACAGTGCTTACAACCAAACAGCTCCAAAAGGATCTTGCAGTGAGCAGAACTATGCCAGAAAAAAATAAACAAATGAACAGAAATAGAGAAAATGTTGGATTTGAATTATTCTTCTCTGCTGATATTTGTTTTATATCAAATGTGTGTTTATAGCTACAGTATTACATTGACATTTTTGTCATTTAGCAGACGCTCTTATCCAGATTGAATTATAGTTAGTACACTCATCTTAAGATAGCTAGGTGGGACAACCACATACCTCAGTCACGGTAAGCAAATTTTTTCTCAATAAAGTAGCTATCCGTAAAGTCAGTGCTAGTAGTGGGGGAAAAGTGAGGGATTATTTATGATACTCTTTGAAGAGGTAGGGTTTCAGATGTTTTCGGCCTCTGAGCAGAAGGGAAGGGCCGAGACAGCCAGGAGGAAAGAGAACAGAGCGAGTCATAGGATGCGTAAAGGGAGGAAAGTAGGGACAAAGAAGCAGAATGAGGAGACAGGAGGGAGAAGGATTTAGCAGAAGGGAGAGATGATAGAATATAAGAGAAGAGAGTAGTGGGAGAGAGAGAGCGAAGATTGTGATGGCACATGACCATCTGGGCAGGGGCTGAGTGGGTGGGATTGGAGGAGAGAGAGTAGTGATCATTAATAGTGAACTGGAGGGGGGTTGCAATGAGATTAGTAGGTGAACAGCCTCTAGTAAAGATGAGGTCAAGGATAATGCCTGCCTTGTGAATGGGAGAGGTCTGGGAAAGGGTGAGGTCAAAAGAGGCAAGGAGGAGAAAGTAAGAGGTTGAAAGAAATGAATGGAAGGCAGACGCTGGGAGATTGAAGTGGCCCAGTGCGATGAGCGCTGAGCCATCGTCAGGAAATGAGCTTACCAAGGCAGACGCTGGGAGATTGAAGTGGCCCAGTGCGATGAGCGCTGAGCCATCGTCAGGAAATGAGCTTACCAAGGTGTCAAGCTCATTGAGGAACTCTCCAAGGGCACCTGGTGGGTGATAGATGACAACAGTGTTACACTTGAGTGGACAAGTGATAGTGACAGCATGGAATGCAAATGAGAACATGGACAGGTGAGTGAGGGAGAGAGAGAAGAGAAAATCTCCACCTAGGACAAATGAGTAACCCTGTGCCACCACCACCGCGCGCGCCGACCGATGCTCTCCGACTAAGAGAGAACACGTAGTCATATGAAAAGAGAGCAGCTGGGTGATCCATGTCTCTGTCCGGGGGCAAAAGTCTAGGGACTGAAGGGCAGCATAGGCTGAGATGAACTCCGAGTTCTTGACCGCAGATCGGCAGTTCCAAACATTGCAAGAGACCAAGAATTCCACATGGGTTGTGCTCGCAGGGTACACTAAATTAGAAGGGTTGCAGCCAAGGGGTGGGGAGCATGTGTAAAGCCTACAGGAAGAGGAGTAAACAGGTATTGAAAACACACACATAGTTGACAAAGCTACAAAAGAGCTATATTTGATCATCTGAACCATGTATTACATCGCTTGAAAGGAAGAAAAGTTGCAGTAATTTAACTTCCCACTAGTGCCTAAAATGCACTAGCGGGAAGTCTAAAGTAAAATATAGTTTTGTATGGGTCTTTATATTTTATATGCCTCAGTGTAATGTGAATAGCATAAACAAACGTAAAAAATATAGGTTATGTCAATGTGTAAATCACGACAAACTACAATCTCCCTTGATCAGTCTGACCAGACACAGTATTGAAGCTTCCTTACTCTATCTGATGAGGATAATATGTACACTGGGCAGAGATGTTTTGATCTCTCAGTAAGTGTACCAGATAGCTCAACTTCCTTTTGATCCACAACAAAACAGGCTAAAAAGGGGGGTGGTTCCATTAGTCTCCTTGGTAATGAAAGCTACGAAGTAGCAGTGTTCTCTGGAGTGAGGTCCTTTACTTTACTATAACCCCTGTTAGCATTTTGATGTATATACAGTCAGCATTGGCTAATAGCTCCACATTGGCCTATTGATGCAACATGTCATTAAAGCTTTGTCATTTCCTGAACGTCTGATAGTTCCTGACATTACGACAACAAACCACCTGCTACATCAGCTACAATTTAGGGGAAATTGCTGAGAATAAACGCATTGTGACCTCAGATTGTTAATATTAACGAGGTAGACGCCGGGGGAAAAGGAGCGTTTTATCTAAATGATAAAGATACAATAGGGACGTGGCACGCTATGACACCTGATGCTGTTCTCTCCAATAGGATGAGAAACAATCCAACAAGTGGCCGTCTATTTCCGATCTTGTGATTTCAATAAATTATTTCATAAAATATAATTCCAATAATTTGTGCAAAAAAATCATTGTTCTGGATGTACTCTGTGGTGGACGGCTGTTTGATTGACCAGTGAAACGGGAGTACAGAGGGTGAAAGGTGAACTGATAAATGATATTGGAGCAGTGACAGACACCTGGAAGCCTGCCCTCTTTTCTCAATTAGAAGAACCATTGTCAAAAAATAGAGAACTCTACAGTGACATTATTATAAATGTGTATTTTCTAACTTGCTTCATTACTGGAAGACATGGGCATCACTTTATTTTTGTCCCCCACGATGAGGAGGGGAGGGGCCTGTGTATCTGTCTATGTCTTTTTGTTTTTTTATGTGTATGTATATGATGATTGCTCTGTGTTATTGTTGGTTTGGTCTGTATGGAAAATGTCAAATAAAATGTTTGAAAGAAAGGACCATTACAGGTAAAAGGGTTGATGATGGTTGATGCCAGACTGTTATATAAAGCCATCCCATTAAAACCCAACCAGCGTTTTATAGACGGCATTTGGGAATGGCAATGCTCAATGATCCGAGTTACGACCATCTTATATAACATGGTGTTTTGCATGGTAGTCATGACAACACAAAAGTAACAGAAGCAGGTATTTTGTTTCATTGCTGTTATTGCACAAATTTTTGTTCTTGCAATAATGTGATATAATTCTGTATCTTGACATGTGCCTTGAAGGCGGCTTAGTATTTTCCCTGACTGATTCCCTACTTTATTATTATCCCAGGTGTCAGTGCAATATGAATGATCTAGATTTGTTTTGTCACTGGCCTACACACAATACCCATAACGTCAAAGTGTTTTTAGACATTTTTACAAATTAATAAAAAATGAAAAGCTGAAATTGTCTCGAGTCAATAATTATTCAAATCCTTTGTTATGGCAAGCCTAATTAGTTTCGGGAGTAAAAATGTACTTAACAAGTCACATAATAAGTTGTATGGACTCACAATTATCTGTAAGGTCCCTCAGTCGAGCAGTGAATTTCAAACAAAGATTCAACCACAAAGACCAAGGAGGTTTTCCAATGCCTCGCAAAGAAGGGCACCTATTGGTAGATAGATCAATATAAAAAAGCAGACATTGAATATCCTTTTGAGCATGGTGAAGTTATTCATTACTCTTTGGATTGTGTATCAATACACCCAGTCACTACAAAGATACAGGCATCCTTCCTAACTCAGTTGCCGGAGAGGAATGAAACTGCTCAGGGATTTCACCATGAGGCCAATGATAACTTTAAAACAGTTACAGAGTTTAATGGCTGTGATATGAGAAAACTGAAGATGTATCAAAAACATTGTAGTTACTCCACAATACTAACCTAACTGACAGAGTGAAAAGAAGGAAGCCTGTACAGAATAAAATATTCCAAAACACGCATCCTGTTTGCAACAAGGCACTAAAGTTATACTGCAATTCACTTTTTGTCCTGAATACAAAGTGTTATGTTTGGGGCAAATCCAATACAACACATTACACATTACTGAGTACCACTCTCCTTATTTTCAAGCACAGTGGTGGCTGCATCATGTTATGGGTATGCTTGTCTCGTTACAGACTGGGGAGTTTTTCAGGATAAAAAAGAAATGGAATTGAGGTAAGCACAGGCAAAATCCTAGAGAAAAACCTGGTTTAGTCTGCTTTCCACCAGACACTGGGAGATTAATTAACCTTTCAGCAGGACAATAACCTAAAACGCAAGGCCAAATCTACACTTGAGTTGCTTACCAAGAAGACAGTGAATGTTCCTAAGTGGTGGAGTTACAGTTTTGATTTAAATCTACTCGAAAATCTATGGCAAGACCTGAAAATGGTTGTCTAGCAATGATCAACAACCAATTTGACAGATCTTGAAGAATTTTAAAAAGAATAATGGGCAAATGTTGCACAATCCAGGTGTGGAAACTTAAAGACTCTTAAAGACTCAGAAAGACTCACAGTTGTAATCGCTGCCAAAGGTGATTCCACAAAGACTCGGGGGTGTGAATACTTATGTAAATGAGCTATTTCTCTATTTCATAAAAATAAATACATGTAATAACTTTGTCATTATGGGGTATTGTGTGTAGATGGGTGAAAACAAATGTAGATATTGAATCCATTTTAAATAACAACAAAATGTGTAATAAGTGGAGGTGTATGAGTCCTTTCTGAAGGAAGTGTATATAGAATATTCAGACTGGCAGACACAGGCTCATCAGTAGGAGAGACACACTGCTGTTATCTGCTGAGGGATTTCCCCTGATTGCAGCTCATCTAGAACGCACCGTATTGATTTCCTATTAACACTATTGTCATATCCGTGGAAAGAGGCTGCTAGGCCTGATGATAAGGTGGTGAAAGGTAGTGGTTAAGGAGGCGGACCAGAGTTATTAACTTCTTATTTTGCCTGTATTCATTACATTATCTTGTTTTTGGACAGTAATTGCTTCAATCTTGTATTTGTAATAAGCTTTGACAAAGATTTTATTGCACTTTTTGTATTTCAATATACATATATCATCCAGTGGATGAAAGCAACAAGAAAAAACTGAACCGAAGGGGCCTATGGAGCCGTCAGTGTCAACCATGGCTGTTGAAACCATTTTCTTCCACCAGCTACCGCAATCACAGGGAGGAAAGATGAAAGGCTGTGACGCAAACGTATTGATATAAGTGGCCCAAAATAGACGTTTTACCCCGCGGACAAGAGCACACTGAAATCAACTTTCATTATACTTCCCACCGCACTGATTTGCTTTGACACGAGCATCCAGTCCCATGAATAACCACGACATGTTAATTCATGTTTACTCTGGCGATGGGGATTCTGAACTACACATCTTCAGAATGAGAGCTGCTCAAGTCTCAGCAGGGTGCCATGTATGGGCATTTGGAGACAGTAACAGAAACTGACGGAACATTTTATAGTTGATTATGCACTGAACGCGGTTGTTATTAATTAACGTATTCTCCTGTGTTGTGTACATTGGGGATAGGGTCTGGGATCAAATGGCATCCTGTGGTTAACAGGGCCCCCATTAGAGAACCCAAACTATTTACTAGAAACAATTAAGAACATTTTATATAGAAAAAAACCAAATCTCTTCCTCCAATTTATCAAGCTAGCTGCAGTATAGGTCATAACGTGCTACTATCCTAACTCCTAATTCAACTCTTGTTCTCTCTAAACAGTGTTTGGCCGTGACGCACACAGGCTTCTCTCTAGAGACCTCATCAGCCAAGGGAAAGACACGACGCCACCTGGCTGGTGTTCTGTGTACTCGTGTACCCGTGTGCCTGAGCTACCCTGTTCCCTTGTCTCACAGTCAGTGCTTCACTAAAGCCTGTCTGAGAATGTGTCTGAGAATAGTAATTAAGGGACGTGGGAGGCCTTTTCTCTTTCTGTCGTTTAAATTGGAAACCTGAGCCTTCACTGTGTTATAACCGGCACAACAGGTGCAGTTTGGTGGTACACTCCTGTCACCGGCAAGTGATAATAACAGGATGGAGCTGGGATCAGAGCCCTCCACTTGTTGGGTTGATTTACATGCCGTGCAGAGATGGCGAGGCAGCGTGAATCACCGGGAGAGACAGAGAGAGGACACGGTGGGAGGACATGAACGTGACTCTTAATGCAGCTGTTCATCAAGCCCATCGATTCCCAGAGTTACAGCTCACCTCCCGGCAGCTCACTTATCCACAAATGTCCGCAGCAACAGCTGTGCCGGGAAAATGTCTCAGCATCCCGAAAACACCACAAGCATGCAGAAAAACTCACGCTGGCACTACTAGAATATAAAAGATTCCAATGTATCCACACACTACTTACTGGGCTTAGCTAACAATGACTAGTAGATGGATAGTAATTATTCACTAATGGAAAACTATTTCTAAATGCAACTTTATCATGATGCATAACATGCCGTACCCTGCATACCACAAGATATAGATATTTTTAAAAATTATTTATACTACAGGTTCCTATTCCTGAGCAAATCCCCTTGGGTTCTCTTCACCCCAGTGTTCTAACCGCTTCCCTACATAGGGGTCCATTCATTGACGAGGCAGCCAGGTCAGTGGGCTGTGTTAGCCCTGACTTGTTCGGCTAACACCTGCGCTAGCCTAGCAGACAGCTGATGTCAGACAGCCGGTATTGTAGAGCTGTGTTTTCTATGAATGAGCTGCCAGACTCCCACTCCTATAAAGTGATGAGTCATCCATTGGCCCTGTGTCCTGCAGTTTGTCAGTGGGCTCAGCTGACGGTCCGCTGTTAGGTATAATGGAATGGGTTTATATTTAGTGTACCCCCACATGCCAGGGCGCACACACACACAAACCAGAGGAGCTGGTGGGAGGAGCTATAGGATGAGAATAGTAATGGCTGGAATGGAATCAATAGAATGGTAACAAACACTTCAAACACGTGTTTGACTTTGTTCCTGTCACGTGTGCTCCCTCTCCGGCCTCCAGGTCACCAGGCTGCTCGTTATGGCGCACACCTGTCACCATAATTACACGCACCTGCGCGTCATCACTCACCTGGACTCCATCACTTCTTTGAATACCTGCCCTATATATGTCACTCCCTTTGGTTCCTTCCCCAGGCGTCATTGTTTCTGTGTCATGTCTGTGTGTTGTTCGTGTTTCTTGTTTTGTATTATGTCTCATTTATTTATTAAAACACTCACTCCCTGAACTTGCTTCCCGACTCTCAGCGCACATCGTTACATTTCCATTGATTCCATTCCACTCCAGCCATTATAATGAGCCTGTCCTCCTATAGCTCCTCCCACCAGCCTCCTCTGCTACATACACATCTACGAAAGTAGAAACAATACAATAATGCAGCAATGCAACAACACAACGTGCAATGCAACAACACAACGTGCACTGCATCCTCTGAGGTTTTAGGTCTCTGCCTTAATGAATGAGCTTAACCAAAAAATGCACTATTCAGAATCTCTGGAACAGAATGTACTGTGCATCTGTTTAGTTTGCCACTTAAGTACCCCTCATTTGTGCACTTAAACTGAGACTCACAGAGCGCTAAGTACTGTGTTAAAGCAGTTAGAGATTTTGCGTAAAGTTCACAGGGAATATCCATCATAGACTGGGTACACACACGAGATCAGCCCTATCATCATGCACATTATAAAGCCTCACTGTCTGCTTGATTGAATTATAGCAGTACATTATTTCCCCAACCTGCAATACAAAGCCAGCTAACACGCCACTAGAATGTCCTCTGAAAGGCCTATGATGAGGTGGGGAAGTGGTCCTAATGGTATGCATGCTGGAGGAGTGACACCGGCTCTTTAAATGGCCAGAGGGATCAGGGCCTGTAAACTCAGTGGAGACTAGGGAGGCGTGGAGATGAATGTCCCTGTCGGAGGGGCTATCTTCTTCATACCGCTGACTGGTAGCAGGTCCCACCTCAATTTGGAGCTGGGTAGAGATAAGCCCTCATGACACTGTCTCCCGGGCAGACTAATTTATCCACAGGCTAGAGAGAAGCAGCTCTGATATCTTCCCTCTGGCGCACGCTGTTTGTGTCACTGCAGTATCTCTGTCTGTGTGTGTATAATGTACAATAAACCTTACATCCAGGTAACAACCAAACCCCATATATCTACCTCACAAGTCTCCTAATTAGTCACAATAATCTAGCAAATACAATTAGCCAGATAAGATTGTTACTTCAGTGCCTCCCCGTGGTTCTCCTAATAGCAACTAGTGGGCTCAAATCAAGCCTATATTGAAGATTCCATACAGAGGAATTGAAAACAACCTAATGATTACTTCAAACACAGGTTATTTGATTTGGGTTCAACTCGAGAAAATGTGTGTATTTCCAAATCCACTGTAAAGAGTGGCTCCATAATGGATTCAGCCCACTGTTCAGTGGTTGTTGGGTCTCCATAGAGATGAAAAGATAGACTTATAAACGGCAAATGATAGAGGGCATAGCTCAGACACATGCTGTGATCACAAGATGTTTGAAGTTTCTCTCCTTCACCAGCGTTTCAATCTCTGTCCATTTTAAATCGATGAGGCCACTTCCTCTTATAATCACTATAGGCCCGCTGATGTGTCCTTTAGTCTACAAGGGACAGTATGTACCACATTCCCCTTGAAATAACGGTTGAGTCACAGATGCAATAACACATCGGCTGTGTGAGTGGCACAGCTCATAATACTTTGTGACTGAAATGCGGTGGGTAGCCCTGACTTTCTGAGAAGCTTTCCTCACTTCACCTTTTCACCAGAGGACACAGACAGACAATAGTCTCTTCTATTGCACTAGGTGGTTGTTATTCACACTTAGCTTGACAGAAACATCGGTACAGATTGCAAAGTTCTGTTATTAGAAGTTGTTTAACCAACTAAAAGTTGCGCTTTTGTAAACAAAAGGCTTCAGTGGATATTTAGCGCTAGCTCCTGAACCCCAGGAGCAGATTCTAAGTGTTATTTCTCGATCAGTAATTACTCACAGGCTATCTAATCATGACTCCATTTAACCAATTAAAGGCCACTTGCCACTACTGACAATGGTAATAATTTAAAGGCAGCATGCAAAACCTGCAACACACAGGCCCTTATTGAACCTACAGGTGGATGTCTACAGTACAGTGGCATACGGCATCACCACAGCATATCCTTTCAACCACCCACCAACCTTCTCTTTCTAAGTCTAATCATGGATCAAGTCCACATCTAGAAAATAGATTTCCTGTTCATAACTAGTATCAACTAAATGCTTGTGATTCTCTGTGTGATCTGTGTGATCAAGAGATAGCCCTGCCTTATGACAAGGGCAGTGTGTGTGTTGTATGAGTGTGTTGTGTGGTGTTGTGTGTTTGTGTGTGTGTCTGTGTGTGTGTGTGTGTGTGTGTGTGTGTGTGTGTGTGTGTGTGTGTGTGTGTGTGTGTGTGTGTGTGTGTGTGTGTGTGTGTGTGTGTGTGTGTGTGTGTGTGTGTGTGTGTGTGTGTGTGTGTGTGTGTGTGTGCGTGTGTGCGTGCGTGCGTGTGTGTGTGCGTGTGTGAGAAAGTGACAGCTGTCAGTCACTGTGTGCCCAGAGTGTCCTATGGCCTCCGCTGGGCCATAATGAGCAGGTGACCCTGCAGCTGCTGTCACTCCTCACACACACAGACACAGACACACACATGGATGCATGCTCGCACACACGCACATACAGATCTAGCCTCTAATCACACAAACAGGGTCACGTTTCAAGAGTGCATGTGCATTCCAACACACTAACAGGAACATTTTGATGCAGAATAGCTCTGGTTAGAGCTATATTGTTTTGAAGTTGCTCTTGAACAAGCATGCAAACTTTTGATTGGGAACCATTTGTCATTCTGTCAGTTGATGTGAGAATAATTGTTGAGCTAGTGTATAAGACAGTACATTTAATTTCTCATTATCCGTAGTGGGCGAAGATAAATTACTAAAGTGTACAAATAATTAGCAGTTACAGCTTGTCAGTTGAACCCAAATACTACATGCATAATCCTTTAACCTAAACAAAGCACCTATAAATCATCATAAAACAACAAAATTCAGCGACAATGGATGTTCATTCCATGAATTCAATGCTCACACACATCCCCACATGAACTTGCTTGCTGACGCAGAGACTAACTCAAACTGAATCTAGTAAGTAGATCAACTGCCTCTGGACTGATCCTGTCTGAGATGGAGTCAATCCAGACGTTTCTACACTTCTATCAATATCAACTTCCAGCCCTTTCAGCCGAGTGGGGAGGGAGGGGCCCTGATTGCAGAGTTGCCCTACCGCACTGTCTCTATGGAAACCTGTTGGCATATAGCAACGCCTGGAAGGCTTTAATTTGTTCTTACGGTTACAAGCAGCTCTCGGCAATAGTGAGGCCAGCCTAAACGACAATCAAAACCGCACAGCAGAAATATTGTCCCCTATTGCATTCTGTTATGACACAGCTTTCATTTCAGTTCATTGATTTGTTGTTGCCAAGTGACAATTTGATTGTTTTTCAGAATATGTCAGAAGTTGGGGGGAGAATTGCCAGTAGATGCAGGTAATTGTGAAGCACAGAGATAAGGGTTCACAAGGGTAGAGGAAAATGGAAGGGGAGGAAACCTCTTATGAATGAGGTATGCACAGTACTTGTTACGTCAATGAATGCATCCTATAGACTTTGTAAAGAAAAGGTACAGTTGAAGTCGGAAGTGTACATACACCTTAGCCAAATACATTTAAACTCAGTTTTTCACAATTCCTGATATTTAATCCTGGTAAAAATTCCCTGTTTTAGGTCAGTTAGTATCACCACTTTACATTAAGAATGTGAAATGTCAGAATAATAGTAGAGAGAATGACTTATTTCAGCTTTTATTTCTTTCAGCACATTCCCAGTGGGTCAGACATTTACATACACTCATTTAGTATTTGGTAGCATTGCCTTTTAATTGTTTAACTTCGGTCAAACATTTCAGGTAGCCTTCCACAAGCTTCCCACAATTAGTTGGGTGAATTTTGGCCCATTCCTCCTGACAGAGCTGGTGTAACTGAGTCAGGTCTGTAGGCCTCCTTGCTCGCACATGCTTTTTCAGTTCTGCCCACAAATGTTCTATGGGATTGAGGCTTTATGATGGCCACTCCAATACCTTGACTTTGTTGTCCTGAAGCAATTTTGCCACAACTTTGGAAGTATGCTTGGGGTCATTGTCCATTTGGAAGACCCATTTGCGACCAAGCTTTAACTTCCTGACTGATGTCTTGAGGTGTTGCTTCAAAATATCCACATAATTTTCCATCCTCATGATGCCATCTATTTTGTGAAGTGTACCAGTCCCTCCTGCAGACAAGGACCTCCACAACATGATGCTGCCACCCCCGTGCTTCATGGTTGGGATGGTGTTCTTCGGCTTGCAAGCCTCCCCCTTTTTCCTCCAAACATTATGGCCAGTTATATTTTTGTTTCATCAGACCAGAGGACATTTCTCCAAAAAGTACAATCTTTGTCCCCATGTGCAGTTGCAAACCGTTGTCTGGCTTTTTTATGGCGGTTTTGGAGCAGTGGCTTCTTCCTTGCTGAGCGGCCTTTCAGGTTATGTCGATATAGGACTCGTTTTACTATGGATATAGATACTTTTGTACCTGTTTCCTCCAGCATCTTCACAAGGTCCTTTGCTGTTGTTCTGGGATTTATTTGCACTTTTCGCACCAAAGTACGTTCATCTCTAGGAGACAGAAAGCATCTCCTTCCTGAGCGGTATGACGGCTGCGTGGTCACATGGTGTTTATACTTGTGTACTATAGTTTGTACAGATGAACGTGGTACCTTCAGGTGTTTGGAAATTGCTCCCAAGGATGAACCAGACTTGTAGAGATCTACAATTTTTTTCCTGAGGTCTTGGCTGATTTCTTTTGATTTTCCCATGACGTCAAGCAAAGAGGCACTAATTTTGAAGGTAGACCTTGAAATACATCCACAGGTACACCTCCAATTGACTCAAATGATGTCAATTAGCCTATCAGATGCTTCTAAAGCCATTACATAATTTTCTGGAATTTTCCAAGCTGTTTAAAGGCACAGTCAACTTAGTGTATGTAGACTTCTGACCCACTGGAATTGTGATACAGTGAATCAAAAGTGAAATAATCTGTCTGTATACAATTGTTGGAAAAATTACTTGTGTCATGCACAAAGTAGATGTCCTAACCGGCTTGCCAAAACTATATTTCTTGTTTGTTAACAAGAAATTTGTGGAGTGGTTGAAAAACAAGTTTTAATGACTCTACCTAAGTGTATGTAAACTTCCGACTTCAACTGTACATTCACAAGTTCAACTGCAAACTTGTCACTTAGCGCCCTCTAGTGATCGTCCAGGCTACTGTCTCCAGTAAGTACAAAACAGCCACCGTATGACACAACTCCAGCCAAATAACATCTCAGTAGTACAAGTTCATCTGATAATATGTTTGTTAATACTGTTTAGCACTAAAATTGGTTGAGTAAATTATACCGCCTCATATAATAGATTGGTATGTATTATCTACAGTACATCAATGGCATTGAGTACCATAGATACATCCATTATGTCTCCTGTTGATTGAATGGGGATGGCCCTTGAGATTCCTGACTATAAACACCCATCAATGGAATGACAGGGGCAGTTAAGATGGTGGGCTCCATAGAAATAGAATTATGGATTATGGGTACACCCAATATGGCCGCCAGTCCACCCAACAGCCACCCATTGACGTGAATGGTGATACCGCTTATAGGAATTTGAATTATATTTCTATGATGGGCTCGTTTAACCCATAGTTAACTCCTTCTGGCCAAGACTCTGCAGGTCAATACAAATACATTCCCCACCCTGAGCATGGCAGAGACTAAATTAGCTCTTTACAGTTCCATGTGTGCCACACCTGTCAGGGACGAGCCACGTTTCAAACCTCAGAATTGGACCAAGACAAACAAATAAACATTCATGAGGTGTATGTATGTTAATGTATAAAAAAAACATTTTGCAATGTAGTACATTATCCTTTGGCTTGCATATGACTGTTTCAGTAACCCTCACAGTAGAAAGAGAGGAATTTAACTAACCAGCTACAAAGACTGCTTAGGTAGAATAACGACCAGAACTGCATCAAACATTTACACATTTTATTAGAATGATCAATCAAAACTGTATTAACAATATTCAAACATTTAGCTTTATCTGGGAATACGATATCAGTAATCATATTCCTCGTGAACCATATTAAATGTTTACATCAGACAACTATAGTCAACAAAGAAAGTTACAGCCTGTGCAAAACCTAGCTAACGTTATACTGTAGAAACCCCCCAAACAAACAAACTCAGGCAATATGATAAAGCAGAAGCAGGTGGTTGTACCTAAAACGGTCCAAAGACAGCGAGACTAATCTGATAATGTTGGGGTCGTTGCTGTGTGACTAACGTAACTTCTTCGCCCCGCGGGTCGCCTTGGCCACCTTGGAGCCCCTCTGGTGGTCGCTGACGCGGTTCCGCAGCACGTTCACGTCGTACTTCTGCCTCTTCAGCTTCTCGGCCAGGTCAAACTTCTCAGCGTGCAGCTGGCGCAGCCACTGCCAGAGCTCGCGGGACTTCTCTGCCAACCTCTCTTGGTTGAGGTGGTCGATGTTGAGGGGCTTGCGGCGTTCCAACAGAGCCTTGGTCTTCTTCTCGCGCCCCGTCAGCTTCTTGCCCTTCTTCACGTCCCCCTTCTGTATGTAGCCGCCGAACGCCTTGTTGGAGAAGACGTTCTTCTTCCTGGCATCCTCCTCGGCGCGGAGCTTGGCCTCCTCTTCCCGGCGGGTCCGCTCCTCAGCAAGACGGGCCTGGCGCTCAATGTTCTGCTCGGCGCGCACACGCTGCTGCTCAGCACGGTCGGCACGGCGGCGCTCGATGCGGCTGCGGAGGGCCACTAACTCCTCCTCCTCTTTCTGGCGGCTGGAGAAGTGCATCTCGATCAGGCTCTGCAGGTCATTGAAGTCCTTCTCCAGCCTCTTGCGGTGGAGGTCATCAAAGTCTAACTTCTCGCCGTCTGGCAGCTTGGGAGGAGCGATGTTGGTAATGTACTTTGTCCGTGGCTTGGTCTCCCCCTCGCTCCCCTCAACGTGTTCCCTCTCCTCCTCATCTACCTCATCCTCCGTATCTGCCTCATCCTCCTCCTGCTCTTCTTCAGCCTCCTCTTCCACCTCAGGTGCCTCCTCTACTTCTTCCTCCTCTTCCTCCTCCTCGTATTCCTCCACAATATCCACTGTGTCAGACATGATGTTAAAGCCTGCCTCTGAGACAGTCAAGAAGTCAAGGAAGAAAGACCAGCGGAGACACACACACAATACTCAGAGACCAACTTGTGTCAAACAATCAAAAGGGGAAGTGAAATGAACTTTCGGGCGCGGTTGCTTGGGCTCTTTTAAAGCTTTACCCTGATCATGTGTCCAAACCCCACTGTCTAGCAGAAATGTTCAGACAGATGGAATGGAGTCTATTTTCTCCTTCAACAAGTCTGCCCCCTCCCCTGAACCCTGACCCCAGACTCTGCCCATCATTCCTTTCTAAGGACAATCGGGGTGCCCTATTTCAGACGCACAACAGATGCACTCAGGTGCCACTCAAACCTGTGCTCTCCTTCAAGCCCACAATCGAATGCATGCATCACGGTCACAGCATGTTTGCTGTAAGTATCAAGTCAAGTTCTTACTCATATACTATGGGGTTATTTATACACTTGGTCATCAAGAAGGAGAAAAAGAGAGACACAGTATATAGTAAGTACACCCATAAAATTAGTCATAGTGATCAAATAATCAAAGGGATGAAGTTTCCTAATTTCAGCTTAGAGTGAAGCGTAAATAGTTTAATAGTGGAATGGTCACTATATCCGTAAATACATAATGAATGGCCACTATATCAATAAATATATAATGAATGGTCACTATGTCAATAAATATATAATGAATGGCCACTATATCAATAAATATATAATGAATGGTCACTATATCTATAAATATATAATGAATGGTCACTATATCAATAAATATATAATGAATGGTCACTATATCAATAAATATATAATAAATGTCACTATATCAATAAATACATAACAAATGGTCACTATATCCGTAAATACATAATGAATGGCCACTATATCAATAAATATATAATGGTCACCATATCTATCAATACATAATGAATGGTCACTATATCAATAAATATATAATGAATGGTCACTATATCAATAAATATATAATGGTCACTATATCAATAAATATATAATAGTCACTATATCAATAAATATATAATGGTCACTATATCTATATATACATAATGAATGGTCACTATATCTATAAATATATAATGGTCACTATATCTATATATACATAATGAATGGTCACTATATCAATAAATATATAATGGTCACTATATCAATAAATATATAATAGTCACTATATCAATAAATATATAATGGTCACTATATCTATAAATACATAATGAATGGCCACTATATCAATAAATATATAATGGTCACCATATCTATCAATACATAATGAATGGTCACTATATCAATAAATATATAATGAATGGTCACTATATCAATAAATATATAATGGTCACTATATCAATAAATATATAATAGTCACTATATCAATAAATATATAATGGTCACTATATCAATAAATATATAATGGTCACTATATCAATAAATATATAATAGTCACTATATCAATAAATATATAATGGTCACTATATCTATATATACATAATGAATGGTCACTATATCTATAAATATATAATGAATGTCACTATATCAATAAATATATAATGAATGGTCACTATATCAATAACTATATAATGGTCACTATATCTATAAAAATACATAATGAATGGTCACTGTATGAATAATTATATAATGAATGGTCACTATATCAATAACTACATAATGAATGGCCACTATATCAATAAATATATATTGAATGGTCACTATATCAATAAATATATAATGAATGGTCACTATATCAATAACTACATAATGAATGTCACTATATCAATAACTATATAATGAATGTCACTATATCAATAAATACATAATGAATGTCACTATATCAATAAATATATATTGAATGGTCACTATATCAATAAATATATAATGGTCACTATATCTATAAAAATATATAATGAATGGTCACTGTATCTATAAATATATAATGAATGATCACTATATCAATAAATACATAATGAATGGTCACTATATCAATAAATATATATTGAATGGTCACTATATCAATAAATATATAATGAATGGTCACTATATCAATAACTACATAATGAATGTCACTATATCAATAACTATATAATGAATGTCACTATATCAATAAATACATAATGAATGTCACTATATCAATAAATATATAATGAATGTCACCATATCAATAAATATATAACGAATGTCACCATATCAATAAATATATAATGGTCACTATATCAATAAATATATAATGAATGGTCACTATATCAATAAATGTCACGTTCCTGACCTGTTTTCTGTTTAGTTTTGTGTGTTAGTTGGTCAGGACGTGAGTTTGGGTGGGCATTCTATGTTGTCTGTTTCTATGTTGGTTTAGGGTTGCCTGGTATGGCTCTCAATTGGAGGCAGGTGTTTGGCGTTCCTCTAATTGAGAGTCATATTTAGGTAGGCTGTTCACAGTGTTTGTTGGTGGGTGGTTGTCTCCTGTGTCTGTGTCGATGTTTGCACCATACGGGACTGTTTACGGTTTGTTCATTTCATGTAGTCTGTTCCTGTTCATTTCGTTCTTCACGTTGTATGTAAGTTCGTTGTTCAGGTCTGTCTACTTTCGTTTTGTTATTTTGTATCATTTTCAAGTATAGTTCGTTTTCGTGTTTGTTCGTTTTGTTTATTTAATAAATCATTCATGTCATTTCAACGCGCTGCACCTTGGTTCAATCCCTGCTCCTCCTCTTCAGATGAAGAGGAGGAGGACTGCCGTTACAGAACCACCCAACCAATCCAGAGCCAAGCAGCGGTGTAAACGGAGTAAGGGACAGCGAAAGAAGGAGGAATGGACTTGGGACGATGTATTGGACGGTAAAGGTTGCTACACATGGGAGGAGATCCTGGCTGGAAGGGATCGCCTCCCATGGGAACAGGTGGAGGCACTGAGGAGAACAGAGGCAACCGGAGAAGGGAACCGGCGTTATGAGGGGACGCGTCTTGCACGGAAGCCCGAAAAGCCCGTGAGTAACTCCCAAAAATTTCTTGGGGGGGGGCTAAGGGGTTGTGGGCCAAGGGCAGGTAGGAGACCTGCGCCCACTTCCCAGGCTAACCGTGGAGAGCGGGAGTACGGGCAGACACCGTGTTACGCAGTAGAGCGCACGGTGTCTCCTGTACGTGTGCATAGCCCGGTGCGGGTTATTCCACCTCCCCGCACTGGTAGGGCTAGATTGGGCATTGAGCCAGGTGTCATGAGGCCGGCTCAACGCGTCTGGTCTCCAGTGCGTCTCCTCGGGCCGGCATACATGGCACCTGCCTTACGCATGGTTTCCCCGGTTCGCCTACACAGCCCGGTGCGGGTTATTCCACCTCCCCGCACTGGTCGGGCGACCGGGAGCATTCAACCAGGTAAGGTTGGGCAGGCTCAATGCTCAAGAGAGCCAGTACGCCTGCACGGTCCGGTATTTCCGGCGCCACCTCCCCGCCCCAGCCTAGTACCTACAGTGCCTACACTACGCACTAGGCTACCAGTGCGTCTCCTGAGCCCTGTTCCTCCTCTACGCACTCTCCCTGTAGTGCGTGTATCCAGTTCGGTGCCTCCAGTTCCGGCACCACGCACTAAGCCTCCTGTGCGTCTCCAGAGCCCTGTACACACTGTTTCTTCTCCCCCTACTAATCCTGATGTGCTTGCCCTCAGCCCGGTGTCACCAGTGCCGGTACCACGCACCAGGTATAGAGTGGGCTTTGAGAGTCCAGTGTGCCCTGTCCCTGCTCCCCGCACTAGTAGGAAGGTGCTTATCCTTAGCCCGGTGCCTCCAGTTCCGGCACCACGCACCAGGTCTACAGTGCGCCGTATCCGGCCAGAGCCATCCGTCTCCCCAGCGCCATCTGAGCCATCCGTCTCCCCAGCGCCATCTGAGCCATCCGTCTCCCCAGCGCCGTCTGAGCCATCCGTCTGCAATGAGCCTGCAAAGCCGCCCGTCTGCCATGAGCCTGCAAAGCCGCCCGTCTGCCATGAGCCTACAGAGCCGTCCGCCAGACAGGAGCCGCTAGAGCCGTCCGCCAGACAGGAGCCGCTAGAGCCGCCCGTCAGACAGGATCTGCCAGAGCCGCCAACCAGACAGGATCTGCCAGAGCCGCCAATCAGACAGGATCTGCCAGAGCCGCCAACCAGACAGGATCTGCCAGAGCCGCCAACCAGACAGGATCTGCCAGAGCCGCCAACCAGACAGGATCTGCCAGAGCCGCCAGCCAGACAGGATCTGCCAGAGCCGTCAGCGAGCCATGAGCAGCCAGAGCCGTCAGCGAGCCATGAGCAGCCAGAGCCGTCAGAGAGCCATGAGCAGCCAGAGCCGTCAGAGAGCCATGAGCAGCCAGAGCCGTCAGAGAGCCATGAGCAGCCAGAGCCGTTAGAGAGCCATGAGCAGCCAGAGCCGTCAGCCTGCCATGAGCGTCCAGAGCCGTCAGCCTGCCATGAGCGTCCAGAGCCGTCAGCCTGCCATGAGCGTCCAGAGCCGTCAGCCTGCCATGAGCGTCCAGAGCCGTCAGCATGCCATGAGCGTCCAGAGCCGTCAGCCTGCCATGAGCGTCCAGAGCCGTCAGCCTGCCATGAGCGTCCAGAGCCGTCAGCCTGCCATGAGCGTCCAGAGCCGTCAGTCAGCCATGAGCTGTCCCTCAGCCAGAAGCGGCTAGTAATCCTGAACTGCCCCTCAGTCCAGAGCTGTCTCTCTGTCCGGAGCTGCCCTTCAGTCCGGAGTTGCCCCTCTATCCTGAGCTACCTCTCTCTCCTGAGCTACCTCTCTCTCCTAAGCTCTCCCTCTGTCCTGAGCTATCCCTATGTCCTGAGCTACCTTGTCCCAGAGCTGTCCTTGATTCTGGTGTTGCCCCTAAATTTAGGTGGGGTTATTTGGAGGGTGGTCATTGTGGGGAGGCTAAGGAAGCGGGGATTGATTATGGTGGGGTGGGAACCACGCCCGGAGCCTAAGCCACCACCGTGGTCAGATGCCCACCCAGACCCTCCCCTGGACTTTTTGGTGATGCGTTCGGAGTACGCATCTTGAGGGGGGGGTTATGTCACGTTCCTGACCTGTTTTCTGTTTAGTTTTGTGTGTTAGTTGGTCAGGACGTGAGTTTGGGTGGGCATTCTATGTTGTCTGTTTCTATGTTGGTTTAGGGTTGCCTGGTATGGCTCTCAATTGGAGGCAGGTGTTTGGCGTTCCTCTAATTGAGAGTCATATTTAGGTAGGCTGTTCACAGTGTTTGTTGGTGGGTGGTTGTCTCCTGTGTCTGTGTCGATGTTTGCACCATACGGGACTGTTTACGGTTTGTTCATTTCATGTAGTCTGTTCCTGTTCATTTCGTTCTTCACGTTGTATGTAAGTTCGTTGTTCAGGTCTGTCTACTTTCGTTTTGTTATTTTGTATCATTTTCAAGTATAGTTCGTTTTCGTGTTTGTTCGTTTTGTTTATTTAATAAATCATTCATGTCATTTCAACGCGCTGCACCTTGGTTCAATCCCTGCTCCTCCTCTTCAGATGAAGAGGAGGAGGACTGCCGTTACAATAAATACATAATGAATGGTCACTATATCAATAAATACATAATGAATGGTCACTATATCTATAAATATATAATGAATGATCACTATATCAATAAATACATAATGAATGGTCACTGTATCAATAAATATATAATGAATGGTCACTATATCAATAAATACATAATGAATGGTCACTATATCAATAAATACATAATGAATGGTCACTATATCTATAAATATATAATGAATGGTCACTATATCAATAATTATATAATGAATGGTCGCTATATCAATAAATATATAATGGTCACTATATCTATAAATATATAATGAATGATCACTATATCAATAAATACATAATGAATGTCACTATATCAATAACTATATAATGAATGGTCACTATATCAATAAATATATAATGAATGTCACTATATCAATAACTACATAATGGTCAATATATATATAAATATATAATGAATGGTCACTATATCAATAACTATATAATGAATGGTCACTATATAATGAATGGTCACTATATCTATAAATATATAATGAATGCTCACGATATCAATAAATACCCAATGAATGGTCACTATATCAATAACTATATAATGAATGGTCACTATATCTATAAATATATAATGAATGGTCACGATATCAATAAATACCCATTGAATGGTCACTATATCAATAAATACATAATGAATGGTCACTATATCAATAAATATATAATGAATGTTCACTGTATCTATAAATATATAATGAATGATCACTATATCAATAAATACATAATGAATGGTCACTATATCAATAAATATATATTGAATGGTCACTATATCAATAACTACATAATGAATGTCACTATATCAATAACTATATAATGAATGTCACTATATCAATAAATACATAATGAATGTCACTATATCAATAACTATATAATGATTGTCACTATATCAATAAATACATAATGAATGGTCACTATATCTATAAATATATAATGAATGATCACTATATCAATAAATACATAATGAATGGTCAATGTATCAATAAATATATAATGAATGGTCACTATATCAATAAATACATAATGAATGGTCACTATATCAATAAATACATAATGAATGGTCACTATATCTATAAATATATAATGAATGGTCACTATATCAATAATTATATAATGAATGGTCGCTATATCAATAAATATATAATGGTCACTATATCTATAAATATATAATGAATGATCACTATATCAATAAATACATAATGAATGTCACAATATCAATAACTATATAATGAATGGTCACTATATCAATAAATATATAATGAATGTCACTATATCAATAACTACATAATGGTCAATATATATATAAATATATAATGAATGGTCACTATATCAATAAATATATAATGAATGGTCACTATATAATGAATGGTCACTATATCTATAAATATATAATGAATGCTCACGATATCAATAAATACCCAATGAATGGTCACTATATCAATAACTATATAATGAATGGTCACTATATCTATAAATATATAATGAATGGTCACGATATCAATAAATACCCATTGAATGGTCACTATATCAATAAATACATAATGAATGGTCACTATATCAATAAATATATAATGAATGTCACTATATCAATAAAAATATAATCAAATCAAATTGTATTTGTCACATACACATGGTTAGCAGATGTTAATGTGAGTGTAGCGAAATGCTTGTGCTTCTAGTTCCGACAATGCAGTAATAACCAACGAGTAATCTAACCTAACAATTTCACAACAGCTACGTTATACACACAAGTGTAAAGGGATGAAGAATATGTACATAAAGATATATGAATGAGTGATGGTACAGAACGGCATAGGCAAGATGCAGTAGATGGTATCGAGTACAGTATATACATATGAGATGCGTAATGTAGGGTATGTAAACATTACATTAAGTGGCATTGTTTAAAGTGGCTAGTGATACATGTATTACATAAAGATGGCAAGATGCAGTAGGTGGTATAGAGTACAGTATATACATATGAGATGCGTAATGTAGGGTATGTAAACATTACATTAAGTGGCATTGTTTAAAGTGGCTAGTGATACATGTTTTACATGTATGGCAGCAGCCACTCAATGTTAGTGGTGGCTGTTTAACAGTCTGATGGCCTTGAGATAGAATAAATATAATGAGATATAATAATACATAATGAATGGTCACTATATCTATAAATATATAATGAATGGTCACTATATCAATAAATACATAATGAATGTCACTATATCAATAACTATATAATGGTCAATATATCTATAAATATATAATGAATGGTCACTATATCTATAAATATATAACGAATGGTCACTAGATCTATAAATATATAATTAATGGTCACTATATCAATAACTATATAATGGTCAATATATCTGTAAATATATAATGAATGGTCACTATATCAATAACTATATAATGAATGGTCACTATATCAATAACTATATAATGAATGGTCACTATATCAATAAATATATAATGAATGGTCTCTTATGTTCCACATACAGTGATATATCAAGCACATATATGGGTCATGCACCAAAGATAGACCGTTGAAAAGGCTTGTTGCCAGATAAAGTAGCACTTCATTATTAGAATGTGAACACCAGACAATGTAATTGGGGTCACCTCACTTATGCCATTACGTCATAACCACATCATCTTGACCGAAGTACATTCATCTAGAGTCTCGTTTTTTCCACTGTGACTTACAGAGCTTACCGGTGAGCACATCCAAGAGCAAAGCACATCATTACAATATATGAATTACACCTTTGCAAGACCACCAAAGCTGTGTATAATATGTTCATATACCCTGAAGATTTACGTCCTTCCTACAACTATTTTAAATATGTTCACTTTGCTAATTGACACCTCAAATGTGTATCTCTGTCTTTGTACATCAATTTGCCCTTAAAATACATTTTAATAAATAACAAAGAAACTATAAAGAAATACTTGACCACTGTTCCATTTACATGTTGCACTGTGTGAAAAAATAAATATCTTCCAGTTTGCCAGCCAAAGACTACCCTACCATAGTAAATACTTTGAGCGCAAGCTTTCAACTGATCATCCTTGAGTGCTGACAGAAAACACCTGTCAAGGAAAGATGGGCCCTAAAAATACAACTTCCAACAAGAACAATTCCTAACCACTGTCTCGTCTCCACTTCGGAATGTAATTAAAACATTCTTGCAATGGAAGACTCCAGCTTTCAGGGTCGAGTGGATTACAAAGTAATTGCTTTTTTAATGTTTACTTCTCGGGCACTGACGGCAACAATAGAATACATAGTGTTCAGCACTTAAATATCCGGCCCTTGAGTAAGGAGTGCAAAAGGACAAATGTGGTTTTAGTATGAGATAATTGACAGGGGGAGACAGGTGCTGTGCGTTGTCCACGGGTGTCCCCCATGAACCCTGAGCATTCCAATAAACCACTGTGCCGTGGAAGATTGCTTCTCTTAGTGAATATGTAGCCTTTTCCTCAGAAGGGGACAGCAAAATGGCAGAGTACAGGCCTTGGACTAAGGGCTAGGATTTGGGGACAGAGAACGGAAGGATTTTGAAAGTGTCCCTGCACTCCACAGCCTAAGACTCACCCCTGAAGATTGCCAGCCAGTACCCACAACTAAGACTCACCCCTGAAGATTGCCAGCCAGTACCCACAACTAAGACTCACTCCTGAAGATTGCCAGCCAGTACCCACAACTAAGACTCACTCCTGAAGATTGCCAGCCAGTACCCACAACTAAGACTCACTCCTGAAGATTGCCAGCCAGTACCCAC
This sequence comes from Salvelinus alpinus, assembly GCF_045679555.1. Taxonomy (NCBI): domain Eukaryota; kingdom Metazoa; phylum Chordata; class Actinopteri; order Salmoniformes; family Salmonidae; genus Salvelinus; species Salvelinus alpinus. The sequence goes on from NC_092122.1 coordinate 14,697,360, forward strand.
AACTAAGACTCACCCCTGAAGATTGCCAGCCAGTACCCACAACTAAGACTCACTCCTGAAGATTGCCAGCCAGTACCCACAACTAAGACTCACTCCTGAAGATTGCCAGCCAGTACCCACAACTAAGACTCACTCCTGAAGATTGCCAGCCAGTACCCACAACTAAGACTCACTCCTGAAGATTGCCAGCCAGTACCCACAACTAAGACTCACCCCTGAAGATTGCCAGCCAGTACCCACAACTAAGACTCACCCCTGAAGATTGCCAGCCAGTACCCACAACTAAGACTCACCCCTGAAGATTGCCAGCCAGTACCCACAACTAAGACTCACTCCTGAAGATTGCCAGCCAGTACCCACAACTAAGACTCACTCCTGAAGATTGCCAGCCAGTACCCACAACTAAGACTCACCCCTGAAGATTGCCAGCCAGTACCCACAACTAAGACTCACTCCTGAAGATTGCCAGCCAGTACCCACAACTAAGACTCACCCCTGAAGATTGCCAGCCAGTACCCACAACTAAGACTCACTCCTGAAGATTGCCAGCCAGTACCCACAACTAAGACTCACTCCTGAAGATTGCCAGCCAGTACCCACAACTAAGACTCACTCCTGAAGATTGCCAGCCAGTACCCACAACTAAGATCACAGTATTATTAAGGCCAGTACGGAGCCTCATATTAAAATAGTAATAGCATCAGAACAAGCATCCTGTGCAACACAGATGTCAGTTTAAATGGGTTGAGAGAACATTTCAACCGTTTGTGGACTAAAGCCCTTCAATTTCTAGGGGAACGCCCCCAGTCCTCCATACCTAACTATTTGCCAATTGACAAATTTCAATGAACAAAAGAGGAACCCTCCATCCCAAAGAAAAAATGTACCAAACGTCAACCCTGCTGATTGGTCAATTATGAGTAGCAGGTGGTGGTCTGATTTAAAATGAAGCCTTTTGGTCACTGATGGCAAGGGACAACTGTGTCTATCAATAGGAGCAAGGAGAGGCACAATTGACCAGGACTAGGCTGTAAATAGCCATACTGCCTCCCCACTCTTCAGTATAAAGACTAGTGAAATGTGTCTTTTAATTTACAGTATTGTTAGTTATGTGTTACAGTATTGTTCCTATTAAAATTAGAAGCTTACCTGTCTTTAAAACAGATTATTATCATCTCTTTTGTATGGCATTCCAGAGTAGTACTTTGTCAGCCTCTAATTAAATTATATTATAAATAGATCCCATTTACGATTGTTGCATAGATCTGTCAGACCTAGTATACTATATTGTATATTATATACTACACCTCCAACAGGTCGACACAAAAAATACTTTGCACTAGAAATGAAGGAAATGGTGCCCTCAAATGATCAAACCATGTAGCTATTTTATACCAAAGTAATTGCTAAATTCCAACACAGTACTGTATAACATAATAGGCCTACACGAATACAGTGATATTTAAACTAGCTTGAGGAATTTTTATTATTCAAATGATTAATGCTGTATCCTCTTATGCCTAATACAATCTCAGATGTCAAGGTACAGTTTTACCATTGCAAAATGTCTGAAATGTTTTACATAAACAGTCAAGACCATAACAAAAACGTATCAATTCCCATAGAAATCATCTTCACACTTGTGTATTGTAGTGTGCTGTGGACTTCTAAACAGTTTAGATGCTAGCTAGAACATGTAAACATAAAAAAGAGCACCAAAACAAAACATGGCCCTGTTTTTAACATCGAGAAACCCCTCATGTTACCCAATCTACACAATCCTTATCAAACCGCACCTTTCTGTTTCTCAACATCAACGGACTCACAAGCTGAAGAATCCTGCAGTTCTTTACGGCTTACCTTTACTGGATTTTGGATGGCCTCTCCACTACAAAAAAAACAGTGCCATGTCTCTGCAAAGAACACATAGTGCCTTCAGAAAGTATTCATACCCCTTGACTTATTCAAAATTATTTTGTGTTACAGCCTGATTTCAAAATTTATGAAATATACAGTGGGGAGAACAAGTATTTGATACACTGCCGATTTTGCAGGTTTTCCTACTTACAAAGCATGTAGAGGTCTGTAATTTTTTATCATAGGTACACTTCAACTGTGAGAGACGGAATCTAAAACAAAAATCCAGAAAATCACATTGTATGATTTTTAAGTAATTAATTTGCATTTTATTGCATGACATAAGTATTTGATCACCTACCAACCAGTAAGAATTCCGGCTCTCGCAGACCTGTTAGTTTTTCTTTAAGAAGCCCTCCTGTTCTCCACTCATTACCTGTATTAACTGCACCTGTTTGAACTCGTTACCTGTATAAAAGACACCTGTCCACACACTCAATCAAACAGACTCCAACCTCTCCACAATGGCCAAGACCAGAGAGCTGTGTAAGGACATCAGGGATAAAATTGTATACCTGCACAAGGCTGGGATGGGCTACAGGACAATAGGCAAGCAGCTTGGTGAGAAGGCAACAACTGTTGGCGCAATTATTAGAAAATGGAAGAAGTTCAAGATGACGGTCAATCACCCTCGGTCTGGGGCTCCATGCAAGATCTCACCTTGTGGGGCATCAATGATCATGAGGAAGGTGAGGGATCAGCCCAGAACTACACGGCAGGACCTGGTCAATGACCTGAAGAGAGCTGGGACCACAGTCTCAAAGAAAACCATTAGTAACACACTACGCCGTCATGGATTAAAATCCTGCAGCGCACGCAAGGTCCCCCTGCTCAAGCCAGCGCATGTCCAGGCCCGTTTGAAGTTTGCCAATGACCATCTGGATGATCCAGAGGAGGAATGGAAGAAGGTCATGTGGTCTGATGAGACAAAAATAGAGCTTTTTGGTCTAAACTCCACTCGCCGTGTTTGGAGGAAGAAGAAGGATGAGTACAACCCCAAGAACACCATCCCAACCGTGAAGCATGGAGGTGGAAACATCATTCTTTGGGGATGCTTTTCTGCAAAGGGAACAGGACGACTGCACCGTATTGAGGGGAGGATGGATGGGGCCATGTATCGCGAGATCTTGGCCAACAACCTCCTTCCCTCAGTAAGAGCATTGATGATGGGTCGTGGCTGGGTCTTCCAGCATGACAACGACCCGAAACACACAGCCATGGCAACTAAGGAGTGGCTCCGTAAGAAGTATCTCAAGGTCCTGGAGTGGCCTAGCCAGTCTCCAGACCTGAACCCAATAGAACATCTTTGGAGGGAGCTGAAAGTCCGTATTGCCCAGCGACAGCCCCGAAACCTGAAGGATCTGGAGAAGGTCTGTATGGAGGAGTGGGCCAAAATCACTGCTGCAGTGTGTGCAAACATGGTCAAGAACTACAGGAAACGTATGATCTCTGTAATTGCAAACAAAGGTTTCTGTACCAAATATTAAGTTCTGCTTTTCTGATGTATCAAATACTTATGTCATGCAAAAAAATGCAAATTAATTACTTAAAAATCATACAATGTGATTTTCTGGATTTTTGTTTTAGATTCCGTCTCTCACAGTTGAAGTGTACCTATGATAAAAATTACAGACCTCTACATGCTTTGTAAGTTGGAAAACCTGCAAAATCGGCAGTGTATCAAATACTTGTTCTCCCCACTGTATATATTTTTATCACCCATCTACACACAATACCCCATTATGACAGTGAAAACATATTTTTTGAAGTTTTTGCAAATGTATTGAAAATGAAATACAGAAATATCTCATTTATGTAAGTATTCACACCCCTGAGTCTTTCTGGGTTCATTTGCCCATAATTATTTTCCAAATTCTTCAAGATCTGTTAAATTGGCTGCTGTTGATGACTGCTAGACAACCATTTTCAGGTCTTGCCTGAGATTTTCAAGTAGATTTAAGTCAAAACTAACTCGGCTACTCGGGAACATTCACTGTCTTCTTGATAATCAACTCCAGTGTAGATTTGTGTTTTAGGTTATTGTCCTGCTGAAAGGTGAATTCATCTCCCAGTGTCTGGTGGAAAGCAGACTGAACCAGGTTTTCCTTTAGGATAGAGTCTGTGCTTAGCTCTATTCTGTTTCTTTTTTATCCTGAAAAACTCCCCAGTCCTTAACAATTACAAGCATTCTCATAACATGATGCAGCCACCAATATGCTTTAAAATATGGAGAGTGATACTCAGTAATGTGTTGTATTGGATTTGCCCAAAACATAACACTTTGTATTCAGGACAAACATGTAATTCCATTGCACATTTTTTGCAGTACTACTTTAGTGCCTTGTTGCAAACAGGATGCATGTTTTGGAATATTTGTATTATGTACAGGATTTCTTCTTTTCACTCCGTCAATTAGGTTAGTGTTGTGGATTAACTACAATGTTGTTATCCATCCTCAACTTTCTCCTATCACAGCCATTAAACTCTGTAACTGTTTTAAAGTCACCATTGGCCTCATTGTGAAATCCAGGAGCGGTGTCCTTCCTCTACGGCGACTGAGTTAGGAAGCACGCCTGTACCTTTGTAGCGACTGGGTGTATTGATACACCATCCAAAGTGTAATTAATAACCAGCTCAAAGGGATATTCAATTTCTGCTTTTTTTCTTTTTTTTAATCTAAATTTAATCAATTTTGAATTCAGGCTGTAACAACAAAATGTGGAACAAGTCAAGAGGTGTGAATACTTTCTGAAGGCACTGTAAATTTAATTTTAGATACAGCAGCAGAACATAATGATACTTGTCAATAAAGGTGTGTGTACACTGTTTGTCCTGAAGTTGTACAATGCTACCTCTCTCTCAGGGGTCCTCTGGAAAATAACGTCCAGAGAGATACAGTTCCAATGCAGAGGAGGATGGGGAGGAAAACCCACAAGGCTACTGGTGCAATGGAGTGCTAATCAACTGCAAATAGGAAAAACAGAACCTTTACTTTCCAACAATCTAACCTTTCTTAAATATTATAAGTAACAATACTGGAACATCATTTTGTGTTGAAAACAGAGCTGGAAATATACACTGAGTGTACAAAACATTAGGAACACCTGCTCTTTTCATGACGGACTAACTAGGTGAAAGCTATGATCCCTTATTGATGTCACTTCTTAAATCCACTTAAATCAGTATATATGAAGGGGAGGAGACAGGTTAAAGATGGATTTTTAAGCCTTGAGATAATTGGGACATGGATTGTGTATGTGTGCCATTCAGAGGGTGAATCTGCAAGACAAAATATGTAAGTGCCTTTAAAACTGGATACAGTAGTAGGTGCCAGGCGCACCGGTTTGAGTGTGTCAAGATCTGCAACGCTGCTGGGTTTTTCATGCTCAACAGTTTCCCATGTGCGCTAAGAATGGTCCACCACCCAAAGGACATCCAGCCAACTTGACACAACTTTGGGAAGCATTGGAGTCAACATGGGCCAGCATCCGTGTGGAACGCTTTCGACACCTTGTAGAGTCCATGCCCAGACAAATTGAGTCTGTTCTGAGGGCAAAAGGGGGTGCAACTCAATACTAGGGAGGTGTTCCTAATGTTTTGTACAGGCAGTGTACGTTCAAGTTCTGCAGAATGTATGCTTCAAATAAATAAATTAAATGTCAAGACGGCTAAGTTACATACGTCATTACCTTTATGCACATACAGGAAACCAGATGCTGCTCCGTATGGGTTGGACACCTCACAGCTGTACAGACCACTGAAGTCAGAGCCCACTTTCACTAACTCCAACAAGCCCCCAGTCTCACTGAGATTTGATATATTCAGTCTAAGACACATAGCAAAACATAGATGTAGACACTGATCCTTAGAAAATGGGTTGGGGGAAATGAAATACTGTGAACAACTGACCTCTTCCATGTGAACTCTGTTGGAGGGGGGTTGGCGTCTACTAAACACTGAAACGCTGGTGCCTGGGGTGCGCTCTCATGAAGGATGATTTTGACCGAATTTGGAAGGTCTGTAGAATAGGCAAAAAGTTGTTACTGTTGTGTCTAATATGGAGTAGAAACACTGCGGCTGTTGTCATTCAGAATACTCACAGTGTACATCTAGCTCGTAGGGAACAGCCTTCTGCTGGCTCAGAGTGGTGTGGTTCACCAGGCACTGAACCTCCTGTTGGTGCATGACTCTGGAGGGCTCTCCCTTCAGGTGGACCCTCACCGTGGCGGTGTCGTCTGGGATCAGTGTAGTGTTGGTTGAGGTTGTCAGACTCAGTGGTTGTCTTGCACTGGCCGTGCTCCACTGTACCTCAGCGGGGGGCTTGGCGGTAGCCGCTGTGCATGTGGCCAAGATGCTCTCCTTCCCCTCAGAAACCACGGGAAGAGTCTCCACAGCAACTGAAATCACAGGAGGAACTATTGGGAAGAAAACACAATAAACACATTGACCTAATATGAATGTATGTCTTTATATAGTTTAAAAACGAACCCTTGGATAGCAGGTAAAGGAACACCCTTAACAAAATTGTATGAAACGATTCATTCCATTGGGGAAATACATCATAAATAACCTCTTACTTTGGACATTGAGGTGGATCTCTGCCTTGTATGGCCCACTGGGGAACACAGTGAAGATGCGGGTGTAGACGCCCTCATCAGTCAGGGACACATACCCCAGTCGGACAGAGCCCACCAGTGCTGTGGTGTTCCCAATGAAGCCCACCCTGTCCCCCCGCCCTTTGACATGTGATGGACCATAGCTAGGAGTGATGAGGATGAGGAAGAAGTTGTAGTTGGCAAGGTAACCCCTGGTACTCTTCTGCCATGAGATCTGGATGAGCTCGTCTGTCTCTATGAGCTCACAGGTCAAGTCTGCGTGTTGTCCCCGAGTCACTGTTGGGCGGCCATTGTAAGATATGACTCTGATACCTAAAGGAATATTAGCAAGATGCATAAGAAAGCAAATTCTCAGACTCTTCTTGATATTGTGGAGAACAAATGTTATGGGTTTGCTTTGCATCGCTCCTACACTCACCAACTCGTCCGAGTCAGCATGAGAAATATGTTTTATTCTTCATTGGTAGGCTATCTCGTGTATGACAACTTCAAGTGAACGTTCTAATCTGGGGGGGTTTAGGCCTATGCATAAGCAAAATTAGAATGAAACGAGCCTGAGATGTAGACCAAGCTGCAAGATTACAACACCAGTAACCTAAACATGGGCCCAGGAGCGGAATGGAACAAGAAACCACACCTACGCATTCTTTTCCTTGAGGCCCCCATTATTAGCTAGATACTGAGAATGATAACATGCAGACTAATGATTCAATGTTAAACTGATTACGGCAATAGGCCGAGTTAATCATTACTCTGATTATCTTGATTCAGCATTGGGTCATAATCGAAGTTAGCACACGCCTAGATTTCTGAGCAATCGTTCTAATTATTAGGACATGTAAACACCTTAAATCGGAGTTCTAGCAGTGTATTGGATCTGCGCATGTGCTAGCACCAGCTAACCTCTTTTGCGCGAGTGAAGTCAGTTCTGAAAAACTGAAAAGTATTGAAAGAGATTTGCGTCAGTTCAAATCTGGCATCAGGACAAAATGTGATTCATAGTCACCGAATATATTTTAAGTATTTTAATTAAACTCAAACGATAAATGGTAAATGCAATTTTCGTATATACGGGTTCACTGTATCTCCGCGCAGGGTAGATCAGAGAACTGTGGAATGTACTCAAATAGTAGTTTTTATACTATGACAATTTTATTCTCAACTTGTCCAGTTGGCCTATCATAGTAGAGGTTTAGCATGGTTAATACTCTTGCTCCTCCTTTGTGGGCCCCCGAACTTGTCCAAGCCCCTTGGCGTTTTCCTTGTCCACATCTGGTTGTTGGGTAGAGCAGCTCCGTCCTGTGTCCCCCTCGATTCTTCACTCAAACAATTCTTAATATGGTACTGAACAGTCTCTTCACCACCCTGGTTGGCCCAGAGTGATGCACCCCTCCCCTCTCCAGACTGTCCACAGCTTTTATGGCCTGTGGTGGTCAGTCCTTACACACCTACACACACACCCTCCTCTGTATTGTGTGTGTGTGTGTAACAAAACAATATTCATTTTCAACCTATATGCTACCCGGCTATAGTGCATAAACATAAATCCTAACAATATGCGTCTTTTTTCAGCATTTATCAAAGTCCCATCAGGTAGCCTGATTTCAGATGTGTCCATGTAAACAGGATTATTATGGAAATCGTTCTTCTTGCAAAGCATGTAAACATTTTAATCGAACTAATATATTAATCTGCACACAAAAACAAGTTCGAACTTGCCCAAAATTCCAAATGGCCAATCTCTCCATTATGTCTACTGGGAGAAGATTTAATAAAGTTCTGGAACTTCCGCTCACCATTGCTGTTAGCCTATATTTTGCTTTCGGTCAAAGCCGTGGCTATTGGTCTACTACAGGGTTCCCCAACTGGCGGTGGTTTTATTTGGCCCCCAAGTTTTTTTTTGTAAACAAGTTGCAAGTTTGAAATTATTAGGTTTTAGCAAAATATGATATCTGTTTGGGATGCTTGCGGTCAATTTGCAGTCTACAAATGATTAGTAATTATGTTCTGGACCATCCACTCAAGAAAAAATTGTCTGTGAATGAATCTACACTGAACAAAAATACAAAAGCAATATGCTACAATTTTAAAGAATTTAATGAGTAACAGTTCATATAAGGAAATCAGTCATTTGAAATAAATTCATTAGGCACTAATCTATGGATTTCACATGACTGGGAATACAGATATGCATCTGTTGGTCACAGATACCTTTAAAAAAGTAGGGCGTGGATCAGAAAACCAGTCAGTATTTGGTGACCACCGTTTGCATCATGCAGCGTTTGCCCACTGATGTCGGTTATGACGCCGAACTGCAGTCAGCTCAAGACCCTGGTGTGAATTCCTGCAGTCGTGCCAATTGCACATTCCCTCAAAACTTGAGACATCTTTGGCATAGTGTTGTGTGACAGAACTGCGCATTTTAGAGTGGCCTTTTATTGTCCCCAGCACAAGGCGTACCTGTGTAATGATCATGCTGTTTAATCAGCTTCTTGATATGCCACACCTGTCAGGTGGATGGATTATTTTGGAAAAGGAGAAATGCTCACTAACAAGGATGTAAACAAATTTGTCAACAACATCTGAGAAAAATCTGCTTTTTGTGCGTATGAACAATTTATGGGATATTTTATTTCAACTCATGAAACATGGGACCAACACTTTACATGTTGCATTTATATTTTTGTTCAGTATAGTTGATGATCCCTGTGCTAAAGTGTAATTCTGATCCTGGCTGATATCTAGATTTGTATTTGATTGATAAAATATTTAAAAACTCTTCCTAAATAAATTAACAGAAATTATTAAATTAATTTCCATGACTTCTATCATTTTGCAAAACTTTTCCAGGCCTGGAAAAAAACATTTCAAAATGCCATTACTTTTCCAGGAATTTCATGACTGTACGAACCCTGATAGATAATTTGTTGTATTACTTGTGAGGCACAGTTGAATGAGCATAATATATACAGTACCAGTCAAAAGTTTGGACACACCTACTCATTCAAGGATTTTCCTTTATTTTTTCTATTTTATACATTGTAGAATAATAGTGAAGACATCAAAACTATGAAATAACACATATGGAATCATGTAGTAACCAAAAAAGTGTTAAACAAATCAAAACATATTTTATATTTGAGATTCTTCAAAGTACCAAGCCTTTGCCTTGATTATAGCTTTGCACACGTTTGGCATTCTCTCAACCAGCTTAATGAGGTCGTCACCTGGAATGCATTTAAATTAACAGGTGTGCCTTGTTAAAAGATACATTTGTGTTATTTCTTTCCTTCTTAATGCGTGTGAGCCAATCAGTTGTGCTATGACAAGTTATGAGTGGTAAACAGAAGAGAAACAGAGGATAAGTTCATTAGAGTTAACTGCACCTCAGATTGCAGCCCAAATAAATTCTTCACAGATTAACAGACACATCTCAACATCAACTGTTCAGAGGAGACTGCGTGAATCAGGCCTTCATGGTCGAATTGCTGCAAAGAAACCGCTACCAAAGTACATCAATAAGAAGAAGAGACTTGCTTGGGCCAAGAAACACGAGCAATGGACATTAGACCAGTGGAAATCTGTCCTTTGGTCTGACGAGTCCAAATTTGAGATTTTTGGTTCCAACCGCTGTGTCTTTGTGAGACGCAGAGTAGGTGAACGGATGATCTCTGTATGTGTGGTTCCCACCGTGAAGCATGGAGGAGATGGTGTGGGGGGTGCTTTGCTGGTGACACTGTCAGTGATTTATTTAGAATTCAAGGCACACAGCATTCTGCAGCGATATGCCATCCCATCTGGTATGCGCTTAGTGGGACTATCATTTGTTTTTCAACAGGACAATGACCCAAGACACCTCCAGGCTGTGTAAGGGCTATTTGACCAAGAAGGAGAGTGATGGAGTGCTGCATCAGATGACCTGGCCTCCACAATCACCTGACCTCAACCCAATTGAGATGCTTTGGGATGAGTTGGACCGCAGAGTGAAGGAAAAGCAGCCAACAAGTTCTCAGCATATGTGGGAACTCCTTCAAGACTGTTGAAAAAGCATTCCAGGTGAAGCTGGTTGAGATAATGCCAAGAGTGTGCAAAGCTGTCATCAAGGCAAAGGGAGGCTACTTTGAAGAATATAAAATATTTTTTAATTTGTTAAACACTTTTTTGGTTACTACATGATTCCATATGTGTTATTTCATAGTTTTGATGTCTTCACTATTATTCTACAATGTAGAAAATTGTACAAATAAAGAAAAACCCTTGAATGAGTAAGTGTGTTCAAACTTTTGACTGGTACTCTCTATTTTTTTTTACTGGACTGGTGGCCTGCATGTGTCTGAGGGGAGGGGGCAGGGTGAGGCTTCCTCTCACCCAACTCACAGTCCCTCCTCTCTCCCTCTGCTGAGAAAAAGGGAGTCTTCCAGCTAATGGCAAAACTCAAGTTGTACTGCATTATTTCTGCCTCATGCACCAATTAATGCTGTTAATCCTATGACCAGAGAAAGTTAAATAGTCTTGGAGATTAAAAAAGACAAGCCGCTAATAATAACAATACAAGCTTATCGAAACACTTTGCTATACTCATTCATTGTAGCTGAAGTGCTGGTTGTAAGCGAGAGGAAGTAGGGAGAACGCACATTTAATGGCTCATAAGTGTTGAACAAAGTGTTGACAGATAGGAATAACAACTTAACCATGAATTTACTCAAAAACAGCAGCTCTTTGCTGTATTCTTTGAGTCTCTCTCTAGTCAGTTTTTAAAATGTCAAGTATCAATTTTGCTATGTGTTCGAGGCTTCTTTTTACAGTCTATGGCTCGAGGAAACTGAGCAGACACGGTGATCTGATCTATCTGATTGGCCAGCGTTAGACCTATAGGTGCTCTTGATTTGAGCTCTGGGCTGCCAGGTAGGCGGAGTACTACCTTCAGACACATGAAATGGTTCAAAATGCGAAAATGTTTGCCTTCCCGGCGATAGGGCCACATAATCAAGTGCACCTACCGCCAACATCACGGGGGAAAAAAATAAGAAGAAAAAACTGAACGCAAGGCTTTATCACAGAGTTTCTAAACCGAGGCGTAACATCTCTAGACTTCTGGGAACGCTTACCAAGCAGACCAGGGTTTGGGAAGTTAAACATTCTCCCTTAGTTTATTATTTTTTTTTTTTAATCCAAAGACAACCTATATTCGAGCCAGTGTCTTAAGTAGTTGAACATGTTATTACTCCAACCCCATGAAAGTTGACACGTTTTCGTCAACAACTTTATATTGAAGGAGTGCCTTTGATTTGACGGCAGTTCGGCACGAGACAAACCTGATGATGTGTTTCTGCGTATTAGCTTAGCAAGCCAACATTGCATGATCGTGGATTTCAGGTGGCGGTGGGTATTTCTATTGGGGAAGCAGTTTGCCTATCTTCGTACTGTTCTGCCTTTTGGCTTTATCATTGTTGTTTTCCCCCAGAAATGTTTGGTGATCAACTAGGAATATGGATGCCCATTCCCGACAAAAAAAAAATTCTATGGCGATTGTCTAAAAAAGGTCTGATACCAAGTTTAAATTAATTTTGAAATACGTAAATCAAAATGTAAATATCTAGTTGACGCTTGTGTCTATATGTTTTTTTATTGAAACAATTAAAAGGTTTATGCCAGTTCGCCTCTCTGCAACTTGGTCATCTAGAAATCCCCGATCAGCTTGTAGGCGATGTAATGGCAATGTTAGCTAGCTAACCTAATGCTACAAATTAATTTGAATCATGTCTTTATACATGCCTGTTTGGATCAGTTGCAAAAACATTGGCAACTTTGTATTTGTAGTCAACTTCGTTTTGAAGTTATCCGCGGTCATAGAAAAATCATGTCATATTTTTAGGCCAAAAAAAGGCACTTAACGTTACCTTTTCTACAAGTGGTCTGTGCCAGGCGTTAGATTAAGAGCTTTTAAGTGCAATGGTTTTGGGAAACAGCTCGGAGATTTAACGATGCTCCTACAAAGGCTCTAATGATAACTTGATTCTTTTGGGAAACCCTTTCTGCGTTCTAAACACGTAAGACACACATTCTCCCCTCAGCCCTCAAATTAATTTGAGTTGACCGCCCTTGTCCGGAAATGTGCCACTCGTTCGTCCCACGGTTGTTTTCAGTGATCATGGAACTGTTGTCTGTGTGCTTTATATGCGCTACAGTCATTTGACTGCATTTCATATCTTGGCTAGAAGACAACGCATGCTAGCCATCCGACAATATCAGGTAAATCGAAAATTACTATGTGTGATGTCAGGGAAAGTTGTATGCGCTAGATAGTTTCCAAAAGCTAATGTTGATAATTGGATATGGAGAAGGGTGAGCCGGTCAAGGATCGATTCAGACAAGGTGGTAAATTGTATGACAAGTGACAGTTTTATTTAAGAGTAAAGATATCTGGTACAAGCGTGCACGGACTTATTCATTTAGCTCATATGGAACTTGCAGAAATAAGCCCAGATAACAGAGTGCATATACATTTTATACAGTACAGAAAGTAGGTTGAGTCTGGAAGTTCTGGTCCTCTGGTTGGTTCTGATGAGTTGGGCGAGGTCTCCTTCAGGCTAGTATCACTGTCCCATTGGCTCTGAGTAGAGTTCTTTGTCTTCAGAAATGTTCAGCTAAAACAGGAGATAAGGTGTGTGCGTAGATGTTCCTATTTTGACATTTCTGTGTGTCTCTGTAAAATGTTCAGACTGAAGAGGAGTTTTTGTGTGTGCGTAGATGTTCCTATTTTGACATTTCTGTGTATCTCTGTAAAATGTTCAGACTGAAGAGGAGTTTTTGTGTGTGCGTAGATGTTCCTGTCTTATCTGTGTTTATGAAAGGTTTACGTCAGCCCTCTGTCCTTGGGTATGTGTGTGTCTCAGTACCTCGTGAAATACAGTACCAAGCACCCTTTTCTTGTCAGTGTTTATAAAAGGTCTATGTCAGCCATCTGTCTCTGGGTGTGTGTGGGTCTCAGTATCTGCTTTATGAGTTTGTGAGAAACCCTGTTTTGAAAGAAGTTAGTTATAACAATGTAATAGGGATATGCTTGTGTTATATTAAATGGTATTTATTACACTAACCAAACAAAAACATAATTACTTTTACGTTACGTGTTTGTGCCATCAGGTGCATTAGTAGCAAAATGTCTAACTTATTTACATTTGCTTTACTTACACCTGTATGTTGACTTCTCCATATTGATGTTGGTTTTAAGTTTGGCTGACTTTGTACATCCGCTAAAATCATCGCGAATTGAATTATGGGGCGTTTCAGCGTCCATGGGGGGACGGAGTTGTATGAGGGCTTACGTTGCCTACTTCCCTTGCTTGGCTAATTGTTTGGACGGCAGAGATGGTCTCGGGGTTTCCCCCAAGGGCAAAACGCGAGGGTAAATGGAGGAGGGTGTGTCTGTTAATGTGTTTGAAATGCAGCGCCTCTGTGGTGCGGTAAGTGGGAAACGAAAGAGTTAATCTACAATTTGTTTCATCCTCTGTGAAAAACGTGTTCGTACAGTGACCTCTTCTGGACATAAATATTTTTCAGTCACACCGTATTTATGTATTTTTTTTCTGACAGACAATGTTTAATTAATTCAACCATAATTAATTCAGACAATGTAAATTTATTTGGGCCATGCATTTTTTATTTAGCAAAAATGTAAATTCATGGGCCAAATTGACATTATGACTGAATTAATTTAACATGTCAAATACAAATATTTTACTTAATTTTCCAAAATACGTGATACATTTTGTTGCTACAAAATAAAAATTATTTGTAGAGATGTTTCAGACCAGATTATCGTCTCTTTCTCTCTGCCTGCAATTGTCGTAAATGCATTGCAGAGCCATAAACTGTCGTGCTACTGCCCCTGCTTTTCGAAGTGTGAAACCCCCTTTCGGTCTTTTCGTACGGCACTAAAGCTGAAGACGGTATGTTACCGCTTGAGCTCAGTTACAAATGCAAAAATGTGATCTATTAATTATTTTTGAAGGTAATCATTGTGATTTAATTGTTTCAGAAACATGCCGGCCAAAGGTCCTCTGCAATCTGTCCAGGTTTTCGGACGCAAAGTGAGTAAACTATCTGAATTTATTCCACGTGTGTTGTTGAGCCAACAAACTCGTTAGCTAGCTAGTTCAGCCATGTTAGCCAAACAGGCCAGAAATGTGTATTTGCCCCCCCCCCCCACACAATTTACATTTGGAAATGCAAGTGACCGTCAATTTGACAACTTTATTGTCAAACGTCTAAATGTGCCTTGATTGCAGCCAGTGGCATAACATTATTGATATGAATAGCTACAAATGTTGCGGCCTGCTAGTTACGTTAATCAGTTAGCTAATTTTATGCCGGAAAGCATGTTGTCCAGCTAAATCAACCCCAATTGTTTGCTGTAGTGAGGTAACTAACGTTTGTTTGCTGATTTATTATGCCACAATACTGCATTAGTTAACTGGAGTCGTTTTTATTTTTTATGACATCGTCTTTAACTAATTGTACTGTAGCTAGCGAGTTGCGTGACTTGTTCCACTCATCCCTCATGATGTACCTCAGTGTTTGGTTAATACATTGGCTGGCTAATTAGTGTTGCTTATAATAGTACTATTGATCAGCAATCACCCGAATGGCTTTTTGGGGGGTGTTAAACATTTATTTGTAATGTTAACGTTAAGGACTATCTCTGTTTAGCCACCCCTGCTTCATAGAAAAGTGCACATGTAATTAGCGAAAACCTAGCAAATGGTTATGAACATTACTGTATATTTTGGGGCGGCGGATAGCCTAGTGATTAGTGTTGGGCCAGTAACTGAAAGGTTGCTGGATCGAATCCCTGAGCTGACAAGGTAAGAATCTGTCATTCTGTCCATAACAAGGCAGTTAACCCACTGTTCCCGGGTAGGCCGTCATTGTAAATAAGAATTTGTTCATAACTGACTTGCCTAGTTAAATAAAGGTCACATCTCTTTGCAGAAAACAGCCACCGCTGTTGCTCACTGCAAGAGGGGGAATGGCCTCATCAAGGTGAATGGCAGACCCCTCGAGATGATTGAGCCAGCCACTCTCCAGTACAAGGTGAGTCCTTAAAGGCAGATTGAAATTGACTGTTGTCCAAAAGAAGGGATTTTTTTGGTTGCTGCTTTGGGAACAGGAGAGGGTAGTCCCCCCCCCGGTTTACATTTGCTCTTCTGCTCGTATCTTCTTTATGAATAATGGCTTGACTTTTGATATTACCATATAAAAAAACGTGTTGTATGGTGTGGCTATTATTAAGCTTTAGCTAATGCAGGCCTATGATATGAGGTGGCGCGCCAACTGACTGACAGGTGAACTTGAGGTGAGGAACACTCAGGCCTACCAGAGTTTTACCCCATAATCTAAATCTTTATAAAAAAATATATATATATTCTGTTTGAAAATTAACGAATAAGCCCCCTTTCAGTCTTATCTGTAGATGCAGTAGCCTTCTGCCATAAAGAAATGCATGTTGGTGTCATAGCATGCCACCGGCATATCTCTCGCTCTCTTCTGGGGTTAGTCCTAAACTTCTTTTAGGAATAACCCCAATGTGGTATATATATATATATGACGCCTATGCGTGCAATGCCCTGATACATTTAGTGCTCAAATCTGACAGCTGAACTGTGAAAGTAGCCTTAAAACCAATACAAAAAAGTGTATAAAGTTTGGCATATGCTACACATCGCAACACACGGAATGCCGTTTTCTCATTTGGCCAATATCCCTTGTTTATTGATGGCGCTGGCTGTGCCAGGTCGGACCTGAATGCATTTGGATGTCCGGTACATTTTAACATTTTCCCTGGTATGTTTTCCGGCTACATATTGTCATAAGGGAAACTGAAATGGCATTGTTTTTATGACGATTTTAGAATTTTCACATAAGTCTGTACCCTATTGGATGGAAACCTGCACATGGTTCACCAGCAGCCCCAAATGTCTAAAGAATAAGCTACCAGTCTAACAAGCTTGTAAGAATTGTACTTAAACTCCCCCCTCATCTAGATGTTGAGCATTTTGTCATCTCTATCTGTAATTTAAATTACTCGTCTTTATTGTGCACTCCCGGTCACTTATCTTTTTCTGTATATTTTTTTTACTGGCATAATCCAAACTGCAGCGGCCAATTGATGAATTGGAAGGGATATCTGTTACAAAACAAGTTTAATGCCATTCAGTTTGTCACGCCTTCTATACTGGCTAAGCCTACAAGGTAGGGAGGGATGTATTTTCTATTTGTCGAGATTGGCAGTCTTTATTGAGGTGTTGAAAGTTAACCATGATATTGAAGTACCCAAAGTCGGTATGCTTTGTATATTGGTTGTGTGATACATTGGCACAGAAACCTGTTGGTAGAAAAATTGTAGCATATACCAGTGCCTTCGGAAAGTATTCAACCCTCTTTGTTACATTACAGCCATATTCTAAAGTTGATTAAATTGTTTATTCCCCTCATCAATCTACACACTACCCCATAATGACAAAGCAAAACTGTTTTTTTTGACATGTTTGCTAATTTATCAAATAAAACCCGGATATATGAGACCCGTTACTCAGTAATTTGATGAAGCACCTTTGGCAGCGATTACAGTATTGCGTCTTGGGTATGACGCTACAAGCTTGGAACACCTGTATTTGGGGAGTTTCTCCTGATCCTCGCAAACTCTGTCGGGTTAGATGGGGAGCGTTGCTGCACTGCTATTTTAAGGTCTCTCCAGAGATGTTAGATCAGGTTCCAGTCCGGGCTCTATCTGGGGCGCTCAAGGACATTCAGAAACTTGTGCCGAAGCCACTCCTGTGTGGTCTTGGCTGTGTGCTTAGGGTCATTGTCCTGTTGGAAGGTGAACCTTGGCCCCAGTCTGAGGTCCTGAGCCATCTACAGCAGGTTTTCATCAAGGATCTCTGTACTTTGCTCGGTTCATCTTTGCCTTGATCCTGACTAGTCTCCCAGTCCCTGCCGCTGAAAAACATCCCCGCAGCATGATGCTGCCACAACCATGCTTTGCCATAGGGATGGCGCCAGGTTTCCTCCAGAGGTGATGCTTGGCATTCAGGCCAAAGAGTTCAATCTTGGTTTCAGACCAGATAATCTTTCTCATGGTCTGAGTCTTTAGGTGCCTTTTTAGCAAACTCCAAGTGGGCTGTCATGTGCCTTTTACTGAGGAGTGGCTTCCGTCTGGCCACTCTTACTATAAGTCCTGATTGGTGGAGCGCTGCAGAGATGGTTGTCCTTCTGGAAGGTTCTCCCATCTCCACAGAGGAACTCTAGATCTCGGTCAGTGACTTGGGTTCTTGATCACCTCCTTGACCATGGCCCTTCTCCACCAATTACTCAGTTTGGCCAGGTGGCCAGCCTGTTCTAGGAACAGTCTTGGTGGTTCCAAACATCTTCCATTTTAAGAATGATGGAAGCCACTGTGTTCTTTGCGATCTTCAATGCTGCAGAAATTTGCTTTGTCATTATGGGATAGTGTGTAGATTGCTGAGAATTGTATTTAATCCATTTTAGAATATGGCTGTAATGTAACAAAATGTGGAAAAGGTCAATTTGTCTGAATACTTTCCAAAGGCACTATTTTAAATACTTATAAATAAGGCTTCAAAGTGTTGAATGTGTTTACCCCTAGCTGATTGTTTGCAGCTGGCTCTGATCTTAGTGTAATGTGACAGGCAGGGATAGAAGAGCTTGTCTGGTAGTCGGCGAACCCCCAACCTTCTGGCTCATAGACCTGTAGCATCGACTGTGCCACAAATGCATGGTGAAGTGGCAGTCAATATCCACGTTTAGGAACACAGGGTTGCCATTTGTCGTAAACATTATTTTGAGTTAATTCTGGGGGGGGGGTTCCGTTTATTTTACTGTACAAGTGGAGGGTTGTGTGAGGGGGGAAACATTTTGTTGGTGAGGGGGTGCATTTTGACACCTTGAGTTGGACCAGTCCCCTTCTAGTGAATTTGTCCCTTAGGAAACAGTTGCTAACTATTTCATGTATGTGTAATGTGGCTTCTTATAGAGCTGCTGTTGGTTTACTAAGCCCAAGTTCAACATGTCTGGTTGTTTACTTGCTGCATGTGTCTGCAGGATATATAGACCTTGTGTGCGTCCTTGACTAAGTTTCTCTCTGTTGTAGCTGCTGGAGCCAGTGCTGCTGCTGGGCAAGGAGCGTTTTGCTGGAGTTGACATCCGAGTCCGAGTGAAGGGTGGTGGACATGTCGCACAGATCTACGGTGACTTGTTTTTACAACTGGAAGCTGCTCTACTTCTGTTTAGACATATCTCAGTAGAAACTGATGTCTTGATTTGAAATCACTGTACTTGATAGAATATAGCTGTTTGTCTTACGTTGTGTCGTCTTCTCCTTGCAGCTATTCGTCAGTCCATCTCCAAAGCCCTGGTCGCATACTACCAGAAATGTAAGAGAATAATTTAACTGTAAACACAAAATAATCCATAATCTTGTTTTCAATGGAATATTGCCTCTGCTGATAAAATATTTGAGTGTTACTTTGGACTAACTTTTGCAGGAAGCAATGTTGGATTTTCTCCCTTTTGGATGATGCATGATTTCTGCATTTCCATTTGGTCAAGAAAATGGTTCACTAACTAATCCGACCTGTTAATTTCCCGCCAGATGTGGATGAGGCCTCCAAGAAGGAGATCAAGGACATCCTGATCCAGTACGACAGGACCCTGCTGGTTGCCGACCCTCGTCGCTGCGAGTCCAAGAAGTTTGGTGGACCAGGAGCCCGTGCCCGCTACCAGAAATCTTACCGTTAACCTCTCTGTACATTTCCATGTAATAAAGTTGAGGGAGAAAATATTTCTGGCCTATTTCTTTAAACTTGCTTGATGTAATAGTTTCATTAATGACCATCAAGCACTACTTGGAAAGTGTTTTAAAGGTAGACTGCGATAGGACGTAGATGCAGAAAGTAAACGGCATATGGGGTACATTTCCACAACCAAGAGCGTTGAAGCATGAGGCTCAACTTCTCAGCTGTTTTGGTCCCGTGGCTGCCACGCTGTGAATGGCGTGAAGTGAACCTGTGCAGATGGTGACCTATGAGGGCGATCTTGCATCTCGCTCCTCAATATCTGCGGTGCTGCTCGTGGCAGTGCCATTTTATTGTCTACCTTTTTAGTAGTTAAACACTATCGTCTGGGTTTCACCCAAATACATTCAACTAATTGCTAGACTAGACCTGGGATGTTGAAATGGCTGAAGTGAATAAGCATTATAGCAGGTGTATGTTATGCTTGCTTCAGATTTTCTCCTTAACATCTTTGCAGAGCACCATTACATTTCACATTATTTGGCTTTACAGCCCTCGATGTTGCTCCTTAATGAGTACCTGACCTGTACGTGCTTTTGCTACGACTGTTTTTAAATGGTATTTCAGAACTACAGCCACCAAATGAAAACCCAATTAACTTCAGCATCTCTTCCCACATCTGCCACGGGTCTTCTTCCTGTCATCACACGTGAATACCTACAGTGGCCATGAGTGATCTTTTCAGCTTGGGGCCATTTCACAATTAACTATTTATGCATTGTGTATTTCAGTTGAATCTTTAACTTGGAATTGTCATTCCAAAAATAATACTAAGTTCTAATCAATTTTAGTGGAGTTTTGGTGAGTGTTTCTCCTTTGCCAAGATAATCCATCCACCTGATAGGTGTGGCATATCAAGAAACTGATTAAATGCATGATATTTACACTGGTGCGCCTTGTGCTGGGGACAAAAAGCTACCGATGTCTCAAGTTTTGAGTGTGCAATTGTCATACTGACTGCAGGAATGTCCACCAGAGCTATTGCCAGAGAATTTAATGTTCATTTCTCTACCATAAGCTGCCTCCAATGTTTTAGAGAATTTGGCAATACGTCCAACTGGCCTCAACTGCAGACCACATCCTGCTTCACCTACCGGGTCATCTTGAGACCAGCCACCTGGATAGCTGATGAAACCGGTATACTTCTGTCTTAAGCCCTTTTGTGGTGTTCTGATTGGCTGGGCCTGACTCCCCTGTGAGTGTGCCTATGCCCTCCCAGGTCCACCCATGGCTGTGCACTGCCCAGTCATGTTAAATCTGTAGATTAGGGCCTAATGAATTTATTTCAATTGACTGATTTACTTATATGAACTGTAACTCAGTAAAATCGTTGGAATTGTTGCATTTTGTGTTTTATATTTTTGTTCGGTGTACACATGCCTATTGTAGGCTCCCATGTGGGGCTGTGGTCTAAGACACTGCATCTCAGTGCTAGAGGTGTCACTACAGACCCTGGTTTGTTTCCAAGCTGAATCACAACCGGCCGTGATTGGGAGTCCCATAGAGCGACGCACAATTGGCCCAGCATCGTCTGCGATTAGTCCGGGGTAGGCTGTCATTGTAGATAAGAATTTGTTCTTTAACTGACTTGCCTAGTTAAATACATTAATTTTGAATGGACCAAGTTGTCTTGTTCAGTGCTCAGTCTGTTTTCTCTCCTCCACCTAGTCCTAGAATGAACAACGGCCTACCTCCAGTATATTGGGTACATATACTCCTGTCTGCAACATGTTTCTAGATTTGATACTAGTTTCTATTGTACTTGTGGAATGGATTGGACAGATGCAGATTTGTTGGTAACTAACCTCAATTTCTCTGATTTCAACTGCTCCCTTTTCACCAGCAGAGGGTGCTGTGTGACAAAGTACGAATCCAATCACACAAACATGTTAACAGCTCAAAATCGAGGCAAACTTTGCCTGTTCCACACAGCACAAGGTTCTTCTGTTCATTCAACTCAATTATTCTGATCATTGATTCACTCACAACTTAATTTCCTCAGCATGAGCCCCTCACGGGGAAACGATCAGCTATCCATAAGGAGTTTTGGTGATGGAAAAATGTATCAATCAAGAGATCAGAGTATAGTTGCTCCTAAAAGTCAGTTAAATTGTCTTATTTTATATAGTCTCTACTATGGTCAACAGATAAACAGACATGGGTTGACCATGGAGTTCTCTGGTGATGAACAAAGACTGCCACAAACATTGTGCCTGTGCAGATAAAAATACTCACTTTTGGAAGGAGCAGTGTACTGCATGTGGGATTGTTTGATTCCTGTGCACATGGTATTATTAGGTCCTTCGGGTTTTGTGCATTAACACATTTGCAGGAGAAGCTGTAACATCTGTGGCTGGTTGACTATGAAGCACAACAGAGCAAACGGCATATGGTCTTGGTCTTGTTTTTCCTGATTTAAATATAGCTGGTAAACATATACCGAAGGTGTAGGCCTACCTCTGTTTTCAGTCACTGGTTAAGATACATCCTGTGCAGTCTTTTTACTGAACCGTACATTATGTTTGTTCTGCTGCTGCCTCCATCTAAAGTGTATACCAACCAGTGCAGATGCCCAGGTGAGCGGTGTTGAGCTGAGCCTCAGGTGTGCTGTCTCTGTCTAGGCAATGGGCAGGCCTATTTACTGCACTCCAATAATCAACCCAGCAGGGAGAGCCACTGCTACTGTTGTTTACTCTCTGCTCCTGGATCCCTGTGGCCCTAACCTCTCCTCTACGGCCCTATCTGGCTCTGGTCGTTGACATTAGCACAGAGAGAACCCGCGGTAATATACAGTAGCTCTTAACTCCTTTTGGGATTGGGATGCAATGGCAATTATAGAATATTTACTTTGAGAGTTGTAGAATATGTAATGATATTTAATCATTCAACTTGTTAGGTAAAAACCAGATGATGTCCAGATGATGTCGTTTATGAAGAGGCCTTGTTGAGGTACAGTGTGGACCACACGGGGGTACTAAACACTTGTACACACACTGGTGCACCTGGCTTTCCTCTGTTCACACCTCATTTTGCCTCAACTAATCACGCAAACAATAGAGGTGTTGGTCCAGGATGCATTTTGTCGTCACACTACCCCCCCCCCCCCCCCCCACACACACACTTTCTCTATCAGCGGCCTACTTTGAAGAGAGAGGATAGTCATTAGCATTTCTCCCCCCTTGGGGTTCTTTGCCCTGGGTGAGTAAATAACAATTGACCGAGCAGGGTGTCAGAGAGCCTGGGATCACAGGACAGTAGCACACACAAACAGATGCTGGGTTGGCTGGAGAGGAAATGTAGCTTAGCCAAGCGACACGCCACTGTTTGGGCTTGGGAGTGTTAATGAGGGACTGTGCCACGCTCCCTTCCTAGCTCCTATCGCTCTCTCCCTAGCCCCTATCAGACTGTCGCTGGGGGGGGGGGGGTAGCCTAGAGGTTAAGAACATTGGGCCAGTAATCAAAAGTTTGCTGGTTCGAATTCCCGAGCTGACTAGGTGAAAAATCCTTTGGACAAGGCACTTAACCATAATTGCTCCTGTAAGTTGCTCTGGATAAATTACTAAAATGTACAAGAGGAGAGGGGGAGGCTATATTCAGCCAGGGTACAACAGCACTGGACACTGTTATTTTCTGGGTGGAACAGACAAAGCAGATGTCCTTTTTTTCTGTTAGAGCAGGCTATTGTGATTCGGTAAGCCGTGTCAGATCATACCTGTGTGGAGCTTCCTAAAACACAGGCATGGAACATTTTCGCAATGATTAGCCTTTTTTTTTTTTACAGGCCCAGTAGAGAAGAGTTGGCATTTTCTTATTTTGACCTTGGCTTTTGTGAAGGAACACAGTATTTTGTAATTTAAAAAATAAGCACTTGGCTGAAATGGCAGCAACCACCTGTCGTTGAATAGCATTTGCCCCCACAGACCTGCCTGAGCCCTGGCCTCCATCAGGAAAAAGCTGTGTTTTCAATTGTAGCTTCCTTCATATTGTTCCTTACTCCACTCGCCATCACCCAGAGTCGCCGACCAATCCTTTTTAGTGGGCTTTTGAACAATAGAGCCAGAACAGAATGTTGAGCCGATGATTGATTCATCTCAACGGTTTTGTTCCAGACACAGAGGCCTGCCCTCCCATGCTCACACCAGCACATCGGGGTGTTTTTGGGTCTGAAACCAGACAGAATCAGGCCCGGAGTTATTGACCCTGAGCAATTAGTCACACTTTGGCTCGCCAGCATTGACTCATTCCCAATGTATTTACCCCTAGACTTGAACTAAAGTGGAATTAGTCCCACTGCACTCACATCGCTCAGCTTTTGTTAACGGCCCTCTCTATCGCTCTGTCCCTCTCTCAAACACACATACACACACGGTCTGGGCAGTGTGGTGGCACTGAACGTGGCCTTGGAGTGGAGCCCCATGTGTAACGAGACAGGGGGTCAGGTTGTGTTCCCCAGAGTGTGAGCCCCTGACACCCGACCCAGGCTGAGGGTCACAGGGTTCCCCGTACACCCAGAATCACCCCCATCCCCTGGGCTGGCGGGACAGAGAGGCCTGGACCTGTGATGATCCCCAAAAGCACCAGGGCTCTTGAGGGGTCAGACAGCCTGCTCAGGCCCTCTGTAGACATAACATACTGACTGGACTACACTCCACACAGACAGGAGACCCTGCCACCAGTACCACACTAAGACAAGAGCTTTTAGCACAGAGAAACTGGAAAACACTGATCTGAAATCATTTATGTTTTTAACACAAACATTATGACAGTAGCATGCTCACATAATGATTGAGGGTAATGGGAATACATGGGAGAAACTGGCATCAAATCATCAGAATGGTATTTAGGGTTAACTGCAGAAAGTCCTCATGGTGTGCTGTTGTGCCTACAGTACTGTACATAGTGTGGTCCCTGCAGGTCCTGAGGCTCTGTGTCTGTCAGGCTCTGGGCAGATAAGGGACATGCTTAATTAAACGCCCTAAAGGCTGTTGAAAGGCACCGTATGCTGCCAGCACGAGAGGACTTGACATCCGAGTGTTTGTCTTTCGCTGAGGTGGTTGTTCAACCAGGAGGGGGGGGGCTAGGCGTAATGGGGCCCAGTTACAGCACCATGCCTGCCAGAGTCATCACAGAGCTGGGGATGGAGGGAGGAGGAGGGGAGGTTTGTGGTGTAAAAAGTAATGGCTTATCCAGATACTCTGCCAGCTCCTAGCCTCTCTCTCCCTCTCTCTCGCTCTCTCCGTCTCTCGCTCTCTCCCTCTCTCACTCTGGCCTAGGTGTCCATGGCTCCAAGACCACAAGAGAGCCCTGCGCAACCAGAGACCAATGGCCCCTCCTCTTCTCCCCTCCTGCACACACACACACACAGACATACACATTCCTGGAGAAAGGGATGGGAGCGTGACAATCGGGAAACAACGGCTGTTAGTTACAGAAAATGCATTACACTGTGGGCAGGGGGAGAGGAGCGGAGGAGAGGAAGTGCTGGGATTAGGCAGTTTGGAGACAGAGAACGGCCCATTTTTACCTTCCGGAAGAATACTCAGATTTATAAGATCTCTGGGGACGCTGATACCCCATCCTTGACCCATCAGCTCCTGATTTAAAAATATGCCTAAATCGGCACATGGCAGTTGTCGGTAGGCCATGTGTAGGTCAGAACTGTCATTCACAGGAAAAATAAAGACAACTTAAATTCCCATCAGGTTGTAAAGGTGTTTGAATAACAATTGTTTGAATATGACATTTCAGACCCTCTACTAAAAACCAACTAATCCCTATGCCTATGTGGCATCAATATGAGTCAGAAATATTTATTCTGGTGTCAAACTTCACTACAGTGTGTAAATAGGATACGTTTGGAACCTCAGTGTGTCACAACAAGTAAATTAAGGTTGGGTTTGGATTACAATTATGTTAACAAATCATGCCCTCTTTTACCAAGCTCTACGTGCAAATGGCCCCTCTGCCCACTTCATTTCACTGAATGGGGGTCCGTTGTTTCTTTGCCCCCAACGCGTTCAAAAGATCACCGATGTTTTTGACTGAAAAGCCCTATACGGATTGACCATGCAATTAATGCTTCCAGCAGGATGCACAGACAACTAGGTTGCATGCCCTGCCGAAGGACCCTATAATGCTGTAAAGGAGCAGATAGTTCTAGAATTACCCGGTGTGTGATAAGGCCAGTGAGAAATACATCAACATCACACAGCAGCGTTATATCATTCACCAATTCTCTATAGAAGAGTTTAATGAGAGTGTAAATCTCGCTTGTTAAAAGAAAACACAGTTAAATAAATCTTATTAACATCCAACACATGCGGCAGACTACTCTCTCTCTTTCTCAGTATCTATCTCTCACACTCCTCAGTCACTGCCTCTCTCCTCTTGTTCAAAAACAAAAAAATGCAAAAGATGAAGTGCGGTCAAAGACACTTCCCCAATGAGTCTCGATTGTGGGCTTAGGCATCACCATCATCCCCTCCCTGGTGCCTCCTGGCTGGATGTGTACATAGTTCTGACTATGGCGGGTCACACAGTAGTTTACCCTGTGGATGGAGGCTGTATTAGACCCAGCTGTGGCCGTTAGGTGAGCCGGTGGGCCTTGTGTGTAATGATGTTACAGGCTGCTATTTGACAGATGTTTCCTCTCCTCCTCTCTCTCTCTCTCTTTCTTTCTTTCCCCCTCTTTCTTTTCCTCATTCTGATGCGCTGACTATGTCTCCCTCTCCTCCCCTGACAATCCTTCCACACCTTGCTCCTCAGTGAGACCGGAACCTTCCACTGCGGCTCACGGGGTGGGCTCCGCTTGACTCATGGTGTTATAAGAGGGGTCGTGACCTGGTCGTATGACTGCTTCCTGTTGTAGTTGAAGAGGTCTTCCGAGGCCTGGGGTGATCACAGGAGATACTACATCCGGTGGTTGAGGACCTGTCACAGTAAAAGACATACATCAGTTGAACAGTAGCTGTTCTGGGACGAAGGGAGAGAGGGAAACAGAGAAAGTGGTGTTATTTATTGCTATGAGGGCCAGAGGGAGATGGTGAAAGAGATGAGTTCACTTCATATAGAAAAGACTGAATACATTTTTTTTTTTAAAACACTTTCATGAACTAACACTCACACTTGAGTCCCCACCCCTTTTCTAGCTCTGACTTTGCTGATAGCTACTTTATTGAGGAACATGTACTATGACTGTGATATGTGGTTGTCCCACCTAGATATCTCAAGATGAATGCACCAACTGTAAGTCCCTCGAGATAAGAGCGTCTGCTAAATGACTAACGTTAATATAAGCAGGAACAGAGAACTGGTGGTCATTTGGGTGTTCTGGATGAATGCCAGGACGACTCTGATGCTTTTACATTTCTGATAATGCTGTTCTCAGACTATTACCTGGAGCTATGTGAACAATAGTTAATATGGGGTAGCCAGTGAAGACAGGCCCATGATACTAGCAAAGAGAACAAACCACTGAAGGACTCTTATATTGGGTTATGGTTTGAATATCTTAGTGTCACTCCAGTTACCTGGGGGGGCTTTCCTCTTTTGTTCTCTATTGCTCCTCTGTTGTTCCTCGAGCAAGGTGGAGGCCGATGACATCATGACTTCCCATTGGACCAACTCCTTGAAGTTTGCAGTTGTCTTAAAAACACACATTTGCGCAAAACTTTTTTTTTTACCCTTTAGTGTGTGTACTTTATTTATACTTTGGATATCACAACATGAAAGTTTTTTTTTAAATCACTGGAGGATGTCTTTAAAGGGAAAATGCACCCACTGATTTGGCCTAGTTTTTTGGCTCAATAAATGCTGGTGGCCATGACAGAAGCCAAACTTGGGGGTGTGGTTTGATGTGGGTGTTTCTTGGGTGTGTCCTTGCCACCATCAAGACACACCCATCTGTCAACCCCCCCCCCTCACCATAATATATTGTTATATTATGTTCTGCTAATATAACAATGCGCACCTTTCACCTTTCATTGTTATTCCCAGCCAATACAGATACTGTGCTTGTCGGCATTTTGTCTGGTAAATGGGGCTGCCTTGGCAAACATGTCAGAGTGGTCATGCCTTCCTGAGTGGTGTCCCATATACTACAGGAGTTTCCTGATCCTGGTGCAGAATACACAGGTTTTCTCCCACCCCATATTGACTGATACAATACAAGTAAAGGTTGTGTATAGTAAAATGTTAATGCCAGGTCTCTCTTCATTCAGGGACATCAGTATCAAGCCCATTTATCAGTCTGGACTTCATCACATCATTCTTGCAAGTCTCCATGTACTGACTCCATACATGTTTCTGTGAACACACAACTGTATTATTAGTAATCACCTCATGTGTTAAGTGCCAGCATCTCATGTATCTGTGAACACATACACACTATCACTGTTCTATTACCAATGGCAGTTAGGGATAGGTAATATCTGATACACAAACAATATATGTTGAAGTTTGAACAGGTCAGACAAAACGTACCTAAATCTGTTCTCCCCATGTACGACCAGACAAGAAGTGCGGCTGGAGGTGAGGTCTTTGCCGGCAGCGCCCCATTGACAGGCATAGTAGCGTAGATCAGCTTCTGACCCCTTATCAAAAGATACTGATCGATCACACACAAACACACTGATTACATTATCAATGGTGGTTATGATTAGCTTGGTGGAACCAACCTGATCCCTGCATTCACCTTTCTATTTCACTTCAGATGTGAAGCTAACTCTGTTTTACAGATGTAGACTGACTGGCCCATGATTGTATTAGATTCAGGCCGATGACGCTATCACACTATGCAACCAACTGTGACATGTTTTGCTATATCCCTGGGTTGGTTTGAGTTTGTTGCTGCTAGTTTGTACACTGCTGTAGTCAGAAATGAGTTGTCTAGTACCACAATATGTATTTTTCCCCTAGACATGGGTTGCACCTCGGGGGGCTAATGTGGTGATAGTGATAACGAGTCTCAAAATATACACAACCAGATACATAACCAGCAGTCTAGCTACGGATATACTCGCCACCACTGGGGACCAACGGACTCCAACCACCTATTCCGCAATAGGCATCCTTTTTAACAAATGAGCCAGGTTTCTTCTGATGGATTTATGCCTTGCCAAACTCTGGTATTTGTCCCTGTGCCAGCTGTTTTCTTAGCTGAGGTAAATCTCGATAAATCAATAGGAGTTAATCTGCTGTGTGACTGTGTGCTGGCCTGTCTAAAAGGCCACTTAATCTCTATTGGTTCCAGAGCATGAATCAAGCCCTCAATGAAGAATCAACAGAGAAGTGACATTCTGATAGCAGGCTCAGTGTTGCTGAGAAATGATATGGGAAACAGAGAAGTCCCATATTTAAAGGGGTATGGTATAGTGCTGGACCCAATATCCCAGGTATGCATCTTTTTTTCAGTAGGTCGTTTCAACTCCGACATAAAACCATTCTTCCTCTAGCATTGTCTCAATTAGGAGGATGGTCTATGTCTCTGTATGGTAAGCTGATCGGAATGCTATGTTATTTGACATGTAACCCTAGCTTCACCTCCACAGTGAACGAGGACGGTTCGAGGTGATATAGAGCAGGAGATGGGTGCAAATCATTTCTATAATCGCTCGTGTGTCATGCAGGGTAAGGCCTTGGAATTCCATGCATTCTGGACTCTGTTTCATACTGAAAGATTTCACCTTCCGTGCATTGGCAAAATGTCACATAACCTGTCGCTGGAGACGAGGTAAGACCAGTCTGAGTTCAAAATGGACTCCTTCAGATGTCTCCTCTCTATTGCAACATATTCAAAGAGTGTCTTCGTACTGTAGAGAAAGGTCAAAGGTGCTGATTTGACCTTGTGTGCGTCAATCACTCCTCCATACTGTATGTCAGGGGCAGAGGGAGGGATTGGAGGAGGGTGGGACTGTGGCCCAGTGGGGTGTATGTATATAGGCTGGTCTAGCTGAAATCTGATGAGGAGCAGGAGAGGGAGAAAGAGGAGGAGGAGATTTCAGGTTCTCGGGGCTTGAACCCAGCACAACCCCAGTGTGTTGACACAGGTTGCCCTCCTGCCCCTTTAACCCACCACCACCACTCTCCCACCCCCATACAAATCTTAGGGAATTATTGAATAGGGTCCCTCATTGATCGAGCCAAATTGTTACCCAGTTTCAGTTGCAGCATAAGGAGACAGTTGTCATTCAATCCAGTTGTATCCTGATTAAATTATAAAATAAGATATGTTTCATTTTCATTCATCATGTTTGTTTTGTTTGGTCAAATCAATGGGGTAATATTGCAAAGAGACTGAAGGTAGACATAGAAGATGGTTGTGTTTGATATACATTACTGTTCAGAAGTTTGGGGTCACTTAGAAATGTCCTTGTTTTTGAAAGAAAAGCACATTTTGTCCATTAAAATCACATCAAATTGATCAGAAATACAGTGTAGACATTGTTCATGTTGTAAATGACTGTTGTAGCTGGAAACGGCAGATTTTTAATGGAATATCTACATAGGCGTACAGAGGCCCATTATCAGCAACTATCACTCCTGTGTTCCAATGGCACGTTGTGTTAGCTAATCCAAGTTTATATTTTTTAAAAGCTAATTGATCATTAGAAAATCTGTTTGCAATTATGTTAGCACAGCTGAAAACTGTTGTTCTGATTAAAGGAGCAATTAAACTGACCTTTAGACTAGTTGGAGCATCAGCATTTGAACGGTTGTGTAGGTTGTCTCAGATCGCTTTCCTCTACTACCATCTGATCCTCTGGGACCATGGTGGTAGCTACCCACTGGGCACAGACGTCAGTTCAACGTCTAGTTTTGATTTACATTTGGTTGAGTTATCAACTAATGTGAATTCATGAAATCAACAAAAAATGTCACCATGTCATTGGATTTAGGTAAAAAGTTGGGTGATAAAAAGGTGATATTCCCTTACGTTGATTACTTTTTTCAAAATTCTATCAGTTTTCCAATTTTGGGGGTTGAAATGACGTGGAAGCAACGTTGATTCAACCAGTTTTTACCCCAGTGGGTAGTATGTGAGAAGAGGCTAGCTGTGTGGCAGTCAGAAGCCTCTCTTCAGGAGGTTGTTATTGAATCCAGGTCCCCTGGGGTCCACACGGTGAGATGACATCACAGGGTCTCCGTTCAATAACGACATCTACCCAACCCTCTTTAAATCTGTTTGTTGTAACGCACGTATAAGTGATGGGTCACTTGGAATAAAAGTACAATGATTGACTAGCCATGAAATTAGGTAATATTATAATTTTATGCATTTTTGAAGAATCACAAATTCACTCCACAGGAATCTTAAGATCTTAAACCATAACCACCTCTTTTTAGAAAACGTAACTCAAGACCTGAAGATAGAATTGGCAAAGATACAATTATCTGATGTATTTGACAATAAAAAATATTTAAATGGCCTATTCTCCATTCCTACACAGACTACATATTTCCAGTGTGGAGATGCACATTCCTCTGTGGTGTTCCTCTGAAAGGCGTAGGCCCAAAACAGTGATGATATACAAGCAGTCTGTCTGGGGCGTCAGTGTGTCCGAACTGAGAGCACAACAGGGGCACTCCAGACCGCTCCAATCCCTCCTATGTCTCATCCTCTCCCTGACCCTCATTACTTCTTCATGTGAGAACCGTGAAGAGATGACTAAAACACAAGCATTCCCCCCAAATGAACTCCTCACTCACTAAGAATGTCAACTGACCACGGTGCTACAAATCTCTTTAGCTCTGTCTCATAAAAACAACGTCTGAACCCAGAAAATTAACTCACACAGACAGAGGAGTGTTGTCTTTCATCGCTGGCACTGGCAGTATGTTGATGCACTATTAAAGCGATGTATATTCATAGCTTAACGTTACCGGGTTTGTGTTTTGATAATTCGGTTGGAGCCAGGGAGGAGGTTCTTCCCAGTGTGTTGGAGCCAGGGCCTGTGATGACTGGGCACGCTGATTAGCGAGTTAGCGAGAGTGGCTACAGATGGACCCTAGCTCGCACTACGGTTTCAGCGCCCCCGCTGTTGTAAACTGTGGGTGGGCATGGGGATAAAACACAGCCCAGGTTAGGCATTGTTTATGCTAGGTGTCTGTGGTTCAACCTTCACCACAAGGGTGTGCAGCGCCCTTATGTCTCTGTTAGCAGTAAGATGCTAGAACCACCTACATTGAAGCTAATGTCCAAGTTACCATCA
Organism: Salvelinus alpinus; assembly: GCF_045679555.1. NCBI lineage: Eukaryota > Metazoa > Chordata > Actinopteri > Salmoniformes > Salmonidae > Salvelinus > Salvelinus alpinus. The sequence goes on from NC_092122.1 coordinate 14,728,974, forward strand.
AAACTTTTGCTTATTCAGATTTTGCCCCTCTTAGAATAAGGTAAATATTCATATACAAAACAAGTTATTATGGCACAGGCTTGTTGCATGCTGTTGTCCCTCGTAACTCTGAGTTGTTGCGATCTTTGCCTAATCCACCTCGACAGGGTAGTCTGCTGGAGGTCTCTGGATGGCCTCCCAGGCTGGAAGTGTGGTGTGTGTGTGTGTGTGTGGGGGGACCACCTGTCTCCCTGCCCCGAGCACTGAGGGTCAGCCTAGAGCCTGAGTGGTGGTCCTCCACCCCATCAATGCTAAACAGTGTGAAACAACAAATGAACTGCAGCACCACCCATGCAAATGTAAGCTACAACAAGCGCTGGCTTTACAAACGACCTGCCACACACCCAGGATCCTGTTGTGTGGTCTCATATGAAAATACACTGAGTATACCAAGCATTAGGAACACCTTCCTAATACCCCCCCCCCCCCCCCATTTTGCCCTCACAACAGCCTCAACTTGTCGGGGCATGGACTCTACAATGTATCGAAAGCATTCCACAGGGATGTTGGCCCATGTTGACTGCAATGCTTCCCACAGTTGTGTCAAGTTGGCTGGATGTCCTTTCGGTGGTGGACCATTCTTGATACAAATGGGAAACTGTTGAGTGTGAAAAACCCAGCAGCGTTACAGTTCTTGATACAAACAGGTGCGCCTGGCACCTACTACCATACCCCGTTCAAATATTTTGTCTTCACCCTCTGAATGGCACACATACACAATCCATGTCTTAATTGTCTCAAGGCTTAAAAATCCATCTTTAACCTGTCTCCTCCCCTTGATCTATATTTATTTATTTAACTTCATCTACACTGATTGAAGGGGATTTAACAAGTGACATCAATAAGGGATCATATCTTTCACCTGGATTCACCTTGTCAGTCTATGTGATGGAAAGAGCAGGTGTTCTTAACGTTTTGTACACTCAATGTATATCCCCTTTGTCAGGAGGATGGTCATTATCATTCAGATACCTGCCTCAATAAAGCCTCTGTGCATCTATGTTGCAGTCTATTATAGTAACTGTGATTTTAGATGAACACACCCCAGCAAAGTAAAGTAACATTTGTGATATTCATCATACTTTAAAGAAAGATTCACATCTGAAGTTTGCAGGGGTCCTGTGACTAGGTGTCACATTCCTGACAATGCCGTTACAGATGCTAAGAAACACAGCCATTGGTTGCCACATACTGACAGGCGGTATCAGACCAATAGTGCAACCAAGCATCCCATGCCCCAAAAGTGGACCATAATAGTATTTCATTGGCATGTGGTCTCATGTTTTGGTGATGTGTGTTGTTGTATTTTGACATGATGTGATGCCAGATAAGCATCTTACCCGAGGTCCAACATGTAATGCCAGGGTGTTCAAGTGACACGGTCACCTCCCTGAGAAGTTCTTGAAAGTGCATACGTGCGTGTTTTGCTTGTGTGTGTGTGTATGAATTATGTGTCTGTCAGTGTGCTCTGTGAAAATTGTGAAATCCATTGACAGGGGAGTGGAGAAGGGGGGGGTGGGGGGGGGGGTAGTAGGCAATGTTCTGATTCCAGAATCGTTGCTCTCCCCTTGCTACCGTTCCACACATAAATCAGCGGAGCCTGACTAAACCCACCGGTAACAGGAGCCGGGCCGGCGCTCCCCCGTGGATCCAGGGCCTGCACGTCAGCATTTCAGCACGCCCTGCAGTAAGGCCCCGCCGAAGCCCCACGGGCCCTGGAAACCAAACAGTGAGGTCAGCATTGGGCTCAGAGAGAGAGAACACAGAGAGAACACAGAGAGAGAGAACACAGAGATCCAGGGCCAGCAGGGCCACGGCCAGAGAGACTGAACCTGGGATTAAGTCATTAAGGACAGCCATCACCTTTAGCCACCGCTGGGGATCCTCTGTGAAGCTGCTGTAAAAAGATACTCTCTGTTCTCGTGTATTGATTTTATCTCTGCAGAGTACTGGCGGTGACTTTCTTCTGTTAGCTCAGCGGCAAGGAATATTCTTGGAGGAGTGCTGGGGTCTGAATCAGATTTTTAAAAGATTTCTGCTACATTGCTAAACAACATTAAAACACACTTAAGTATCTTCATGTGTGAATTTCCGTTCGATAGACGACTGCTTCGGTGGAAGAACAAAATAATAAAAGAGTTGTGAACGTGCTGAGAATGAGGCTTTTCCATTGTCTCTCCTCTGCACCCTGTACTAGACCCAGTCCCAGTATTCACTATCATGGCAGTCCTATTATCACCTGTCCATATAATTCCTTGTCGTCCATTTTCCTACACACCCTCCTACACTTAAATTATACACACATATGTAACACTATATCTAATAACATCCACCACAGTAACACTAGAGCTTTTACAGTATTAAAACAGGTGGGGGTGACATCCAGGATGAGTGGAATGCGGGTGTGATGGTGCAGTGTGTTTGTGTGTGTATGTGTGTGTGTCTCTAGGACAGCTAAGAGATGGGATAGCTGATCCATCCTATCCTCGTCTTGTTTGTTTTCAGACTTGTTTACAAGAGGTCCTTCCTGCAGCACGTGGAGAACCTGTATGTCAACAACAACACTCACCATCCAGGAGGACCTGTCTGCCAACAACAACACTCACCATCAGGGAGGAATGCCTACCATGCCTGCTGCAGTTGGCCCTGGCTACAGCACAGCATACCTCCCACAGACACACACGCGGTCAGACAGATGGACGGACGGACGGACAGACGGACACACCGCCAGCGCAGGCAAGCACACACATGCAAGCCTGCACACACACACACATACATACACACACTCCCCTCACTCGCTCACTCGCCACGCCATCATCAATACCCAATTACCACGTCCTGTGTTTGGACAGTAAAGTTAGATCATGCAGGTTGGCTCCCTAGGCCCTTCCAGAGCAACCTGTTGAGCGTAATTCATGTGAGTGTCAAATGTGGGAATCCAGGGATACTCTTACTATTGGTGGACCACACATCTGGATGGGCTGGGCTTTAGCACTTAGCCATTTATCACCATTATATGGATCAATTATAACTCAGATTACATTTATAGCCATCACAAGGTAGAGCAGACCAGCATACCAGACTTTTTAGACAGGGATTTAGAGGGATGAACATCTTAGTGCAGGGTCATTTATACTTATAGACGAGTTGGTGTGCACAAGCAGCGCAACTATAGGGCAAAACAGATGGGGTTGGCTTAGAATGTTGACAGCATGTAAACTGTATATTAAGTCTCCAATGTTTATTGAAAACATAAATACAAATGCACAATGAGTACTTGTCTCTCAAATACATCATTACAGTTGTTGGTTATATGTATAGCTAACACATTTTTGCCATATTAGCATTGACATGAAATCAGTCAAAACACCTGAAAATAGCTGAGACTAGCCACTTACAATTCCCCACGTGGCAGTTTTTTGTCATTGTTGCTAGCAGTCTGGCCATCTAGAATCATAACAACATGCTGACTTCTGCCCCATTGAGGCGTGTGCATTGTTTTTGTGACGTTGTCAGCTAACCCACCTATTGGGAACTGGTCACATGTCACAGAGAGACAAATAAATCTATAAATCATGGTAAAAGTGAATAATTAACTTCCTCGTTTGATCTTCATGTCATGCTTCACACCATTTTATATTTTGGTAATGGAGGCTCAAAATCAGAATTTGGTCCAACTAAAAGATGTAATCTTCAAAGCCAGAATGCTTAGTTTGCCTTTGGGACACTGTAGAAGTTAGTCGACTCAAAATTAATGGAGTACCCTGAGTGGTGTACCCTGAATGGAGTACCCTGAGTGGTGTACCCTGAATGGAGTACCCTGAGTGGTGTACCCTGAATGGAGTACCCTGAGTGGTGTACCCTGAATGGAGTACCCTGAGTGGTGTACCCTGAATGGAGTACCCTGAGTGGTGTACCCTGAATGGAGTACCCTGAGTGGTGTACCCTGAATGGAGTACCCTGAGTGAGGTACCCTGAATGGAGTACCCTGAGTGGTGTACCCTGAATGGAGTACCCTGAGTGAGGTACCCTGAGTGAAAATATAAAAAAAGGGTTTTCTGTTTCAAAGACTTCTAACACTGCTTTAGGAGACATGACTTTGTTCTTTACCAATAGTGGCTTTATGGCTATCATATTCTAGCATCCATTCAACTAAAGCCTCATTGCCCTAGTAGCTGTTGTTTTAATGACATGGACCCGATATAACCAATTACACAAGACAGCGGTAGCCCTCTACTCAGTCTCTAACACTGACATTTGTCAATATCCTATTAGTTTCTCTTGGAGCCTGTGAGTTTATTCTACAAAGCCTGTTGTTGCTTTATATCCCATGCCTACATTAGGGCTGATTTTCATTGTAACCAAAACGGTATACTGGGTTACTGACTTCTAGAAAAACTAATATTGGGGGCCATTGTCTCGGTGGTTGCTATGGCGACCGTCACACGTTCTCTGGTGATTGGATTTATTTCGGTCTTATCGCTGGCTACATCATCATTCCCCCCGGCAGAGTGATATTAATGATAGCAATGTCTCACCAGATCATTTACAGCCGTTTACATTGAAGCACACTGCGACAAAGCACCCAAGTCTCATTAAAGTGCTCTGCTGATGCCCTTTGTTTTAAAACTTTCTCAGTACTGTTCATGACATATATTAGTTTTATGTGTTTTACACATATCGTCTCAACTGTAAGAGAGGCCAGGGTGGGGGTAGGGGGTTAACGTTTTGCCCCTCTGTCTCGTCTGGGGGTCAAGGCCAGCACCCAATGACCCCCCTCTAAGTCCCCATGAGTGACCGTGTCTGGATACACACAAGCCACTGGCTAACACCCACAATCCATCACTCTGCTGAATGAGGACAGAATTAATCCCCAAGGAATGTGATTTGTCCATACTAAATCAGTATTGTCTGTCAAGTGACAAGCTGTTGAGTCCTGTCCACACTGTCGAAGGAGACATAACCTGTGATGTGGATTGTCAAAAGACATGTAACACATGTCCTCCTCTCGTCCTCCGTCCATAAGCCTGTTGTGTTCTGTTGCTTGTTATTGTTAGCCTCCATCTTCAGGGAACAACTCTATGAGCCAGTCCGTCAGTAACACACCGTTTGTGTGGGTCTGTGATGATCGGTCCGTGGCCAGGTTGCAACACTCTCATGATTCAGCCTCATAATGTAATGCTGTGATTGTGAGGTCATAGAGAGTTAGCTAGCAGCGTGTGGAGCCTGCGCCAGCCTCTCTCCCTCGCTAATTGATGCACTTCAGCCGCTGGGCTCTTTGAACTGAATCCCCCTTGTCCACCCGGCAGAATGCAGATGGCATCATTATTTCCCCCTCTGCTTTGAAACTCAAGCCCCCGATGATGACCCAGAGCTCTCGGCGCTGCCACGGTCGCCAGTGAGAAGACCCGTCTGTTTGCTTTGCATTAAGAAACAGTGTGCCCTGGCCCCGCGTCGCTGGCTGGGCCACTGTTGTCGCTTTCTAGTACACTTGACATGGGTCTGTGTTTGAGGGAGCCAGGCACCGTGGCTTAGGATTGTTGTTGGGAAGAGATGCTATCATCAGTGGCCACAGACGGGGCAGTAGCCCTGAGAGTCCCTGGGGGACGCTGCATCATAGCTGGGCTGGGTCAGGGAGGAGAGCCCATGTTTGTGTAGTGCTTTAGGCCCTTAATGATAGCAGAGATGACTGGCGGTACTCCAGCTCTGGCTCCAATCTCTCTTATGAGCTGAGCAGGGCAGCTGTTAGACCCTGATCCTGCCTATTCCCCTCCATTCAGAACCAGCATTAGGCTTTAAGACTAGTCCCCACACAACTGCAGCCTGGTATCTGTGCAGACAGTATCTGAGAGGACCGGTTCCCCTCCTGAGCCTCCTAGGGGGACAGACGGGCAGGGGTTTTATCTGGGGTGAAATACATCCAGGGCTTGAGGCCATTTAGAAGAGGAGAGAACGGACTTCTACAAACATGACCTGTCAATGTGAAGCGCTGCAACCAACGTGTCTCCGGTTTCTGTCTCCCCTGGCAACGTGAGGACAACGTATTTTAATGACAATATCTCATGGGACAGGTTTGTGATACCGTTGACGATGTATATGAATTATGAAACTAGGAAACTGTAAACGGTCAATGGATAAAGAGGATAGAAGGTGTATTTATAAATTATAGCATCTAAATGCTACCTAACACATCCTGGTTTACATACTGTATCCTCATTGTGAGATGGGGCCTCTTTCCCAAACATTAACGAGCCTAGTCACCAAGCCGATGTGGCTGATGACCTGGAGGTCAAAGGTTCATGACCCCAGGTGAGGCACTGTCATCGTGTCCATGACCAGGCTACTTAACCTCTCATTGGCTAAGTCAAATCCCAGGTGTGACCGTGTGAGACTGCTGGGTAATATACGGTGTGTCAGTCACGCTGGGTTCTGGCATCCTCTAAAACAGCCCAATGATTGTGTAGTCTGTCTGAGCCAGGAGGTCCGGTCAAGCAGGGAGACAGGGGTTGGCGAGGGATGAAGTCCCCAAAGTTCAGGCCTAATTTTCAGGCCTGTTTATGAGGCACCCCTCCGGATCTCTCCTTCTCACTAACTGACACTCAGAGAACATACAGACTATGTGGAAACATCTTGTTAATGCCCTGACCAGCATGGACATAAAGAGAGAGGGAGTGGGGAGGGAGGGTAGGGCTAATACAGAGAGAGAAAGGGAGAGAGACAGGGAAAGAGAAGGGAGAGCAAGAAAGAGCGGATTTGACCAATGCAGATAAAGAGAGAGAGTAGATTGGACCAACGCCGAGTGTAAACGTCCCACCTCAGTCATTAGTTGAGCTCTCAGTAGATTTCTCGTAAATTTCCACATTAGCTGGAATGTGCCAACAGGCCCAGCTCTGGGTATTGTCATGTGTATTTATATCCTCCTGTAAGTCAATCTCCTCCATGTCTTTGGTGAGGTCTAATACTGGGCTTATTGACCATGTTGCATAAGGAGGAAGAGGACAGCAGCACGAGGTTACTGTTAACAGCTCAACAAATACACTAGAATATTCCAGTAACGTGACCTGGTGAAAGGGAAGCATGCCTTGACGGTTGAAAGTTTCAAATCACGTTGTAGAAAGTGTGAAAATGTGAGTGCGTGCGTCCCTTAAGTAACAGTCATGTTTTCCTGTTATATGATATTCTCTCTCAGTACTCTGGGCATGTAGTGGGGGCTTTCCTGACATGTCGAGGAAGAGGCCTGTCGATGTACCTGGTCAATTATTAACCTCTGAAGAAGATGGAGTCTCTGAATGCCATGCGAGGTGAGCATTTCCCTGTACACAACACACCGTACTGTAGGTTAAAGTTTATCATAGTTCAGAGAGGGGCCCTGAAGCCAAGTAAATCACACCTCCAAACACTGACAGACCAGGAGTAAGGTGACGTTGCCCATAGACACTGATCTTGGGTCAGTTTTGCATTTACCCCACTATGGGTTAAGGTTAGGATTGGGGGTGGTGTAGTTGATCCTAGATCTGTACCTAGAGGAAACTTCACTCCGGAGCGACTGACCTACAGTCAACTCTGAACTCATTACATTATCTCTGTTACGTCGAGTGATGCAACACCATGCTCAGTTACAGGGCAGTTATTGGATTTTTACTCCAGAAACAGTCAGTTGACTGATTGAGGTTGAACTACAGGAGCAAAACCACCTAAAATGTCACAATGTCATCAGTTCAAAAACACAGCTTTGTAACCTTTTCACATTGTTTTCCTGAAGATTTGTTGACTAGATTGCCCCTGTTGCTTCTCTGGGTCTTCCCGCAGTCCCTCTCGACTTCTCTCTGTATCCGTCCCCCTTCACCAGGAAAGCTAGACCCGCCCTGCGCTTTGGGTTTCTTGGCAGGGTATCCCGTGATTCTCCCTGACAGCTGAAACGTCACCCCCTTGACACTGGCGGCGATTTATGGGCATTTGCAGGATACACAGTAGCCCTGGGGAGAGCAGGACACCGGGGTGACACCACAGTGCCAGGCCTGAGAGGATCAAGTCCCCATCTACACCATCAACATCAGCTAGCAGAGAACTCTGTCTGACACCATTTGGTCTCCGATAGACAATGAGAGGAGACTATGGAGAGAACACAGACCTTTATGGAGGCTAGTGAAGTATCTCCAACCCTGTGTCCTCCTGTCCTCTACAGCCACCAAGCCACATCTGTTCCGTCCTGAGGAACAGACAGACAGGAGGCCACTGGACATGTAAATGACTGTTTCACAACTAACTGAACCTTCATTATAGCACTGAAACGGGTCTGTGTCCCATTATCCGCACTTGCATACTACAGTGTGTGAACCAATATCTTAGATATATCACATATCTATCTTAAGATGAATGTAAGTCGTTCTGGATAAGAACATTTGCTAAATGACTAAAATGTCAATGTGAAGTCATCTACAGGGTCTGAACACTGTTTTTATTCACCCAATTATCTGGAACCAGCTTAGCAAGAGATCTTTGTTTATTGTCTTTGTATGTACATTGATAAAGGATACTAGAGTCTCTTGGCTCAACTAACATCATGTTGATTGAAACTCCTACTTGTGTTTTAGATGCGGGAATTGTGATTTGTTTTTGTTTTTCTAGAATGGAAATGTCACACAGTTTCACTCAACCAAGAAAGTTTTAACTTGTATTAAGGCCTCCCAAGTGGCGCAGTGGTCTAAGACAACGCGTCACTACAGACCTGGGTCCTATCCCAGGCTATATTGCATCCGGCCGCAGCCGGGAGACCCATGAGGCGGCGCACAATTGGTCCGGCGTCGTCCGGGTTAGGGGAAGGTTTGGCCGCCCAGGATGTCCTTGTCCTTGACCCATCGTGCTCTAGCGACTCCTTGTGGCAGGCCGGGCGCAGGCACGCTGACTTTGGTCGCCAGCTGTATTGCGTTTCCTCCGACACATTGGTGCTTCTGGGTTCGGGGTTAAGCGAGCAGTGTGTCAAGAAACAGTGCGGTTTGGCAGTGTCGTGTTTCGGAGGATGCATGGCTCTCGACCTTCGCCTCTCCTGAGTCCGTAGGGGAGTGGCAACGATGAGACAAGACTAACTACCAATTGAGGAGAAAAAAGGGGTAAAAGTACAATCATGATTTCTATGGTAATTAACAGTCAAATTAATGATGTGAAATTATGTGGAATCAGCAAATTTGCCCCAGCTGAAAAGTACGTTCCCCTTTTACAAAATGGGGTTTTCAAATTGGTATTATTGTGTGCAGTCTATCTCTGCAGAGAAACTGCCCTCAACTCCAAGACAGGAACCAACATGATCTGGTGATCTGTCACCAAGAAACCAATCAAATCTATATTGGCTTCCACATGTGACTGCTCCGCCAGACCCTTGTAAACAAGACGGAATGGGCATACATGTCATGAAATGCTCACCATATACTGTATACCCAGTGATCGAGACGACAGCGCTTCCTCTACTACTTACTGTTGAAATGTATCACGTCTTCATTTACATAATTAACTTTCACATCTTCACTACCTCTGAAATTGAGTTAATTTCATCCACACAATCCATTCTCCTCCTATAAACATACTTATCATCTATTGTGAAGTGGATCTGCAGCTTCTCCTTGACCATGGCCTTCAGCTCAGACTCCCTGGGGTTGTGTGAAAGAAGGCCTGACCTGACTGCAGTAGAATAGTCCCATTGAACAGGCCAGAACCAACCGGCCTATTGTCCTGGATGGGCAGCTGCTGATCCCAGGAGGATGTTGGAATGATCAACGATCCCCGAAACCCCAGCAGGATTAGGAGCGCTCCCTAAAGTGTCAGTTACTGGGAGGGATGAGTACATTTACAGGCTGGAACAGAGCTGTAGAACAATAGAATAGTGTAGTGGATGAGGCATGGATTGATGGTTGGTCTATAACAGGGTTAACTTTCATTCCTCTAAGGTTATCCGAATGCTAAGGTAAAGGTCACGGATACAATATGTAGAAGAAATTGTGTATTTGATGGGCAATATTTCAATAGAAATTGAAATCAACTTTAATTTGGGTCATTTATGTCAGGGATATCTTATCCAAATGGGTTTAGAAGAGATGACTTGACATGGGCCAGAGAGATGTCTCACTGACTGACAGGGATTCCAGAGCCCTGACTTGAAAGGAGTACCTAGTTCTCAGGCTTCCACAACAAGGTAACTGGAGCCGAGGCACAGAGTGTGACATCCATGGGACATCCATAAGGTTTAACCAAGTGTGGTTGCACAACAGTATAGTACACACTGATCTGGAATGTACTCAATGCACTGCTTATCATACAGTATGATATTACACACACACACACATACACTACCGATCAAAAGTTTGGGGTCACTTAGAAATGTCCTTGTTTTTGAAAGAAAAGCACATTTTTTCCCCCATTAACATAACATCAAATTGATCAGAAATACAGTGTAGACATTGTTAATGTGGTAAATGACTATTGTAGCTGGAAACGGCAGATTTTCTATGGAATATCTACATAGGCGTACAGAGGCCCATCACTCCTGTGATCCAATGGCACATTGTGTTAGCTAATCCAAGTTTATAATTTTGAAAGACTAATTGATAATTAGAAAACCCTTTTGTAATTATGTTAGCACAGCTGAAAACTGTTGTTCTGATTAAAGAAGCAATAAAACTGGCCTTCTTTAAACTTCAACTTTTGATTTTCCCATGATGTCAAGCAAAGATGCACTGAGTTTGAAGGTAGGCCTTGAAATATATCCACAGGTACACCTCCAATTGACTCAAATGATGTCAATTAGCCTATCAGAAGCTCCTAAAGCCATGACATCATTTTCTGGAATTTTCCAAGCTGTTTAGAGGCACAGTCAAATTAGTGTATGTAAACTTCTGACCCCCTGGAATTGTGATACAGTGAATTATAACTGAAATAATCTGTCTGTAAACAATTGTTGGAAAAATTACTTGTGTCATGCACAAAGTATATGTCCTAACCGACTTGCCAAAACTATAGTTTGTTAACAAGAAATGTGTGGAGTGGTTGAAAATGAGTTTTAGTGACTCCAACCTAAGTGTATATTAACTTCCGACTTCAACTGTACTGTATTCTATACCATCTACTGCACCTTGTCTATGCCGCTCAGCCATCGCTCATCCATATACTTACATGTACATATTCTCATTCCCCCTTTAGATTTGTGTGTATTAGGTAGTTGTTGGGGAATTGTTAGATTACTTGTTGGATTTGTGTGTATTAGGTAGTTGTTGGGAATTGTTAGATTACTTGTTAGATATTACTGTACTGTTGGAACTAGAAGCACAAGCATTTCGCTACACTCAAATTAACATTTGCTAACCATGTGTATGTGACCAATAAAATTTGATTTGATTTGAAGAATACAGAGACTGGACAGAGGAACTCTGCCTAGAAGGCCAGCATCCCGGAGTTGCCTCTTCGCTGTTGACCTTGAGACTTGTGTTTTGCGGTTACTATTTAAGGAAGCTGCCAGAACCCCCAAATGTTGATGCTCCAGATACTCAACTAGTCTAAAGAAGGCCAGTTTTATTGCTTCTTTAATCAGAGCAACAGTTTTCAGCTGTGCTAACATAATTGCAAACAGATTTTCTAATGATCAATTAGCCTTTTTAGAAGATAAACTTGGATTAGCTAACACGACGTGCCATTGGATCACAGGAGTGATGGTTGCTGATAATGGGCCTCTGTACGCCTATGTAGATTTTACATACAAAATCTGCCGTTTCCAGCTACAACAGTCATTTACAAGATTAACAATGTCTACACTGGGTATTTCTGATCAATTTGATGTTATTTTAATGGACAAAAAATGTGCTTTTCTTTCAAAAACAAGGACATTTCTAAGTGACCCCACACACACACACACACACACACACACACACACACACATATACATGCACGGCACACACACGCACATAATAGTTTCATAAATGTTCAGGTAACCCCAACGCTGAGACTATAAATGGTAAACAGTGGCCAAAAGGGTGACAAAAATATACTTGGCTAATTTCTTGGCACATGTCATGGATACCATATCTCCAGGCAGAAACAGGAGCCCTCAGCGACCACTAGTACCAGCTGAGAAGCCGACTTTGCCGATCGTAGAGAAAAATGTCAAAGGCCACATAGCACCACTGAGAAGGCTTTCATCCATTTTATGGATTTAAGATGAATGAGTCCCAGATCTATTTATACTGCCTAGATACCACGTGTGTCATTTTGACTGCACATTCATATCTATTTATGATGGGACATGCCACAAGTTACAACTGCACTTAACCATTCTCGCTGTCTAGGATATGTTTCTTTGAAATGTCATAATCTATACTGTAGAATTTCAGCCTACAGTAGATTGGGAATTGAGCTTAAAAGTTGAAAGGTTTTGATAGGACTAGTCAACAAGAACGAATATACTTTATTATTATTAGGTATGAACATGTTTTTGGAACTTTGCAAGTCAGTTGAGGGCCAATATATGTTCCACTTAGGGGAGCCAACTTCTTGGGGAGGGCCTGAAGATTACATTGACAGTTATCTTGTAGGTTGAGAATGTTACCGTTTCACTGTGAAACAGATATTGAAAACACCTGTCATAAGTTTTAAGTGACGTTTTTACTTTCATTGAGAGGTGTTAACGCTTATTTATTTTCTACACAAACTCGCTTGGTAGTAAAAACCCCATTGAGAAAAAAAGGTTGATGCACTGCGACAGCTAAGCGTTGGATAGAGTTTCACATTCTATATATAAGCCTGGTGACTTGTGTCACTGGGCTATTTAAATGCCATGCAGTGTCCCACTGTCAAAACATAGGCCGTGCGAGGGTACAACAGTATGGTGGACCTCTTTGAGACCAACGCTTATTTCTTCAACGATCTGCGCTATCTCGAGGGAGATCATGGACCATTGCAGCACTTGGACATGGCGGGGGTGTCCCCTTTGTACCACGGGAATGACAGCCCGTTGTCACCTGGGGGGGATCCGTCCGAGACTGGATGTGACAGCAGCGGAGAGGAGCATGTCCTCGCACCCCCGGGTCTTCAGCCGCACTGCGAGGGACAGTGCCTCGTCTGGGCGTGTAAGGTTTGTAAAAGAAAGTCTGCACCGACCGACCGGCGCAAAGCGGCCACTCTCAGGGAAAGAAGGCGGCTCAAGAAGATCAATGAAGCATTCGATGCGTTGAAGAAAAAGACCGTGCCCAATCCGAACCAGCGCCTGCCCAAAGTGGAGATTTTACGCAGCGCCATAAACTACATCGAGCAATTGCAGGACCTGTTGCATACACTGGATGAGCAAGAAAAAACGCCCCAAAATGGCTCATATAACTATAACGTGAAAGAACACCATGTAAGCTTCATTTGAGTAGTATTTGCATCTGCATTTTTTATGTCACTTTATGCGTACAATAATTTGCTTTATACTTAAAGGAAACATTTCCATAATGAGAAATATTTTACTGTGCATTATGCTTGTAGGCTTACTACTTTGTATAATTACACGTGTGTTAGTAGACACTTAAGCTAATACATGTGTGTGTACATGAAGGCGTCCAATAAGGAGTACCATTGGAAGAAGAACTGTCAAAACTGGCAGACCTCAGCTGATCATTCCAATGCACCAATGACGAATCAGAGAGAAGGTTGGTGCCAATTATGAACAGTAAATTAGATCTAAATTGCTCTTTTGCAACTCATCAACTGATTGTACATCTTATATATTTGATTTCTATATTTCAGGTTTCACGGAGTCTTCAGCGTCCACCAGCCTTCTTCGCCTGTCATCAATCGTTGACAGCATCTCAAGTGAAGAGAAACCGACTTGCAACGAAGAAGTCTCAGAAAAATAATGCATGATTTATTGGAATTTTGTAGCCTGAATAAGCGACGTCAGCATTTCATATTTCCATTGTCTATTTCGAAATTATTTTCACTACTTTATTCATATGGTTTAGTTTCCATTTACTTATATTCATTTGTACAAATTAACGGGCATTTTGTAGTCACTGTTTTCTTTTAAATTGTATGAATGGTCAATATTTTCTTTCTAAAGTATGACAACAATGGAACTATAATATTTTATTTCCAAATGGACATTTGATAATTGTAAATATTTTATAATATATTAACAACTTAATTTATTTTACATATAAAAGGCAGAAACACAACCTCAAGAGATTCATTGTTGTATTTGAGTATTTATATATGAACTGACCAACAAATAAATTGTAAGCATTGTATCTTACAAGGCATCTACGCGTTTTGTTTTGTTCATCACTAATTAATCACTTCATTATTTATTTTAAATACTTGTCAGATATTTTAAGGCAATTTTTGTTTTTACACATTTTGATATAAAAACAAATGACATTTTGTACACTATACCTCAGGTATTAATTTTTGAATTATCCTATGTCGTACCAGTTTTTTAATTAGACTTGACTCACTCCAAATACTATAGATTCATTTATGCTGTATTGGTACTTAAGGTAGGTCATACTGTGTTCAACCTCTTTGCAGGTCATTTCATTCTTATTATGTGACAAACTTGCAGCCATACCTTTCAGGTCTCATAATGATATCCGATGATATCCCTAATGTCCCCACTAACCCACTTGATCATGTGGAATTTGAATAGAGATATGACACTGTACATGCAAGCATCAGCCACAAGTTCCCCCAGTATTCATGGGTATTAGAAGACCATAAAATCCAACGGGACCTGAAATAGCCTAGGCTCTTTTCTTTGTTCCAGCTGGCAGAGAGCTAGCCTGGTCCACTTCAGTAGCGTTACATTTACGTGTTAGTCATTTAGCAGACGCTCTTATCCAGAGCGAATTACAATTAGTGTGTCCATTTTAGGATAGCTAGGTGAGACAACCACATTTCACAGTCGTAGCAAGCATATTTTCCCTCATAAAGTAGTTAGCAAAGTCGGCGCCAGTCGGAAAATAATGTATTTAATAAATATATATTATTAAATATTATTACTATTATTATTATTATTTTACTATTATTATTATTATTTTGCCACCTCTAAAGTCAGATATGCTTCGACATGGAAACTTGGTCAGGAGGCAACGGTGCAGCCAGCTATTAGGTCCTAATTCATGATCACTTGTTTGATCATGCACATTAGCACAACGTTTACACATAGTTTATACGGGACTCCCTGAATGTATGTTTGACATGATGATCTCTTTCTCCTACATGTTGACTTGGGGAGGCCTACTTGTTTATGATCCCACAGTGCATTGCTGTGCTGACCTAACCCTGCATCACAGTGAGCACTGCTCCTCTCCCTCTAAGGTCTCTGGGGCTGACACACTGCCCTGCTGACCCCTGTG
Organism: Salvelinus alpinus; assembly: GCF_045679555.1. NCBI lineage: Eukaryota > Metazoa > Chordata > Actinopteri > Salmoniformes > Salmonidae > Salvelinus > Salvelinus alpinus. The sequence goes on from NC_092122.1 coordinate 14,744,387, forward strand.
TGTCCAGCCTGGTGTCATAGACTAGGCGTAACATAATGTTAGCCACAACAAATTGGAATTTGTAACATATCATAAGAATTGTAAATTCAAAACATATTGTACGAATTGCAATTCATAACTTATCATATGAAATGTAATCCGTAAAATATCATACGAATTGTAATTTGTAACATATAATAAGAAATGGATGATGAACATCCAGAAATTAATACATGTCATACCAAACGTAAAATATCATCCTAATTTCAGTGTCCCGGATTTTTGTTTACTATGTTACGTCCACCCGAGTCCAGGTTGTTTTGTCTGCCTTTCCCTCAGCCCTCACACAAATGTAAGCATACACACACACACACACACACACACCTCACACTGCCTCATGACCCCAAGCACACACACAACTTATTAGTGACTCATCCAAGTCATTTGAAAAAGAGGCCATAGTAGAGATGCACTAGGGTCTCTGTGGGGTGTTGTTTTTGTATTGCCGCGGAGTACATTCAAATTGATTAACCTTACAGTCTTTGTATAAAGGCGTAAAAGGCTTTAGGGTAGGGTACGTTTTGGGTGATTCCTCAAAACAGCAGATTGCATATCCAATGTACCAACATTTATCCAAATCACAATGTCAAAGCACCCATGCTCCTATTCCTAGTGCGATTAAAAATAGATTTAATGAGCACTTCAGTGATGCCTGATACAGTAAGTACTATCAAAGGATATAGGGCCTGTACTTCAAAGTCCCTTCACATCTTTCCTTTTACTTCTGATTCTCTCACTGAACCAAACTGAAACTAGATAGCCCCCACAGTAATGTTGTTTTAATGGGATCGAAGCAGCTTTCTCACAGTGAGTTTGTGGGCCTGTTTCCCAGTGTCCATGAGAAGTGTCCAGCGTCTTCCTTCCAAATGAGTTCTAAGGCTCTCCCAGATCCCCCTAAATGACTTTGTCAATCTACTGTTTGTTTTTGGATAATATCATTGATATGTTTTACCAAAATCTACCACCTGCTCAACATTGAGACCTAAACCTTGGGAAAATAGCAATTACCACCTTTATGTTGAGAGGGACGTAATTTCCTTGGGACCTGTTATTTTAAGATTTAGATGCAAATTGATCAGTCTGGGGTTTAATAGATGTGATTCCTATACTAATGTCTATGATTACTGTCTTATTTATGTATAATACAGTCTTTATAAGTTAGGTGTTAGAGATTCAATTGTTTAATCCTCTCTCTGGGTGTTTTAAATGGAGGATAACTACAGTATGTTGTATTATCACCATTTGACTTGTTAGTAGACAACATCGGCCTGCAATTTTACAGAGATTTCCTTGTCATTTATGATGCTATCGAAATGGATTTTGCTGTGAAGGATGTGTTTAAAAAGTCAAGGCCGATGAAAGGGGAGATTTTATAGGGAAGGATCAGCCTTTGGGAGAAATGCCTTGATTTATCTGGCTTTCCTAGAATATCCTGCTATGAAATGATTCCCTGCAACATTGTAGTTGGCAGCACACTGCAGCTCCCTGCCAGACAAGTGGTGTTGCCAATCAAAAACCCTTGTCATGTGATATGATCTAATGCATCCATTAAAGTAACAGTGAAAGTCTCACTTTTAAAAGTTCATATTCTGTTAACTCATACCGAAATAATCTTACTCATACCCAAATAATCTTGTTGACTCATCCAATACTCGCATTTGTGGCCAAAGCCTAAATTGGACAAAAAAACACTTCAACAACCCCACCTCAAACTTCTATCTCAAACAGACCATTTAGAAAATGCTTGCTATTTCCTCATAGAGTATGATGTCATACTCCTGAGGAGGATGAGCTGGCCAATCAGTGGTCTAAAGGAGGATGAGCTGGCCAATCGGCGGTCTACTCGCATGAATCTTTTTTATGCTCACATGAATATTTGTAATGACCGGTATATGCCCACAACATTCTATTGCTGAGGTACACCCACACCATTCCAACACAGTAAAGCTGCTTTTTAACATACTTAATTACACTTTTTGGAAGGAAAACTATTTCACTCATATTGTAACTAACTGTTGGTCATATTTCATAGAAATCTGGAAACACTAGACAGTTACTTTAAGAAATGGGCTTCCCACCATATATAAAAACAAACATTGGTTAACTGGAAAAGTGAAATACTTTACATGAAGGATTATATAAAGTGTCATTTAAATTATTGTATCAGTCTGAAACATGTTGTTCATCAGACAAAATTGAGATGATTTGTCACCATACTCCACATCTTTCAGAAAGAAAAAAAAAGTTTCCATCTATGGCATATATAATCTGTGGTAAATAAACCTTTATGGAACATTTGATATATGACCCCTATGGAGACCTGATAAGAGGGGCACAACAGCACATGAAATCAAAGCTTCAGCAAGTTTAGAAGAAATACGGGTTTCACACGTGAGGGAAAAGGGACATTAAATCCCAGCTAATGCCCTACACTTAACTCTGCCTCTGACCCCTGACAACAACTCTGGAATAGAGGCGATAAAAAACAAACCCCCTAGTTCCCAAGAGACACCACTAGCACTTCAGATCACAGAGCCAGAGTGAGTGTGTACAACGACTGGAGCAGCGCATAGGCCTCTGCTAGATGTGTCGCCACTAACACCATATGCTGGTGCAATCGTATCCTATAGGCTCAATTAACTGTCGGTTGTTGCCAGGTTTTCTCGTTGTCCATATTGTTGGGGATTGTTCACAGTCAATATAGCCTTTGATCTCAACGGCAGCATCGAGGGCCAGGCTCATGCCAATGTCTTCTTCAGCTGTGCGCAATACAAACTCGGACGGCAATTCAGTGGCAGGTACTCGAGTGTTTTCTTAGGTGTGCGCGGTTCCCAGAGATAGAGGAGGACAAACGTTTTGACACGTTGTGAGAAATATCCACATTGTATCCTTGTAGGGTGTCAACAAACACAAAGCTCGAATAATTACTCCAACGACTGAAACAGGCAGCTAGCTCATCATGGCTATTCATCAGTGTTTGTTCTAGTTCGTTTCTCATGCGTAATTAGGCTATGCACATGTGGTTCGGGCGCAAGCCGCCTCTTTCGAGACGCAGCTTAAATAATGAATATAGCATGCTTATTAACATGTATTACAAGCCGAATGTTTTAAAAGTTAACACAATTGTAATGCCAGATTTCTAATTTTATTGAGTAAAATGTATCAAGGATACAATGCGATACAGGTCTTTTAAGAGTGGCCTCAAACTATACATTATTAGACATTGAGACCTTTCCAGGTGCAACAATTACAGTGCTGTGAAAAAGTATTTGCCCACTTCCTGATTTCTTATTTTTTGCACATTTGTCACACATAAATGTTTCAGATCATCAAAGACATTTTTATATTACACAAAGATAACCCAAGTAAACACAAAATGCAGTTTGTAAGTGATCATTTTATTTATTATTAAGGGAAAAAGGCTATCCGAACCTTCATGGCCCTATATGACAAAGTAATTGCCACCCCTTGTTAAATCATGAATTTACTGTGGTTAATCACAATTTTTGGAAAGCTGAGTTCAATTTCACTAGCCACACCCAGGCCTGATTACTGATTAAAATTACAAAGTGAGCGCAGCGACGACTCATCAAAGAGGTCACAAAAGAACCCACAACAACATCTAAAGAACTGCAGGCCTCACTCGCCTCAATTAAGGTCAGTGTTCATGACTCAACCATAAGAAAGAGACTGGGCAAAAATGGATATCCATGGCAGAGTTCCAAGGCGAAAACCACTGCTGACCAAAAATAACATAAAGGCTCGTCTCACTTTTGGCAAAAAACATCTTGATGATCCCCAAGACTTTTGGCAAAATATTCTGTGGACTGACGAGACAAAAGTTGAACTTTTTGGAAGGTGTGCGTCCCGTCACATCTGGCGTAAAAGTAACACAGCATTTCAGAAAAAGAACATCATACCAACAGTCCAACATGGTGGTGGTAGTGTGATGGTGGTGGTGGTAGTGAGATGATCTGGGGCTGCTTTGCTGCTTCAGGACCTGGACGACTTGCTGTGATTGATGGAACCATGAATTCTGCTCTCTACCAAAAAATCCTGAGGGAGAATGTCCAGCCATCAGTTCGTGAAGCGCACTTGGGTTCTGCAGCAGGACAATGATCCAAAACACACCAGCAAGTCCACCTCTGAATGGCTTAATAAAAACAAAATGAAGGTTTTGGAGTGGCCTAGTCAAAGTCCGGACTTGAATCCGATTGAGATGCTGTGGCTGAATTAAAACAATTCTGCAAAGAAGAGTGTGCCAAAATTCCTCCACAGCGATGTGAAAGACTCATTGCCAGTTATCGCAAACGCTTGATTGCAGTTGTTGCTACTGAGGGTGGCACAACCAGTTATTAGGTTTAGGGGGCAATTACTTTTTTTACATAGGGCCATGAAGGTTCGGATAGCTTTTTTCCCTTAATAAATAAAATCATCACTTTAAAAACTGCATTTTGTGTTTACTTGGGTTATCTTTGTGTAATATTTAAATTTGTTTGATCTGAAACATTTAAGTGTGACAAATGTGCCAAAAAATAAGAAATTAGGAAGGGGGCAAATACCTTTTCACCGCACTGTATATGTACATGTTTAAATGTATAGGCCTATCTGTTTTGAATATAATTTGACATGGCTATAATTAGGTTTAAAATGGTGTATGTTTGACTATGACAGTAAACTAGGTCTTGCAAATTATTCAAGAATTGAAGCCCTCGTGTTAATTGCTCAATTACCTATTTAATGAGCTTTAACAAACACGGACACCCCGTGTATGACACCTTCAATGATGAGTTAGGACCGGTTAGAGGAGTTACCGCTGCAATGTGAATGATCGGGATTTGAAATGTTACACCTCCCTTTGCAGCTGGGCTGCATCTGTAACGCTGCTATTTGTCTCAAGCATAAAATTGGCCTGCAAACTCTTGTACATGGTTCACCTCGTTGCTATTGCTCAGTTTTAGAAAACAAAACTAATCTCCATTATTATCACACTTACATATGTGTAAGATTTTGAGTGTTGGCTCATTGCAATATTAGTAGTGTATATATTTAAAAATTGGTATAGAAAAAGTACTATTTTGTCGGATCTAAGAGGTAAAGTTATTCTCCTCTTTACCTGTTCAACTATTGGTGTTCACCAACCATTACTTTTACTCAGAATAGGTCTTTCTTAACAGAAAAGGGCCATGTAGTGGTGTAATGAGTGGGAAAATACCAGGGAGTGCAGATGTGGGGAACTCTGCAGGGTACTGGGGGTGAGGGAGCGGGTGGGGCGGAGAGCTGAGCTAACCCCAGCCTGCCTGGGCCAATGGGGCATGGTAATTAGATCTGGCCAATGTAGGCCTGGGGCTGTGGACTGGGGGCATATAAGGGGGGCCCCATGGCAGCAGCCCCCTCATATCACTCAGAGGTCTCCTCTCTCACCCCACTGCTCTCCCAAAGCAGAGAGTTATTTCCTTCTTCTCTTCAACCACAACAACAGCCCAGCCATGGATGTCTTTTCCCCATCCCAGGTCTTCTATGACAGCGCCTGTGCCTCCTCGCCAGAGGACCTGGACTTCGGCCCCGGGGAACTGGACGGCTCAGAGGAAGACGAGCACGTCCGGGTCCCTGGGGCTCCTCACCAGGCGGGTCACTGCCTTCAGTGGGCCTGCAAGGCCTGCAAGCGTAAGTCCAGCACGGTGGACCGGCGTCGGGCTGCCACCATGAGGGAACGACGCCGGCTGAAAAAGGTGAACCACGGCTTCGAGGCTCTGAGGCGCTGCACCTCAGCCAACCCCAGCCAGAGGCTGCCTAAAGTGGAGATCCTGCGCAACGCCATCCAGTACATCGAGAGCCTCCAGGAGCTGCTCCATGAGCATGTGGAGAACTACTACGGCCTTCCTGGGGAGAGCAGCTCAGAGCCTGGGAGCCCCTCGTCCAGCTGCTCCGACAGCATGGTGAGACTGAGACCAGACACACACGGACTCATATACAGCTTTTCTCACTGTCTCCTCATCTCTGTGCAGCACACAGAGGTTTTATCAGGTCCTGCTAGTTCAGTGTCTGCTGCAACGTTTTCCCTCTTTGGACTAATTCAGAGTACTCTATTTGAATGGTGGATCACATTGCTGTTAGCCTCTGTCTTGTTGTATCTCCCAAGATCTTGAGTTAAAAAGCTTTTGTTTGGGACTCTACCATAGTAGCTTAATTCCCGATGTCTCTGAGCATGCATATTGTAATACTAATTTGCATTTAGAGTATCTCCCTGGATCTGAAGGGGAACAGGCTCACTTCAAATGTAGAATGTTTATTGAATAGACTTGCACTGATTGTGATGTTGGGGGATCTCAAATACAATATTCCCTTGTGCATTTCATCTTCTTTGGCTGCATCATTAATGCAAACAGCTCTTTTGCAGTGTTATACATGCATGATGCATTACGTTTCACATGGAAATGCTATCCTTTTTTTATTGGTGTGTTTGGTGCATGTACATTACCCCAGTGCATGCATGATACCTTCTCAGTTGGCCAGTCAAGATTAGAATCAGCTCTACAAAACAGTGGTTAAAAGGGTGATGCAATGCTAAATAATAGAATGGATCTTTATGATGGTGGATGGAGTAATGGCTTTCCCACCGCTGGACACGTTATAGCCTAATAAACCCTGCTAAATCCACCTTACTGAAGTCTGGCAGGAAAGACTGTGCTTTTCTGCATTCCATCCTGACTGCATGTTCTCCGCCGCTGCCAGGATTTTCTGCAGATTTACTGGGACAAAGTGTCATCTTGCACAAACTGGTGTTGCTTCCACTGATACAATCGATTCGCCACGGCTAGAGCCGGGCAGATCATGGGAGTAGCCTGCAACTTTGGCCCTGAGGTGGCTGTGAAATAAAGAACCCTAGCCAGACAGGCAGGAACACTGTGGATTTATCAGTCTGGCAAGATGACCAAGGATTACATTATTTACCTATATTTTAATATTATTTCATATTTGTATGTTTTTATTAGTAGCTTTCTTTATTGTGCACCAGTTGAGGAAAATGCATTTCAGACACTTCAAAATGTCTGAAACGTAGAAAGGGGAATAATATCACGTGCTTTGTCATGACTGCTGTGCTAACGTCAGTTTGCTCTGTTTGTTTCCTTGTAGGTTGACTGTAACAGTCCTGTTGTGTGGCCTCAGATGAACACAAGCTTTGGCAACAACTACAGCTACACTAAGAATGGTAAGACACATTGATTAATATGTTTTCTTTGTTATGTAATATTAAACTATTGACATAGTATAATGAATACACGTAATGGACTTATGTTAGGCTATGGTCTGGCTACCACCTGTGTATGTTGAGTATTGTAAAACTTGCCAGGTTTACATTCATTCGTTTTGATTCGTACTATAAAGACACAAATTATGTTCCAAGTTACGTGAATAATTCTGCCTATCCATTTAAGTTCACCATACACATAAATTGATTCAATGGGACATGGTAGTTAACTGATCTCATCCATAAGATAGCTCCCTTATTGTCTTGACTGACCTTGTCCTTCCCCTGTTTGTCCTGTCCAGTGAGCTCTGGAGAGAGAGGTGCTGGTGCCTCCAGCCTGGCTTGCCTGTCTAGCATAGTAGATCGCCTCTCCTCGGTGGATGCCAGTGCCCCAGCAGGGCTCAGAGATATGCTTACCTTCTCGCCCTCCAGCACCGACTCCCAGCCTTGCACTCCAGAAAGCCCCGGGACCAGACCCGTGTACCACGTGTTGTGAAGAAAACCTGCATTAGAATATAAATAATCTGATGGCCCTGATCTTCAACCACATACCACTTTTACTTCCTATTTCGGTGATGGCTAAGATCGATCAACACCTGCCAACTTTTGTATTGTAAATAAGATTGTAAATATGTACTGTAAATGTTCATTTATATTAAACAATATTATACCAAATGTAACATATTTAATTGATCCTTTTCATGTGTCTGTCCTAATATAGGCCTATGCATCATTCAAACAAGTTGTATTTAAGCTATTGTCTTTGTTAGCTTCACGTTTCTCATGATCAATAAACGTTTCAACAATTCTAGAGTTCCCACATCTGTTGGTGTAAATGTTGTTTAATCCATCAAATGCAGTGACTACAGAAGAAAGAGTAGCTTGCATTCCATTCCTGGTCAGAGTGTTGGTGTGGCGGGTGGAGATCGGAAGGGGAGGAGAGAGTGTTTGTGTACCTGTTTTTTCTTCAGTAACAAATGTTTCTCATTGTTAACATCCCTAACTACAACCTAAACACCATCGCTTTGAACAAATGGCCTGAACGTAACACTTGAAATTGTGTGTAAGGGAGGGGAAGGGGTTACTAGTATCATATGTTGCGTCTCATCAAAGCCTATAGCTCATAAAATCAAAGTGTTACAGTCTTTTTCCTGTTGTATTGTGACCCCATTAGGCTAAAAGGATTTCCCTCACTTTTATAACACATTTATAATAGAAGAACACAGTGAAATCGAATGTGTCACTGCAGTTTTTTTTACTTGGGTTTGAGAGTAACCAACAGATTATGTAACTCCTATATCACTTGCCCCATGGCAGTACAGCACACAGTCTGCCCATGTGAAAACATAGAAACCTGTCTCGTCGTGACACAACCTTCGAGAGACACTCAAGTCTTCATGTTTATGACAAGCACCTTCCTATTGTGACACCAGAGGGGGAGACTCAGTGGCGAGTGGCTAATACTAGTAGTTAAACACTAGCTCTGCCTCTGTGGCACTATGCTAGATGGCTCTGTGGCATAGCAGGCATACCAGCGAGGGCTTCTATTTCAGTAAGCCACACCGCTGGCTACGAAGCTCCCCACGCATTGAAGTAATTTTCCATGGCTAAACCTTGGATATATTCATAAATCACTCATGCACCAGGCATGTGACGTCATGAGATGACAAGATATATAATCTTTGTTTCCACATCAACAGATAGTATGACAAGGTTACAACAGGGGGGAATTTGCATCAAGTACTTTATTATTAGGATATCATTCATCTATTTCCATTTGATTCGTCTTCCAACCTGGACAATGTAAGGACTAAACGTAGCCTGACACAAATCACTCTAATGTGAGGTACTCTGGCATTTCTCACAAGAGCCAAAGCCCGTATTTGCAGTACTGAGTATACACTATTACCACAAGAGGGAGGTATTTCTAATACTTGACTATGAGATGTCAGTTGTCATGCTCACATGACTCCAGAGCTTTTTTAATTGCTTATCTAATAAGTAGGCTGTGATATTGTTTGTGTCATATTCCAGTTAAACAATAACTACCTGACAAATTGATACAGATATAGGATCTTCATTTTACTCCGTTTACTACAGCAGGAAAATAATTCTGCAGCAACAGGAAATGTGAATTATTATGTGGATTATAATTAACAGACATTTTTGTAGGGGTTGATACTTTTTTCATAAGGGAAAATCAAGTCTGAGATTTTATAGTGTAAATTACAGACGTCAGAAGTCTTTTTAAACCTCATATATAGTACACGTTTTACATTTCCTGAAATGCAGGAAAGTTCTCCTGGAACAGGGTGATCCAATTCAATTTGACAGACATTGTGCTCTTTTAATAGGACATGTTGGGATGAAAGGTGGACAGTTAACAATTCAATTTCTCTGTAGGCTCCTTCAAAACTCCAAAACCCACGTGCTCAAGTGGAGCCAATGTTGTCCTCATGCTCACTGCAAATCCCTCCTTTAAATTATGAGGCGGCTATGAGGAGGTTAGCTAGCTGCCAGACTCTTACATTAAATATATTTAACAATATTAAGTGAATAATCACATCAATACAATATAATTAGCTAGCTGCCAGACTCTTACATTAAACATAATTTAACATTAAGTGATTCATAATCACATCAATACAATATCATTCAAATGGTTTTGTCATTATGAAGGCTAACTATTGCCCTTACATTGAGGACCCACCTTTGAGTGAGTAATCTAGACACCATGTTGATTTATCCCACTGGGCACAGATGTCCATCCAAAGTCTATTCTACATTGGTTAACCAACGTTGATTCAACCAGTGTGTGCACAGTGGGATTTTAGGCTATAGCTAGTTGTCTAGTTAATAATAGTATATACCCCTCAAATTCAAACCTGGACCTCAAACCATAAAAAAGTCCCCTCTAATCAGGGACTGATTTAAACTTGGGACACCAGGTTTAAAGGTTAAATACATAAATACTACACAGCAGGATCAATCAATCAATCAAATGTATTTATAAAGCCCTTCTTACATCAGCTGATATATCAAAGTGCTGTACAGAAACCCAGCCTAAAACCCCAAACAGCAAGCAATGCAGTTGTAGAAGCACGGTGGCTAGGAAAAACTCCTTAGAAAGGCCAGAACATAGGAAGAAACCTAGAGAGGAACCAGGCTATGAGGGGTGGCCAGTCCTCTTCTGGCTGTGCCGGAAGAGATTATAACAGAACATGGATGTTCAGATGTTTAAATGTTCATAGATGACCAGCAGGGTCAAATAATAATAATCACAGTGGTTGTAGAGGGTGCAACAGGTCAGCACCTTAGGAGTAAATGTCAGTTGGCTTTTCATAGCCGATCATTCAGAGTATCTATACCGCTCCTGCTGTCTCTAGGGAGTTGAAAACAGCAGGTCCGGGACAAGGTAGCACATCCGGTCAACAGGTCAGGGTTCCATAGCCGCAGGCAGAACAGTTGAAACTGGAGCAGCAGCACGACCAGGTGGACTGGGGACAGCAAGGAGTCATCAGGCCTGGTAGTCCTGAGGCATAGCCCTAGGGTTCAGGTCCTCCGCGAGAAAGAGAGAAAGAGAGAGAGAGAGGGAGAGAGAGAGAAAAAGAGAGAGTTAGAGAGAGCATACTTAAAGCATACTTTAAGAGCATACTTAAATTCACACAGGACACCGGATAAGACAGGAGAAATACTCCAGATATAACAGACTGACCCTAGCCCCCCGACACATAAACTGTTGCAGCATAAATACTGGAGGCTGAGACAGGAGGGGTCGGGAGACACTGTGGCCCCGTCCGACGGTATCCCCGGACAGGGCCAAACAGGCAGGATATAACCCTACCCACTTTGCCAAAGCACAGCCCACACACCACTAGAGGGATATCTTCAACCACCAACTTACTATCCAAGGCCAAGTATAGCCCACGAAGATCTCTCCCACGGCACGAACCCAAGGGGGGGGCGCAAACCCGGACAGGAAGATCACGTCAGTGACTCGACCCACTCAAGTGACGCACCCCTCCTACCAACGGCATGGAAGAGCACCAGTAAGCCAGTGACTCAGCCCCTGTAATAGGGTTTGAGGCAGAGAATCCTAGTGGAGATAGGGGAACCACCAAGGGTGGTTCGTTGCTCCAGTGCCTTTCCGTTCACCTTCACACTCCTGGGCCAGATTACACTCAATCATAGGACCTACTGAAGAGATGAGTCTTCAATAAAGACTTAAAGGTCGAGACCGAGTCTGCGTCTCTCACATGGATAGGCAGACCATTCCATAAAAATGGAGCTCTATATGAGAAAGCCCTGCCTGTAGCTGTTTGCTTAGAGATTCTAGGGACAGTAAGGAGGCCTGCGTCTTGTGACCGTAGCGTACGTGTAGGTATGTACGGCAGGACCAAATCAGAAAGATAGGTAGGAGCAAGCCCATGTAATGCTTTGTAGGTTAGCAGTAAAACCTTGAAATCAGCCCTAGCCTTAACAGGAAGCCAGTGTAGAGAGGCTAGCACTGGAGTAATATGATCATATTTTTTGGTTCACGGCCTAGCAGCCATGTTAAGCACTAACTGAAGTTTGTTTAGTGCTTTATCCGGGTAGCAGGAATGTAGAGCATTGCAGTAGTCTAATCTAGAAGTAACAAAAGCATGGATACATTTTTCTGCATCATTTTTGGACAGAAAGTTTCAGATTTTTGCAATGTTACGTAGATGGAAAAAAGCTGTCCTTGAAACAGTCTTGATATGTTCGTCAAAAGAGAGATCAAGGTCCAGAGTAACGCCGAGGTCCTTCGCAGTTATATTTGAGAAGACTGTACAACCATCAAGATGAATTGTCAGATTCAACAGAAGATCTCTTTGTTTCTTGGGACCTAGAACTATCTCTGTTTTGTCCGAGTTAAATAGTAGAACATTTGCCGCCATCCACTTCCTTATGTCTGAAACACAGGTTTCCAGGGAGGGCAATTTTGGGGCTTCACCATGTTTCATTGAAATGTACAGCTGTGTGTCGTCCGCATAGCAGTGAAAGTTAACATTATGTTTCTGAATGACATCACCAAGAGGTAAAATATATAGTGAAAACAATAGTGGTCCTAAAACGGAGCCTTGAGGAACACCGAAATGTACAGTTGATTTGTTAGAGGACAAACCATCTACAGAGACAAACTAATATCTTTCCGACAGATAAGATCTAAACCAGGCCAGAACTTGTCCATGTAGACCAATTTGGGTTTCCAATCTCTCCAAAAGAATAGATGGTATCAAAAGCAGCACTAAGGTCTAGAAGCACGAGGACATATGTAGAGCCTCGGTCTGATGCCATTAAAAGGTAATTTACCACCTTCACAAGTGCAGTCTCAGTGCTATGATGGGGTCTAAAGCCAGACTGAAGCGTTTCATATACAATGTTTGTCTTCAGGAAGGCAGTGAGTTGCTGTGCAACAGCACATTTTTTTGAGAGGAATGGGAGATTCAATATATGCCGATAGTTTTTTATATTTTCTGGGTCAAGGTTTGGCTTTTTCGAGAGAGGCTTTATTACTACCACTTTTAGTGAGTTTGGTACATATCCGATGGATAGAGAGCCATTTATTATGTTCAACATAGGAGGGCCAAGTACAGGAAGCAGCTCTTTCAGTAGTTTAGTTGGAATAGGGTCCATTAGGCAGCTTGAAGATTTAGAGGCCATGATTATTTTCATCAATGTGTCAAGATATATAGTATTAAAAAACTTAAGTGTCTCCCTTGATCCTAGGTCCTGGCAGAGCTGTGCAGACTCAGGGCAACTGAGCTTTGGAGGAATATGTAGATTTAAAGAGGAGTCCGTAATTTGCTTTCTTATGATCATGATCTCTTCGTCAAAGAAGTTCATGAATTTGTCACTGCTGAAGTGAAAGCCATCCTCTTGGGGAATGCTGCTTTTTAGTTAGCTTTACGCAAGGTTAAATTGAGTTCCTCAGTTAGGTAGTTAACTGACTTTTGTACTCTGACGTCCTTGGGTAGGTGTAGGGAGTCTGGAAGGGCATCTAGGAATCTTTGGGTTGTCCGCAAATTTATAACACAGCTTTTGATGATCCTTGGTTGGGGTCTGAGCAGATTATTTGTTGCGATTGCAAACGTAATAAAATGGTGGTCTGATAGTCCAGGATTATGAGGAAAAACATTAAGATCCACAACATTTATTCCACGGGACAAAACTGGGTCCAGAGTATGACTGTGGCAGTGAGTAGGTCCGGAGACATGTTGGACAAAACCCACTGAGTCGATGATGTCTCCGAAAGCCTTTTGGAGTGGGTCTGTAGACTTTTCCATGTGAATATTAAAGCCACCAAAAATGTGAATATTATCTGCCATGACTACAAGGTCCGATAGGAATTCAGGGAACTCGGTGAGGAACGCTGTATATGGCCCAGGAGGCCTGTAAACAGTAGCTATAAAAAGTGATTGAGTAGGCTGCATAGATTTCATGACTAAAAGCTCAAAAGACGAAAGCGCAGTATTTTTTTTTTGTAAATTGAAATTTGCTATCGTAAATGTCAACAACACCTCCACCTTTGCGGGATGCGCGGAGGATATGGTCACTAGTGTAACCAGGAGGTGAGGCCTCATTTAACACAGTAAATTCATCAGGTTTAAGCCAGGTTTCAGTCAGGCCAATCACATCAAGATTATGATCAGTGATTAGTTCATTGACTATAACTGCCTTGGAAGTGAGGGATCTAACATTAAGTAGCCCTATTTTTAGATGTGCGATATCACAATCTCTTTCAATAATGACAGGAATGGAGGAGGTCTTTATCCTAGTGAGATTGCTAAGGCGAACACCGCCATGTTTAGTTTTGCCCAACCTAGATCAATGCACAGACACGGTCTCAATGGGGATAGCTGAGCTGACTACACTGACTGTGCTAGTGGCAGACTACACTAAGCTGGCAGGTTGGCTAACAGCCTGCTGCCTGGCCTGCACCCTATCTCACCTATCTCATCTCAATGAGTTAGCCAGCAATTTGGGGGGGGGGAAGGATAAGCCCAGAAAATCAATAGTTATTTGTGATTGTTTATCAAAGTTAGCTGACTAACTCACTGATCCTACTTTGTAGTATACGGCTCAGGGGGGTGCAATTAACTATGAGGTCATTAACAGAAAACCAGCAGTAGTCCGGACTTCGTAAGGTAAGACTTGAATAGGTCGATTTGGGTCGGAATACCCCTGGTCTATACTATTAGCATGGCTAACGCGCAACCCATGTGACTACACAGCGAGGTGTGACTGGAAGACTTCTAGACCTGGTGCCAGACAGACTACTATACTATAGGCTTCAGTCTAATCTTCTGTATAGTAACATAATTTATGTTAACACTACATAACCTTTGTAGTTTATCCTACAGATAGTATCCTTGGCCTTTTCTTCTTCATTTGCTTCCATGGGGAATCATACAAAGTATTGTTTTATCACCTACCACCAAATGTCTGTGGCACAAAGGCAGCGTTTTCTGCCTCTAGGTTGCCACGGCAGACCAACAGGGTATCACATCACATGCAATGCCCCCACCCTATAGAGTAAAGTCTGACCCCCCCCCCCCCCACACACACACACACCTGCATCTGGAAGTATGTTGTCACGGAGACAGAGAGGATGTGATTTCACCTGGCTATAAAGTAAGTGGTGTGTTCCAGCATTACACAGACATACATCAATTCACACCAGCCATATAAGTTTGAATTCCTTACAGTGTTATACAGTGAATACATATGCCAGCTATGCTGTTATTAATTTGCATTCGACTCATCAGATCAATCTGATTAATTTAAAGGTTGTGCTAATGGAAATGACTTGTAGCCAGGATTCATATGTCCACAAAGATGAGATTAGATGCATATAATGCAATGTCATTCCTGAGGGCTCAAATGTCAGTAACCACGACATGGCCCAGTCTCTGTAGCTTGTACATTCTCCAACACAAGCCCTCTAGACTATATGAAGGTCTCTGTAGTGTGTAGCCAACTGAACGATTAATTCAAGCTGAGATCTATTCATTTTACAGAATAAGAATGACAGATATGAACATATTTCACTGATCTCTCATCAGTGATGCCTAATTACGAGTTTGCGTTTCCATCCTCACTACTCAGTTCATTAGCGCCGTGGAATGAGAAAAGAGGTGATTAAATAGATAGATGGATTGCGAGGATGAGTCGCTGTTTATGAATTAGACATTCCTGATGGAAATATTCCTTTGATTCTATCTGAGGGAAGTAGAATTAAGCAATAAGTCCCAAGGAGGTGTAGTATATGACCAATATACCATGGCTAAGGGCTGTTCTTAGGCACAATGCAAGGCAGTGTCTGGAAACAGCCTTTAGCCGTGGTATATTGGCTATATATCACAAACCTCAGAGGTGCATTACTGCTAATATAAACTGGTTACCAACGTAATTGTACGTAACGTAACGTAAACGTAATAATGTCAACTATGTGTCTGTCTATCCCTGTTCTCTCCTCTCTGCACAGACCATACAAACGCTTCACACCGCGTGGCCGTTGCTACTCTAACCTGGTGGTCCCAGCGCGCACGACCCACGTGGAGTTCCAGGTCTCAGGCAGCCTCTGGAACTGCCGATCTGCGGCCAACAAGGCAGAGTTCATCTCAGCCTATGCTTCCCTCCAGTCCCTCGACTTCTTGGCACTGACGGAAACATGGATTACCACTGATAACACTGCTACTCCTACTGCTCTCTCCTCGTCTGCCCACGTGTTCTCGCACACCCCGAGAGCTTCTGGTCAGCGGGGTGGTGGCACTGGGATCCTCATCTCTCCCAAGTGGACATTCTCTCTTTCTCCCCTGACCCATCTGTCTATCGCCTCCTTTGAATTCCATGCTGTCACAGTTACCAGCCCTTTCAAGCTTAACATCCTTATCATTTATCGCCCTCCAGGTTCCCTTGGAGAGTTCATCAATGAGCTTGACGCCCTGATAAGTTCCTTTCCTGAGGATGGCTCACCTCTCACAGTTCTGGGTGACTTTAACCTCCCCACGTCTAC
Organism: Salvelinus alpinus; assembly: GCF_045679555.1. Taxonomy (NCBI): domain Eukaryota; kingdom Metazoa; phylum Chordata; class Actinopteri; order Salmoniformes; family Salmonidae; genus Salvelinus; species Salvelinus alpinus. The sequence goes on from NC_092122.1 coordinate 14,760,718, forward strand.
CTTTGACTCATTCCTCTCTGCCTCCTTCTTTCCACTCCTCTCCTCTTTTGACCTCACCCTCTCACCTTCCCCCCCTACTCACAAGGCAGGCAATACGCTTGACCTCATCTTTACTAGATGCTGTTCTTCCACTAATCTCATTGCAACTCCCCTCCAAGTCTCCGACCACTACCTTGTATCCTTTTCCCTCTCGCTCTCATCCAACACTTCCCACACTGCCCCTACTCGGATGGTATCGCGCCGTCCCAACCTTCGCTCTCTCTCCCCCGCTACTCTCTCCTCTTCCATCCTATCATCTCTTCCCTCTGCTCAAACCTTCTCCAACCTATCTCCTGATTCTGCCTCCTCAACCCTCCTCTCCTCCCTTTCTGCATCCTTTGACTCTCTATGTCCCCTATCCTCCAGGCCGGCTCGGTCCTCCCCTCCTGCTCCGTGGCTCGACGACTCATTGCGAGCTCACAGAACAGGGCTCCGGGCAGCCGAGCGGAAATGGAGGAAAACTCGCCTCCCTGCGGACCTGGCATCCTTTCACTCCCTCCTCTCTACATTCTCCTCTTCTGTCTCTGCTGCTAAAGCCAATTACTACCACTCTAAATTCCAAGCATCTGCCTCTAACCCTAGGAAGCTCTTTGCCACCTTCTCCTCCCTCCTGAATCCTCCTCCCCCTCCTCCCCCCTCCTCCCTCTCTGCTGATGACTTCGTCAACCATTTTGAAAAGAAGGTCGACGACATCCGATCCTCGTTTGCTAAGTCAAACGACACCGCTGGTTCTGCTCACACTGCCCTACCCTGTGCTTTGACCTCTTTCTCCCCTCTCTCTCCAGATGAAATCTCGCGTCTTGTGACGGCCGGCCGCCCAACAACCTGCCCGCTTGACCCTATCCCCTCCTCTCTTCTCCAGACCATTTCCGGAGACCTTCTCCCTTACCTCACCTCGCTCATCAACTCATCCTTGACCGCTGGCTACGTCCCTTCCGTCTTCAAGAGAGCGAGAGTTGCACCCCTTCTGAAAAAACCTACACTCGATCCCTCCGATGTCAACAACTACAGACCAGTATCCCTTCTTTCTTTTCTCTCCAAAACTCTTGAACGTGCCGTCCTTGGCCAGCTCTCCTGCTATCTCTCTCAGAATGACCTTCTTGATCCAAATCAGTCAGGTTTCAAGACTAGTCATTCAACTGAGACTGCTCTTCTCTGTGTCACGGAGGCGCTCCGCACTGCTAAAGCTAACTCTCTCTCCTCTGCTCTCATCCTTCTAGACCTATCGGCTGCCTTTGATACTGTGAACCATCAGATCCTCCTCTCCACCCTCTCCGAGCTGGGCATCTCCGGCGCGGCCCACGCTTGGATTGCGTCCTACCTGACAGGTCGCTCCTACCAGGTGGCGTGGCGAGAATCTGTCTCCGCACCACGTGCTCTCACCACTGGTGTCCCCCAGGGCTCTGTTCTAGGCCCTCTCCTATTCTCGCTATACACCAAGTCACTTGGCTCTGTCATATCCTCACATGGTCTCTCCTATCATTGCTATGCAGACGACACACAATTAATCTTCTCCTTTCCCCCCTCTGATAACCAGGTGGTGAATCGCATCTCTGCATGTCTGGCAGACATATCAGTGTGGATGACGGATCACCACCTCAAGCTGAACCTCGGCAAGACGGAGCTGCTCTTCCTCCCGGGGAAGGACTGCCCGTTCCATGATCTCGCCATCACGGTTGACAACTCCATTGTGTCCTCCTCCCAGAGTGCTAAGAACCTTGGCGTGATCCTGGACAACACCCTGTCGTTCTCAACTAACATCAAGGCGGTGACCCGTTCCTGTAGGTTCATGCTCTACAACATTCGCAGAGTACGACCCTGCCTCACGCAGGAAGCGGCGCAGGTCCTAATCCAGGCACTTGTCATCTCCCGTCTGGATTACTGCAACTCGCTGTTGGCTGGGCTCCCTGCCTGTGCCATTAAACCCCTACAACTCATCCAGAACGCCGCAGCCCGTCTGGTGTTCAACTTTCCCAAGTTCTCTCACGTCACCCCGCTCCTCCGCTCTCTCCACTGGCTTCCAGTTGAAGCTCGCATCCGCTACAAGACCATGGTGCTTGCCTACGGAGCTGTGAGGGGAACGGCACCTCCGTACCTTCAGGCTCTGATCAGGCCCTACACCCAAACAAGGGCACTGCGTTCATCCACCTCTGGCCTGCTCGCCTCCCTACCTCTGAGGAAGTACAGTTCCCGCTCAGCCCAGTCAAAACTGTTCGCTGCTCTGGCACCCCAATGGTGGAACAAACTCCCTCACGACGCCAGGTCAGCGGAGTCAATCACCACCTTCCGGAGACACCTGAAACCCCACCTCTTTAAGGAATACCTAGGATAGGATAAAGTAATCCTTCTAACCCCCCCCCCCCTTAAAAGAGTTAGATGCACTATTGTAAAGTGGTTGTTCCACTGGATATCATAAGGTGAATGCACCAATTTGTAAGTCGCTCTGGATAAGAGCGTCTGCTAAATGACTTAAATGTAAATGTAATTAGAGCAGTAAAATTACATGTTTTGTCATAATCGTGGTATACGGTCTACAGCTTCAGCCAAGTTTATAATAGCACACACAGCCTGGTTTGTCTAGTCGTGTAAAAAATACATGTTCCCTTTGACAAACACAATAGTAGGCCGATACACACTATGTTCTATATAGTCAGTGTAGCCGGTGCAAGCAAATCCACATCCTCAGCTTGAGTTTCCTTCCGCCATCTTACAAGGACCACTGAGTTCCGGCATTAGTTTCAGTGTCTGCCTTCTGTATTGACATCCATTGGCGATTGGGTTTATATCGATGCTTAAATTCAAGGGGGAATTATAATGTAAAAGCGTCATCCACAGGCACTTCATCTCAGTACCTGTCAGTGGAAGGCAGTGTCAGAACCAGTGACCCAATCACTGAGAGACCATTATTGCTTTGGAAGAGTGCTACACTGCTGCCCTGTAACTCCTGTTCACAGCTCAAACAGACAGGGGTCAGGAGTTAGCTGTAGCCTGCTTCCCCTTACCCCAGATTTCAGACAAGCACAATAGACACAGTAGAAGAAGAAGCAGTTCGGGGTCAATTAAGTCATCATTGTACACAAGCACATATATTTATTTATACAAATATAATATGTATAACAATTGCATATCACTTGGTGTTGTCTTTTTTTCTGTACAATCAGGAAGTACAGTACGTCCAGTCAGGAAGTACAGTACGTTGAATCAGGAAGTACAGTACGTCGAATCAGGAAGTACAGTACGTTGAATCAGGAAGTACAGTACGTCCAGTCAGGAAGTACAGTACGTCCAGCCTAAAAAATGCAAGTCGGCAATAAGAAAGAGAATGAGTAAATGTACAAAAGGGATCTGTCAGAGGCAAGATGAACTGCTCAAAAGTTGAGGGACAAAACACGTTCACAGCCCAATCTGGTTGGACTATCAGGATGGCACATTGCACACAGTATGGATGTTAAATGATCTTGCACTACTTCAATACCCACCCACAAAGGAACTAGGCCTATATAGAAAATACATACTAGAGTTTGCTACTAGGAAAACCATCCAATGTAATGTTTGTCTGACAGTACTACAGATACAAGACCACTTTTGATCAGTGTCGATCATCAACTGGTTTTCTAATAGCTTCAATGAATCCACAGTGCAACATGTTATACTTAAATATGGTTACTTGTCATGAGAATACTACGCCAGACTATAGGTAGAGGGTTGAAAGAGAGAGTTTATAACAGAGGTCCCTTATTGATAAGACGACTAGAACATTCCACAGTCTCTTCTCTTTTAACAGCCGTTTGATTTTAATGGCAGAAGCTGCCTTATGACACACAGTGCATAAGATACAGTTGACCTAGTATTACATTGTTAACTTTTGTATCTTTCCCACATACTGTATATATCTAATCATTACTTTTATGTGAAATGTAAAACCAACGAAAGTCTGTTATTGCTAAATCTACAAGTTTCCATACAAAATATTTTCTCGCTGCAATATATATAAGGTAAAAAAAGAGTTCACGTTTATCCAAAGCAGGACAAGTTGGACACAAAAAAAGCAATGTTCATTCACACACAGACAAGCTCCCATAGAAGAAACAATAGACATAGAAATATCACTGTACAAAGCTATAGCAAAACCAAAGTCAGGAAACAAGTGAAATGAATTCAAAATATATAACAGAAAGAAGTAAACTATCACAAATGACAAGGAGCATTGTGGAGGGTTACAACTTTCAACTGTTAGAGGACAACTTAAAATGAACACAAACAAAATAAAAGTTAAAAGGATGAGTTTCAGTGCTAGCCTCCAATCTCTCAAGTCACAAGCACCATTGTTTACATTTCAGAACACATATCTTTCAGTTGTGCTTCACTCTGTTGGCAGTACATTGAAGGGGGAGAGAGAGTCTTCACTGCTTAACAGTATCATATTCTCCTCTACCAGGTGGTTCCTTCGGGATCCTCCGCACAGAGATGGACTTAGAAACTTCCTTTCAGTGTCCTTCACTTCTTCTTCTTTTGGAACAGCCTGTGAAGGATAGGTGTAAGAAAAGCTGAGAACAATGGTTGAAACCATTTGACAAGTCAGTACTTTGACAGGTCAGTAAAGTGGGATGCTAATTTCATATTCTGGTACAATAAATTACAAAAAAGTGTAGTGTACTCTGCTGTGAACTGCGAAAAGCTCATTGAACTGTGAAAAGCCAATTAAAAATGATTGTGAATTAACCTTTTACTGCAGTGGGCTAAATCAGGGTCACGCAGAGTGTTTCTTGGTAGTCTTAAACAAATCTACTTTGAAACAAAAGCATACACCTCACACACGAGGTTATGGACTTATCTGTACCATGTCAGATAAAGAGTTTAAATGTATTACATTTTGAGTTTGCATCCCAATATTACACTTAATATACATCACAGAAGACTGAAATATAACAAAACCGTTTGACATAAAAACACCGGATTTTCGGTCAGGTTTTAGAAATAAAGTTGATTAATTATGAAAAATATGAGTAACATTCCACCTATGAGGCCACTAGGTCATTTGACAGCAGGAAATGGCTACATGTCTGTGGAATTCCCACTACTACTGAGAACAGAGATATAGCAGAGCCTATTGTGTCCTCGGCCTTGGTCAGCCTGGCCAGGTATGCGAGAGAGAGACAGAATGGCCGGGCAGTGTATCAGAGAGGAAGGCTACATGACGAACAGATTCCATGCAATCCCATGGTGCTTGCCACCTAGCAGTCTGTCCGCGGTGCGTGTTGCTTGCTTGGCCACCGGTCTCTTGGCCACTGTGGCAAAGCCCTGTAGTCAGCATGCCAGGGTTGATACAACATGATCCCTGCTCAGTCCCCACACCTCATGCCTCTACTGCACAGGTCTACAAGCTCTCACATACCTCCCCGAGCTAAACGAGGGCTACATGAGGAGGGTTAGTATCAAACGATCAGTGCCACTGAGGATCCCTTAGCCTGCAGGTGGTGTTAAGTCTTTTGTGATGTGGCCCAGACAGGCTTAGTAATACTACTACCTATTTTCAGAGTTGTTGTTATTTTTGCTTTATCACCTCCAGCAATCCAAGCAATGACGGGGTATATTTGTATACCATAAGTCTGCCTCAACTTTGCACTGATGCAGTCAATGTCACGCCCTGACCTTAGAGAGCCTTCTTTTTCTCTATTTGGTTAGGTCAGGGTGTGACTAGGGTGGGCAATCTATGTTGTATTTTCTATGTTGGCCTGGTATGGTTCCCAATCAGTGGCAGCTGTCTATCGTTGTCTCTGATTGGGGATCATATTTAGGCAGCCTTTTTTCCACCTTAGTTTGTGGGATCTTGATTTTGTATAGTTGCTGTGTAGCCTGCAGAACTTTACGTTTGTTTTGTATTTTGTTGTTTTTCGGTGTTCATTTTAATAAAAGTAAGATGTTCGCCTACCACGCTGCACCTTGGTCTCCTCATTCAAACGGCGAGCGTAACAGAAGATCCCACCAGCAAAGGAACAAGCAGCGTGGCCAGGAGGAGCAGGGATCCTGGTCCCGGGAGAAAAGTGAGTGGAGGACATCATGAACATGGGAGGAGGTTATGGCAGGGGACAAGACCCTGCCATGGAAGCAGGCCGAGGCAGCGAAGGAGGATCAACGACGACTCCGGGGTTCGCAACCACGACGGAAGCCCGAGAAGCAGCCCCCCAATTTGTTTTGGGGGGGGGGGCACACGGAGTGGTCGGCGGAGCCGAGGGGTGAACCAGAGCCAGTCAGGGAGTCGAGTGAGGAACTCGACGAAAGATTACGGAGAGAAGTGTTGGCGTTGAGAGCGCTGCAGAGCGGGCGTGCTGAGGAGTGTGACACCAGTCCGGTGATGATCCATGGCCCGTAGCCTCCAGTGATGATCCATGGCCCGGAGCCTCCAGTGATGATCCATGGCCCGGAGCCTCCAGAGACGATCCAAGGTCCGGCATCTCCAGCGACGGTCGGCGGTCCAGAGCCTCCAGTGACGGTCGGCGGTCCGGAGCCCCCAGCGACGGTTCCCGGTCCAGAGTCTCCAGCGGGGGTTCCCGGTCCGGAGCCTCCAGCGGGGGTTCCCGGTCCGGAGCCCTCTGCGACGATCTACGGTCCGGAATCCCCGGCGACGATCCACGGTCCGGTTCCTCCGGCGACGATCCACGGTCTGGTTCCTACGGCGACGATCCACGGTCCGGTTCCTACGGCGACGATCCACGGTCCGGAGTCCCTGGCGACGATCCACGGTCCGGTTCCTCCGGCGACAATCCACGGTCCGGTTCCTCCTGGCGATGATCCATGGCCCGGAGCCTCCGGCGACGATCCACGGTCCGGTTCCATGGAAGCGGAGGGATCTGCGAGTGGAGCGGGGTCTACGTCCCGAACCGAAGCCGCCACTGAGGCTAGATGCCCACCCGGACCCTCCCCCATAGAGTCTGGTTTTACGGGTTTATTCTCTGTTTGGTTAGGTCAGGGTGTGACATGGGTGGGCAATCTATGTTGTATTTTCTATGTTGGCCTGGTATGGTTCCCAATCAGAGGCAGCTGTCTATCGTTGTCTCTGATTGGGGATCATACTTAGGCAGCCTTTTTTCCACCTTAGTTTGTGGGATCTTGATTTTGTATAGTTGCTGTGTAGCCTGCAGAACTTTATGTTAGTTTTGTATTTTGTTGTTTTTCGGTGTTCATTTTAATAAAAGTAAGATGTTTGCCTACCACGCTGCACCTTGGTCTCGTCATTCAAACGACGAGCGTAACAGCCAAGTAAAGTTTCCTCTGTGGTATGTGTTATAAAACATGTAGCATCCCATGAGCATGAGCTCTTATTTGCTCAGCCATATCTCAAATAATTCACAAGCCACGCAGCTGAATTACTGACACAACATAGACGGTTATGACTGTACAGGGGATTGCAACTGCTTCGTTAACAAACACCCTGAAATAGATTAAGCGCTCATTCCAGGAACTTAATGTGTGCTGCAAGCAAATGTTTAATGAAAAATTTAAACGCTTGATGTAATCCTCTGTAACTTTTACCCGAAGGACAAGGCCTGGTATCATTGTGCAGTAGGAGCCTCTCTGACAGGAGCCTCTCTGGTACTCTCTCTGGGTATAAAGAGCACAATGGGTTTTAAAGAACCACTGAACATGCCGATTGGCACTTCTGTTTTTCTGTTGCTCATTAGAAAAACAAGATTTCAGTCTTGGAGGTTTGTTTCCGGACCGATTCCACGCTTGGTTAATGATGTTTGTCCCCCATGAGACACTGTAGATGCAGAAGCCTATTTCACTTCCTCAAAATCCCAAGAATTAATCGAAGATAACTCAAGAAATCTGTAATTACATTTGGGCGTTTTTGCTAAGGATGTTTAAGTTGTGCAATTTTACATCTGATTAAGGTGTTTGTTGCAGTATTTCTCAAGTAAAAAAATGCACAACATGCTGTCTTATGTAAACAAAGCCAGGGTGCTGGGCAGGTCTGTCTCAATGTATGCTATTGAATAGAGAGCAATCACTGCAGGTGTTCACCCCATGTTAGTAGGCAAATGTACTTAGTCTAATCAAAACCCATCCTTCATTTACCCGTTGTGACACACAATTGTTCCACACACTTTGTAGTCAATTTGGACACTAGAATAACTGTTTCTGACTCATATCGATGCCACATAGGCAGTTTTCAAAGGCATTCGTTGCGTTTTAAATGCTGTTGCTCTTTCAATGGTGCAATGTGTATCTCCAGACAATGCCAGCGTCCTTCAGTACACCCTATTCCCCAAAAACCTTTGAGGTGCTAAAGAGTCCCGTGTGGCTCAGTTGGTAGAACATGGCGCTTACAACGCCATGGTTGTGGGTTTGATTCTCACGGGGACAAGTGTGAAAATGTATACACTCAAGTCGCTCTGGATAAGTGCGTCTGCTAAATGACTGAAATGTAAAATCCCTGTCAGATCCTTAAAACAGTATAAATCTAAATGAAATCATAGTTTGGTGAAGATATGGCCAGTTTAGAGTACTGGTCTTCTTACTGTACCAGCTGTTATCTTCATCCGTGTGGTCCAACTCCTTCTCCTCGGTGGTCCCAGATCTGGTTTGTGCTGTCTTGCCAACACCTACAGTCATTTTTGGTGTGATAATGCCCATAGGAGTCGGCAAGACAGTACAAATAGATCTGGCACCAGGCTACGGTCCCCCACCCTTGAAGCAATGAAAAGCCTCACCTACGACAAATGGTTCTGCTGGGTAGTGAGGTTCTGCTGCTGCTGAGCCTGCATGAGGAGCTGCTGCTGCTGGCGGCGGCGGGCCGTGCGGAGCTTCTCGAAGCGCGCCTCCATCTCCTCCAGGACCTTGGGCGTGTAGCGTACCACCAGCTTCACACTGTCCTTGGCTGCCTTCAGAAGCTCCACCGCCTTTTCGTGGTGCTCCCCCTCCACACTCTGGGGAGATACAGTGAAAGAGAATGAGAGAGAGAAGAGACTCAGCACATTTAAGAAATGTGGTGGCAATGTGTTAGTGTTGTAGTGATATGGTCTCTGAAGTCTGCCTCAGTTTCTTAATTGGCATGGACAGAGAATTAAAGAAACCTTGCCAAGACTTTTATGTAAGCAACAATGACACAGTTACACAGCAGCAGCTTCAGTTTCTAAATGGGTACAACCAATTAGGTTTGAACTGGAAGTCAAATGTATTTTTACTTAGTTCAACAAGCATTGCATATTGGTATAATTAGTACTTCATCCTCAAGCCCAGAGTAATATACAGGACCAAGCAACATTCAAGGGTTTTTCTTTCTTTTTACTATTTTCAAAATAAATAATAAAGACATCAAAACTATGAAATAACACATATGGAATCAAAAAAAAGTTAATAAAAAAAAAAATATATATATATTTGAGATTCTTCAAAGTAGCCACCCTTTGCCTTGATGACAGCTTTGGCATTCTCTCAACCAGCTTCATGAGATAGTCACTTGGAATATAGAAGATAGCCCTATTTGGTAAAAGACCAAGTTCATATTATGGCAAGAATATCTCAAATAAGCAGAGAGAAATGGCAGTCCATAATTACTTTAAGTCATGAGGGTCAGTCAATCCGGAAAACGTAAAAAACCATAGAGCACTACTGTCACGACTTCCGCCAAAGTTGGTCCCTGTCCTTGTTCGGGCAGCGTTCGGCGGTCGAAGTCACCGACCTTCTAGCCATCGCTGATCCTCTTTTCATTTTCCATTGGTTTTATCTTGTCTTCCATCACACCTGGTTCCAATTCCCATCAATTACATGTTGTGTATTTAACCCTCTGTTCCCCCTCATGTCCTTGTCGGTGATTGTTTATTGTAAGTGCTTGTGCACGTCTGTCCTGGTGTGATTCGGGTTATGTACCCATTTTTTGATTGTTATGTTTTCCGGTGGGTTTTGTTATTAAACTGCACCGTTTGGAAACACAGTTTTTGCTCTCCTGCGTCTGACTTCTCTGCCGCCAGTACGCACCCCCTTACAGCTACGATGAAACTGGCTCCCATGAGGACCGCCACAGGAAAGGAAGACCCAGAGTTACTACTGGTGCAGAGGATACGTTAATTAGAGTTAACTGCACCTCAGATTGCAGCCCAAATAAATTCTTCACGGAGTTCAAGTAACAGACACATCTCAACATCAACTGTTCAAGGGAGACTGTGTGAATCAGGCCTTCGTGGTCGAATTGCTGCAAAGAAAACACTACTAAAGGACACCAATAAGCATACGATACTTGCTTGGGCCAAGAAACATGAGCAATGGACATTAGACCAGTGGAAATCTGTCCTTTGGTCTGACGAGTCCACATTTGAGATTTTTCATTCCAACCGCCATGTCTTTGTGAGACGCAGGGTAGGGGAAGGGATGATCTCTGCATGTGTGGTTTCCACCGTGAAGCATGGAGGAAGAGGTGTGATGGTGCTTTGCTGGTGACACTGCAAGTGATTTATTTGGAATTCCAGGCACACTTACCCAGCATGGCTACAACAGCATGCTGCAGCAATACGCCATCCCATCTGGTTTGTGCTTAGTGGAACTATCATTTGTTTTTCAACTGGAAAATTACCCAACACATCTTCAGGTTGTGTAAGGGCTATTTGACCAAGAAGGAAAGTGATGGAGTGCTGCATCAGATGACCTGGCCTCCACAATGACCCAACCTCAACCCAATTCAGATGGTTTGGGATGAGTTGGACTGCAGAGTGAAGGAAAAGCAGTCAACGAGTGCTCAGCAACAGACCCCGCCCTGTGCAACTGGGTCCTGGACTTTCTGATGGGCGGTGGTGAGGGTAGGAAACAACATCTCCACCCCGCTGATCCTCCACACTGGGGCCCCACAAGGGTGCGTTCTCAGCCATCTCCTGTACTCCCTGTTCACCCATGACTGCGTGGCCATGCACACTTCCAACTCAATCATCAAGTTTGCAGACGCCACTACAGTGGTAGGCTTGATTACAATGATGAGACGGCCTACAGGGAGGAGGTGACGGCCCTCAGAGTGTGGTGTCAGGAAAATAACTTCTCACTCAATGTCAACAAAACAAAGGAGATGATCGTGGACTCCCCCCCCCCCCCCCCCCACCATCCACATCGATTGCACAGTAGTGGAGAAGGTGGAAAGTTTAAAGTGTTCCGTAGCGTACACATCACGGACAAACTGAAATGGTCCACCCACACAGACAGCGTGGTGAAGAAGGCGCGATAGCGCCTCTTCAACCTCAGGAGGCTGAATAAATTTGGCTTGTCACCAAAAACATTCACAAACTTTTACCAATGCACAATCAATAGCATCCTGTCGGGCTGTATCACCACCTGGTATGGCAACTGCACCGCCCACAACCGCAGGGCTCTCCAGAGGGTGGTGCGGTCTGCACAACGCATCACCGGGGGCAAACTACCTGACCTCCAAGACACCTACAGCACCCGATGTCGCAGGAAGGCCAAAAAGATCATTAAGGACAATAACCACCGGAGCCACTGCCTGTTCACCCCGCTATCATCCAGAAGGCGAGGTCAGTACAGGTGCATCAAAGCTGGGACTGAGAGACTGAAAAACAGCTTCTATCTCAAGGCCATCAGACTGTTAAACGGCCATCACTAACATAGAGAATCTGCTGTCAACATACAGACTCAAATCTCTGGCCGCTTTAATAAATGGACTTAATAAAGGTATCACTAGTCACCTTAAATAACGGCACTTTAATAATGTTTAAATATCCTGCATTACTCATCTCATATGTATATACTGTTCTATACCATCTACTGCATCTTGCCTATACCTATCATTAGTCACTTTAAATAATGGCACCTTAATAATGTTTACATATCCTACATCACTCATCTCATATGCGACTACGGTTTCCGGTTTGGAGCGTGCAGTCGCAATTCCGCGTCGCTCCACAGGTAGTTTTACCATTTTCATTCATTTTCATTACAGTACAACGGTTTGATTTGTTTGATCTTAACGAGCTACATATCCGTCTTTGTATCAAAGATAATTGAGTAGTTATTGGGGTTATTGAGGTTCGCTAGCCAGCTATTTTCGTCCGAACGTAACAACGTAGTCAACACTGCTAGTTAGCTAGCCAGCTAGCCACCGAGTAGCAGCACAGCAGCATAGCAGCACTGGAGAAACGATTACATTACAACGGAACGACTTGATTAGTGTAGTGTTAGCTGGCTACACAGTTCTCTTTGCATCTGAGATAATTGTGTAGCTTAGAGTTGGTTAGAGTAATTATTCGGTTAACTAGCCAGCTACTTTCGTAACGTTACGTAGTCAACACTGCTAGCTAGCCAGCTAGCCACCGAATAGCAACATAGCAGCTCTGGAGCTCTGGAGAAACGATTACATTACAACGGAACGACTTGATTAGTGTAGTGTTAGCTGGCTACATAGTTGTCTTTGCTATCTTTGTATCTAAGATAATTGTGTAGCTTAGAGTTGGTTTGAGTAATTATTCGGTTAACTAGCCAGCTATTTTCGTCCACCGCCCTGCGCTGCCGTCTCCTACCTAGTCAACACTGCTAGCTAACACTGCTAGTTAGCCAACTTCTACCGAATAGCAGCACTGTAGAAACTCACACTACAACTTACATTACAACGGAACGACTTGATTAGCGTAGTGTTAGCTAGCTACATAGTTGTCTTTGCTGTCCTTGTATCCAAGATAATTGTGTAGTTTTTGAGAAATTGTCGAGGTTACCTAGCCAGCTACACGTTCAAACAAAGTCAACAACGCAGCCACTGCTAGCCAGCCTACTTCACCGCCAGCAGTACTATATCATTTTAGTCAATAAGATTTTATTTTATTTTTGCAACGTAAACTTAACTTCCTGAACACAGTGTAGTCCACTTGTCATTCTAATCTCCTTTACATTAGCGTAGCCTCTTCTGTAGCCTGTCAACTATGTGTCTGTCTATCCCTCTTCTCTCCTCTCTGCACAGACCATACAAACGCTTCACACCGCGTGGCCGCCGCCATTCTCACCTGGTGGTTCCAGCGCGCACGACCCACGTGGAGTTCCAGGTCTCCGGCAGCCTCTGGAACTGCCGATCCGCGGCCAACAAGGCAGAGTTCATCTCAGCCTATGCGTCCCTCCAGTCCCTCGACTTCTTGGCACTGACGGAAACATGGATTACCACTGACAACACTGCTACCCCTACTGCTCTCGCCTCGTCTGCCCACGTGTTCTCGCACACCCCGAGAGCTTCTGGTCAGCGGGGCGGTGGCACTGGGATCCTCATCTCTCCCAAGTGGACATTCTCTCTTTCTCCCCTGACCCATCTGTCTATCGCCTCCTTTGAATTCCATGCTGTCACAGTTACCAGCCCTTTCAAGCTTAACATCCTTATCATTTATCGCCCTCCAGGTTCCCTTGGAGAGTTCATCAATGAGCTTGACGCCCTGATAAGCTCCTTTCCTGAGGATGGCTCACCTCTCACAGTCCTGGGTGACTTTAACCTCCCCACGTCTACCTTTGACTCATTCCTCTCTGCCTCCTTCTTTCCACTCCTCTCCTCTTTTGACCTCACCCTCTCACCTTCCCCCCCTACTCACAAGGCAGGCAATACGCTTGACCTCATCTTTACTAGATGCTGTTCTTCCACTAATCTCACTGCAACTCCCCTCCAAGTCTCCGACCACTACCTTGTATCCTTTTCCCTCTCGCTCTCATCTAACACTTCCCACACTGCCCCTACTCGGATGGTATCGCGCCGTCCCAACCTTCGCTCTCTCTCCCTCGCTACTCTCTCCTCTTCCATCCTATCATCTCTTCCCTCTGCTCAAACCTTCTCCAACCTATCTCCTGATTCTGCCTCCTCAACCCTCCTCTCCTCCCTTTCTGCATCCTTTGACTCTCTATGTCCCCTATCCTCCAGGCCGGCTCGGTCCTCCCCTCCTGCTCCGTGGCTCGACGACTCACTGCGAGCTCACAGAACAGGGCTCCGTGCAGCCGAGCGGAAATGGAGGAAAACTCGCCTCCCTGCGGACCTGGCATCCTTTCACTCCCTCCTCTCTACATTCTCCTCTTCTGTCTCTGCTGCTAAAGCCACTTTCTACCACTCTAAATTCCAAGCATCTGCCTCTAACCCTAGGAAGCTCTTTGCCACCTTCTCCTCCCTCCTGAATCCCCCTCCCCCTCCTCCCCCCTCCTCCCTCTCTGCGGATGACTTCGTCAACCATTTTGAAAAGAAGGTCGACGACATCCGATCCTCGTTTGCTAAGTCAAACGACACCGCTGGTTCTGCTCACACTGCCCTACCCTGTGCTTTGACCTCTTTCTCCCCTCTCTCTCCAGATGAAATCTCGCGTCTTGTGACGGCCGGCCGCCTAACAACCTGCCCGCTTGACCCTATCCCCTCCTCTCTTCTCCAGACCATTTCCGGAGACCTTCTCCCTTACCTCACCTCGCTCATCAACTCATCCTTGACCGCTGGCTACGTCCCTTCCGTCTTCAAGAGAGCGAGAGTTGCACCCCTTCTGAAAAAACCTACACTCGATCCCTCCGATGTCAACAACTACAGACCAGTATCCCTTCTTTCTTTTCTCTCCAAAACTCTTGAACGTGCCGTCCTTGGCCAGCTCTCCTGCTATCTCTCTCAGAATGACCTTCTTGATCCAAATCAGTCAGGTTTCAAGACTAGTCATTCAACTGAGACTGCTCTTCTCTGTGTCACGGAGGCGCTCCGCACTGCTAAAGCTAACTCTCTCTCCTCTGCTCTCATCCTTCTAGAACTATCGGCTGCCTTTGATACTGTGAACCATCAGATCCTCCTCTCCACCCTCTCCGAGCTGGGCATCTCCGGCGCGGCCCACGCTTGGATTGCGTCCTACCTGACAGGTCGCTCCTACCAGGTGGCGTGGCGAGAATCTGTCTCCGCACCACGTGCTCTCACCACTGGTGTCCCCCAGGGCTCTGTTCTAGGCCCTCTCCTATTCTCGCTATACACCAAGTCACTTGGCTCTGTCATATCCTCACATGGCCTCTCCTATCATTGCTATGCAGACGACACACAATTAATCTTCTCCTTTCCCCCCTCTGATAACCAGGTGG
Source organism: Salvelinus alpinus (assembly GCF_045679555.1). Taxonomy (NCBI): domain Eukaryota; kingdom Metazoa; phylum Chordata; class Actinopteri; order Salmoniformes; family Salmonidae; genus Salvelinus; species Salvelinus alpinus. Next base: position 14,775,823 of record NC_092122.1, read on the forward strand.
CGAATCGCATCTCTGCATGTCTGGCAGACATATCAGTGTGGATGACGGATCACCACCTCAAGCTGAACCTCGGCAAGACGGAGCTGCTCTTCCTCCCGGGGAAGGACTGCCCGTTCCATGATCTCGCCATCACGGTTGACAACTCCATTGTGTCCTCCTCCCAGAGCGCTAAGAACCTTGGCGTGATCCTGGACAACACCCTGTCGTTCTCAACTCACATCAAGGCGGTGACCCGTTCCTGTAGGTTCATGCTCTACAACATTCGCAGAGTACGACCCTGCCTCACACAGGAAGCGGCGCAGGTCCTAATCCAGGCACTTGTCATCTCCCGTCTGGATTATTGCAACTCGCTGTTGGCTGGGCTCCCTGCCTGTGCCATTAAACCCCTACAACTCATCCAGAACGCCGCAGCCCGTCTGGTGTTCAACCTTCCCAAGTTCTCTCACGTCACCCCGCTCCTCCGCTCTCTCCACTGGCTTCCAGTTGAAGCTCGCATCCGCTACAAGACCATGGTGCTTGCCTACGGAGCTGTGAGGGGAACGGCACCTCCGTACCTTCAGGCTCTGATCAGGCCCTACACCCAAACAAGGGCACTGCGTTCATCCACCTCTGGCCTGCTCGCCTCCCTACCTCTGAGGAAGTACAGTTCCCGCTCAGCCCAGTCAAAACTGTTCGCTGCTCTGGCACCCCAATGGTGGAACAAACTCCCTCACGACGCCAGGTCAGCGGAGTCAATCACCACCTTCCGGAGACACCTGAAACCCCACCTCTTTAAGGAATACCTAGGATAAAGTAATCCTCCTAACCCCACCCCTCCCCCTTAAAAGAGTTAGATGCACTATTGTAAAGTGGTTGTTCCACTGGATTTCATAAGGTGAATGCACCAATTTGTAAGTCGCTCTGGATAAGAGCGTCTGCTAAATGACTTAAATGTAAATGTAAATATGTATGTACTGCTCTATACCATCTACTGCATCTTGCCTATGCTGCACGGCCACCGCTCATCCATATATTTATATGTACATATTCCCTATTCATGCCTTACATTTGTGTGTATAAGGTAGTTGTTAGATTACTTGTTAGATATTACTGCATTGTCAGAACTAGAAGCACAAGCATTTCGCTACACTCACATTAACATCTGTTAACCATGTGTATGTGACCAATAAAATTTGATTTGATTTGATGTTTCGGAACTCCTTCAAGACTATTGAAAAAGCATTCCTGGTGAAGCTGGTTGAGAGAATGCCAAGAGTGTGCAAAGCTGTCATCAAAGCAAAGGGTGAAGAATCTAAAATATATTAGAATTTGTTTAACAACATGATTCCATATATGTGTTATTTCATAGTTTTGATGTCTTCACAATTATTCTACAATGTAGAAAATAGTAAAGAAAAACCTTTGAATGAGTAGGTGTGTCCAAACGTTTGACTGGCACTGTATATTTTCACATTACAATTCTGGATGTCACGGAAATCAAATTAATCCTTTACGAAGCTTGCTTTTTTAAATGTATTTTTACCCCTTTTTTTCTCCCCAATTGGTAGTAGTTAGTCATGTCTCATGGCTGCAACTCCTGCACGGACGGAGGTCGAGAGCCATGCGTCCTCTGAAACACAACCCAACTAAGCCACACTGCTTCTTGACACAATGCACATCCAATGTGTCGGCGAAAACACCGTACACCTGGTCAGCGTGCACTGCGCCCGGCACGCCACAGGAGTCACTAGTGCACGATGAGACAAGGATATCCCTGCCGGCCAAACCCTCCCTAATCCGGACGACGCTGGGCCAATTGTGCACCGCCCCCATGGGCCTCCCGGTCACGGCCAGCTGTGACAGAGCAGTGCTCTGCGATGCAGTGCCTTAGACCACTGCGCCACCCAGGAGGCCATGAAGCTTGCTTTTTAAAGTGTACATTTGATTAGTGTTTGTCTGAAGACACTTTTATGTCCAAACACATGCTGACATTACCATGTAAATTGGTTTCCATTTGATGGTGTAAATGGACAGTTACGGAACAGGATTCAGCAAGGAGTGACTTTGAAGGGCTAAACCGCTAAGCCGTGTGAAGTTTGGAACACTTTGCTCACGGTGACATTGGCTGCTTCTAAAAAACGGTCGCTTTGTAATAGCTTTTGTTGTTGCCCGTTGCTTTAGTCGTAGATAGCGCTCCTGTATCTTGGACGCTGGCTCACTATAGGCCTATTTTTATTTAGGTCTTCAGAAAACCAATCACTCTGCTTGACCCAATCCATATTGTGACAGTTTGACTCAAGGTTTAGACAAAATGCTTCCCCGCTCGGATGTGGTTTGTCAGGAAAAATGTCAAGCTAGATGAGAAAATTAATACCTTGAAATATTAACTACAGCACACAACTGTGTTTGGGACTCGTAATATAGAAGACGCAAATTCACAGAATATCATAAATAGGGTACAGAGTTATGTGACTAGACCTAGCGGCAATCGTAAATAATCTATACATACCACGCCATTGACAGACAGGAGCTGGTCCCCTCGCTTCAGGCCCCCGTGCCTCTCAGCCAAGCCCCCTGGGATGATACGGGAGATATAGATGGGAGAGTTCTGCTCCTTGCCGCCCATCACATTGAAGCCCAGCCCCTCCTCCGTCTTGGGCAGCTCCACCACTCGGGGGTGAGAGTGACCCTCGCTGGCCGCAAAGGCTGCAACTGTGGCCTGCAGAGAGCGACAGAAGAGAGGATAACGATCAGACCATTATTGGTGTATTCAGCACTAACTCCATGCCCTATTCCTTCCTATTCTGTCGACCACACAAATAGATTAGATAATGACGATACTAAGTGCATGAACTGGGATTGCATTTCCAAACAGCCAAATAAGTGTACAGACTTAAATTCGCTCTGTGGGTGGGACCTTCTGGCTTCTCTCTCTAAACAGGGCTTAGAGACGTCCAGTAGGACTGAGAATAACAAAGTGAGAACCAAGGCGATGATGGTGATGTATTGTATAGCCATGTGAGATGTTTTCTGGCTCTGTAAGAACATGGATTAGCACATATCTGTCGCCGCTGGAGAAGAAGACGCAAGATAACTTTCACCCCCACTAACTAAATGTCTGTGAGCCTGCTTTACTAAATTCCACTGGCTTGGGATGGCTTTCAAGTTCTAGAGGAATCTTCTTCTCGCCTTGTCGTCTGAAACAAAGTGTGCAGGAGCTTGTTAGCCTAGCCTGGAAAAGGAACAGCAGATGTACATCGCCACAGGTGCCGGTCTGTCAAGTCTGTCTCATTATTATTATTAAGCAATACTTTCTCGGGAAACTGCAGGGGAAAAAGGCCTCTGTTTCAAAGCTTGGCATATGTGGATCCAAAAGTTTTCCCTAGCAGGTGAAAGCCCAAAGCTTTGAGATCCTCCACTCTTCCGCCCCCCTTCCATCTCTCTCTCCCACTGTGAGGTAAGGAAGCACTGTGCTCAGTATGCCACCATCACCTCTTTGGCTAACGGCATACCGACCTTCACAAGTTTATCTCCCTTCCTGGGAGGAAGAAACTAGGTGGCATACGGCTGCCGCAAAAAAAGTGTCTGGGGCGAACCAAAGAAAAATGACAGCTTACTGGGAAATTGCCTAAGTAATGTCAGAGTACCGTATGGAAATGACTTAATTTCAACAAAATGTTATTATCATCAGCCATCAGTTCAGCTCAGTCTTTTCTCTGGAGCACCATAGACTAAGTGGTCTCCCATCTCTGGAAGATAAAAGATAAAATCCTCAGGCCAGGAATTACAGTCTGGAATTTATTCAATTAACTGGGTAATAAACTGAATCAAGTGCTCATGTTCTCAGGTGGAACACATTTTAATTGGTAAACGCTCACCAGCAACAGTTCACCAAAGGCATCTAAAATAACATCTACCCTGCTAATGCCTCAAGATTGCTGGTGTATCAAGGTATCAAGGGACTATAACACATTTTTTAGGCCCCCAATTTCCTACTTATTAAAGTGATTCATGTGAAATGTGCTGAGTGCTGCCCTCCAGGTCTTTGGTCAGCGATGTACTTGAGATGTACTTGGAGACGAGGCTGCTGAAACAAGCACCGGCTCAGCTAAACGGAAACTCTCAGGAGGGCGGCACTTTCAAAAGCAGCGCACCATCTCATTTCGATGTCATCGATTGAAATCACTCCCATGGGCGTGGAAGCCAGTGAACGGAGTTTGCTCTATGTTAATTGCTGCTCCGCTGGTGGCTGTATTTAATATTCTTTTAAAAAGATTGGTGATGGACAAGGACAAAGCTGAAAGGTACTTCATGCTGTTGTCATTGCTTTCTTGTGTAAACAGGGTCATAAGGACAATCTGGCTTGCTTTAACACTGTGAAGTACAAGCCTCAAGGCCTCTTTCATGATTTGTAAAGTAGTTTGATTAGACGGATCTACATTCTCTCTTTCAAAACAGCCTTTGAATAAGCTTTGGGGGGAAAAAAACGTGTTTATGATTATGCACTTTATAATGTTGAACAGGGACCTTGAATATTCCACAAAAATTGGATACTTAAAGGGAAATGAAAAGGACACGTCACTGTAATAGCAGCATACCATCAACCTCAAAACCATTTGATCTGAGCAGGCTAGAAAGAGTATTTTGATATTCCATCAACATCAGATACAGTGGTGTCCTTCAATAGGCCGAAGCTACAGTTGAAGTCGGAAGTTTACATACATTTAGGTTGGAGTCATTAAAACTTGTTTTTCAACCACTCCACTTCTTGATAACAAATTATAGTTTTGGCAAGTCGGTTAGGACATCTACTTTGTGCATGACACAAGTCATTTTTCCAACAATTGTTTACAGACAGGTCATTTCACTTATAATTCACTGTATCACAATTCTAGTGGGTCAGAAGTTTACATACACTAAGTTGACTGTGCCTTTAAACAGCTAGGAAAATTCCAGATTTTTTTTATGGCTTTAGAAGCTTCTGATAGGCTAATTTACATCATTTGAGTCAATTGGAGGTGTACCTGTGGATGTATTTCAAGGCCTACCTTCAAACTCAGTGCCTCTTTGCTTGACATCATGGGAAAATCAAAAGAAATCAGCCAAGACCTTAGAGAAAAAATTGTAGACCTCCACAAGTCTGGTTCATCCTTGGGAGCAATTTCCAAACGCCTGAAGGTACCACGTTCATCTGTACAAACAATAGTACGCCAGTATAAACACCATGGGACCACGCAACCATCATACCGCTCAGGAAGGAAACGCGTTCGGTCTCCTAGAGATTAATGTACTTTGGTGCGAAAAGTGCAAATCAATCCCAGAACAACAGCAAAGGACCTTGTGATGATGCTGGAGGAAACAGGTACAAAAGCATCTATATCCACAGTAAAACAAGTCCTATATCGACATAACCTGAAAGGCCGCTCAGCAAGGAAGAAGCCACTGCTCCAAAACCGCCATAAAAAAGCCAGACTACGGTTTGCAACTTCACATGGGGACAAAGATTGTACTTTTTGGAGAAATGTCCTCTGGTCTGATGAAACAAAAATAGAACTGTTTGGCCATAATGACTATCGTTATGTTTGGAGGAAAAAGGGGGAGGCTTGCAAGCCGAAGAACACCATTCCAACCGTGAAGCACGGGGGTGGCAGAATCATGTTCTGGGGGTGCATTGCTGCAGGAGGGACTGGTGCACTTCACAAAATAGATGGCATCATGAGGATGGAAAATTATGTGGATATATTGAAGCAACATCTCAAGACATCAGTCAGGAAGTTAAAGCTTGGTCACAAATGGGTCTTCCAAATGGACAATGACCCCAAGCATGCTTCCAAAGTTGTGGCAAAATGGATTAAGGACAACAAAGTCAAGGTATTGGAGTGACCATCACAAAGCCCTGACCTCAATCCTATAGAAAATGTGTGGGCAGAACTGAAAAAGCATGTGCGAGCAATGAGACCCACAAACCTGATTCAGTTACACCAGCTCTGTCAGGAGGAATGGGCCAAAATTCACCCAACTTATTGTGGGAAGATTGTGGAAGGCTACTAAAAACTTTTGACCCAAGTTAAACAATTTAAAGGCAATGCTACCAAATACTAATTGAGTGTATGTAAACTTCTGACCCACTGGGATTGTGATGAAAAAAATACAAGCTGAAATAACTAATTCTCTCTACTATTATTCTGACATTTCACATTCTTAGAATGAAGTGGTGATCCTAACTGACCTAAGACAGGGAATTTTTACTAGGATTAAATGTCAGGAATTGTGAAAAACGGAGTTTAAATGTATTTGTCTAAGGTGTATGTAAACTTCCGACTTCAACTGTATGTCCTTGTATACCTTTCATCCAAGATTGAAATTCACAACACAATCCAGTCTGATGAAAGTCATAAAAAAGGTTACCCTGTTTACTACTCCTTTAGAAAGGGACTGAATCATAGTCAAAGTTTTGCAGAGCATTTGCGATTGAAGAGATGACGTTTCGCTGACAAAAAAAGCACCCTTTGGAATTGTATTCCACACCGGCCCTAGTTATCTATTCATCCTGCTTGCCCAGTGTTGTCAATCAATCTGTGTCCTACGCCTCTGTGTGCCCAGGCCGTGTAAGAAGATGGGGGCAGCAGTCTCTGGAAGGAGCAGCCAACTGTATCAGTCAGTGTGCGTACCTCCCTACATTGCCCCATCTCTTCTTCACTCACTCTCTGATGTATTGGTAACACTGGGAGAGAGGACTGCGATGCACTCCTCTCTCTCATCTCACCCCTCCCTCTTGATTCCCTCTTTTCCTGTCCCCCTTTCACTGTTAGATGTCTTCTTTTTTTATTCTCCTCCACAAAAGAAGCTCTCCTCAGAAAGAATATGAATGAGCGGTAGAGGAGGGACTCATTGGTAGAACCTCTCAAGTGCTTACATCCAAGGTCTGCTAATGAGTAATTCATTGTACACCAAAACTGCTCCAGTCTTTGATCATCTGATGGATACATTATGGGTGTTTATGTATCTAGGCTACATTGTACAGTATCTTTCAGCCTCAAGTTTGGTCAATACAGTCTGAGATTAGAGTATGTTGCTCACCTTCGCTGTAGCCCGTGCCTGGTACTCCGGACAGCCATTGACTGTGATTGTTTCATGCATGTACTGGTACACCTGAAAGAGAAAAATGGACAAACCATGAGTGTATTTTCTCAGTACTTTTGAATTTTCTGCTACATTTCTCCAAGTCTCTTGCATGTTCAGTCCATGTCGTAGACTACCAGACTTGGTAGTTGGAAGGCTTAGGTTTTTGATTTCTATTCAAACCTGTATTTTGAGAGTGTTTATTTTTGCAAATACCTTCGTAGATTATGTAGATATTCAGTGGATTTCTTCATCCACCTGGATCCACCATTCACTGTTAATAAACTGCACACTATTTGGCACCTGATCCTGCTGCCTCCTGCTACTTACTGCCCTTAAGGCTGCTCAAACATCTGGTCCCTACGACAATTAGCATAAGCAAACCGTGATGCATCAGTAAGTAAAAAATACTCATAGCACACTGTGGTGTGGCGCTACTACCCCTTTTGGTTTTCTCTCATGTGGGGAACACATGGCACTGAGTAAATAAACTGAAGAGAGTGGAGTTTGGAACGGAGTAGCGAGTGGAGCTAAGACTCTTGGTACTCTAGGTGAATTTCCACTGAGGATTTAGCCCGGTGTTTTACCAAAAAGCCTCAGATTTTTCTGTTTCCAGCTCCACGGCCCGGCTCCTGGTACTCACTGGGCCATGGCCTCAGTGGACCTGTCCTGACTTGGGGCCAAACATGTCAGATGGATGGATTATCTTGGCAAAGGAGAAATGCTCACTAACAGGGATGTAAACAAATTTGTGCACAGAATTTGAGAGAAACAAGCTTTTTGTGCGTATGGAACATTTCTGGGATATTTTATTTCAGCTCATGAAACATTGGACACACACTTTACATGTTGTGTTTATATTTTTGTTCAGTAATACATAACAATGGCTAACTGTGAACAATGTTTAACACCTTCTCACAAAGCAACTGTTTTGATTATGTAGAGGTTGTTGACTCCGCTCTTCACAAGTCCTCAATGTCGGCCCCAGCTATGGAATCACAATGTCTTTAGTACAACATAAGGGTGTATACACTAGTGGAACTCTGGTGTTACAGTCAAAAAGCACTACTTTGTTTTTCAGCTGAGCGACTCTTTGAAATCCAATATTGAACACCATCTTGGGACCTTATTCCAGAACACCTCTTCCACATCTACAGTGTGTTCTAACCTCCTCTAAAGAGGAGTCAGCATTATGAGCCAATGGAAAGATTTCAGGTGTAAAAGAGCTATTTTGAGTTGTTTCTATACAGAACATGACACACTGTATCGACACCATTTACAATACCACCCCCAGTGTACAGTATGACATTATCACACCTTCCTCTGGTGATCCAACAGAAACAACTATAAACATTATGACTGCTCTGATTAGTGTTGCATTGCTGAACATTACATGAGACATTGGCCTTCATCCCCACACGGGGTCATGTAATTGTTTGATGTGACTCATATTAGCCCACATCCTTTGTGTGTTTTAGCCAAGAGGCTTGCGGCTAGTCCATTCTATAAACATTTTCAGTGCATCGTTCTTCATAGTAAGATACAGCATCCATCCATCATTGTGAGCCTGATTGAAATACACTTAAGATGTATGGACTGTTGTGTATTCAAGGTCTCAGTGGATGCCTTGCTGTGAGTCAGGAGAATTGTGTCTTGGAAACACGTGAATAACATTAAAGGTCAAGCTATTTCAATCTGTAATTTGCTTAACTATATGCACAAACCCCCACTAGTGAAGTGCAAATTGGATGTACCACTAACTACTGCTGAATTACTGCTGAATTACTCAACAAGAAAACCAAATTAAATTGTAACGTCTCAAACCCTTCTTGAAGAACAACTTAGTTTTTTTCCTGTGCAGTGAATTGAAAACGTTTTCATTGTATTGTTTTTCTCTGGAATGGAAACTAATAGGGTTTTTATCAGCTCACACCTCGGTATGTCTCTACTCTCTACAAAGGAAAGCATGTGTTTTCTGGGCTCAACCATCATTCAATATTTCTGTATGATGAGCTGGAGCAAAACAAAGGCCTTGCCTCTTTGCGACTTCAAAGTGCTTCATCTGTGTTTCAACAATAAAACAAGTGGTTTCGTGAAGCCTTGGTATATCTGACTGATGAAAAACAAAGTCCATTGTTGATATGAAAATAAAATAATAACCTCAAGCTCACAACAAAATAAATCAATTATTTTGCAAGCAGTTCACTTACAAAAATGTGTTTACCTTAATGAACCCAGTTGAACTCAGTCGGACAACACTGTTAATGAATGAACATAACCTTCTGTTCTGATAATTCATTGGGGGAAAATAATCTCCAATAACATAAAGAAAACAGTCACAACATGGAACAAATTGCTGTGTTCTTTTCACCGTCAGTTGATGTTGTGAAGCTCCAGGGAACATACAGATAGGTAGAAAGAGAGTGAGAGAGAAAAAGAGAGAGACAGAGACAGAGTGAGAAACAGGCAGAGAGAGAGATGTAGAGAGAGGAGAGAGTGAGAGAGAGAGATTTGAAAGACTTGCACATCCTTTCTACCTCATTCCCCCTCCTGTTGCTATGCATCCATCTTTACCTCTGAACTCTACTTTCTTCCTGTCCCTCCTGAATATACTCTCCCTCTCTTTCTTCTCTCTCTCTCCTGACTCTCCGGTTCACTGGGCGTTTACCACGGCAGGCTTTCATTAACCCAGATCTATCTAACCTCTGTGGAAGGCTCATTGTGCTTGATGGGCTGGGGACTACCAGTCTACCGTCAGCCTTACGAGGACGCCACAATGCCTGATAGTGGGCAGAGCTGCCCAGAGGGTGCATGGCATGATGCGTGTAACCATGGCTCCCCAACCGTCTCCCTCTCTCTACTGAGTCGGGGAGCGGAGAGCAAAATGGGGAAGGATGAGACGGAGAGAGAGAGAGCTTGAAGAGCTCTCCTTCTCCTCTCTCTAGCTGACAGAGTTTAAAGGGGTCATTTGGTAGAAGCGAAACAGCATTTAATAACTGTTCGTTCACAGACCTCCCTCGCTCTGTCAGCATGACACAAAAAGAGAATATTAAACACAAAGAGATAATTAAATGAAGTGGCTTTCAGCCTTCAGCCCACAGTAAATGTAGTAAGAGACTAAGGTCTGCCCTCCACGGAGCGGCACACAAATCCTTTCCTTTATATGAATTCAAAGTGAGGCCCGTATTCATCTGCACTATTCCATTATCATCAGGCTACTACAACTCAATGATCACATAATTGATTCAGTTCATTGGAAGAGACTATGCTTTTTTTTTTGCAAGGAAAAATGACCTGCATTGTTTTGTGACTAATGAAATTCATGATTCGATTTCATGTGTGGTTGAATCGTTTGCTCGGGCCTCTCGGATGACTTTCATCAGGACCAGTTCTTGATATGCATAAGGCTTTAAGTCAAGCTAACAGAGTGGCTGGAAATCATCATAAACTCCATCATTTCCAGCTGGTTAGCGCTCCCAGTCGTCTTCCCTGGTGTCCTTCCCTTTCCATTTGCAAAGCAGATTGACTCTGACGACTCATTCAGGGACTTTCCCTGGGTTCCGAGATGTCATTGATAGACATGGTTGGGAAGAGCAACGCTCCTCCTCACTCCATCTCTCTGTAATTGGGGGTCTTTCACCTTAGCAGGCATTTCCCTCCCACATCAATTTCCCCTATCAACAGTTAGCCAGCTAACCCCCTCACGCATAGCTAGGCTGATTCATGTGGCTGTAAATTCTATTGACACTGTGAAGAAGGTTTTCAACCCCCTGTGACTTTCTACAGTAGAGACATGATCAAGCTACCCTGGTCTGTGGGATTCTGTGTCTGCTCATCAGACCATGAAATGAGCTTCACAAGCAGATATGAGATGACGGGAACAAATCTAATCGCTCAATTATAATAACTGGTGGCCCCAGCTCAACGCAGAATAGGTCATCTGCATTAATGAAATGACACGCAGTTGAATCCCAATACCGAGCAACTATACATGGCTCTGAAGCAACCTTTAATCTTCCTGTAATAGCTGTGGAGGAAATTATTTAATGACCTACTATGTTGTTTAATTGAACATACTATGCTGTTTTTACTTGGAGAATGTCCATTGCTATACATTAGTATTTTGGTGATACAGGCTTGTCTTGTGTGACTTAGTCATTTGTCTGGGCGTACAGATAAGAGCCGTTTAGGTGTGACTGCAGTATGTGACATTCTGTTTTAACAATCTACAGGAATTTAGACGTGTGGAAACATGCAGGACGGAACAGACAATGGTGACAATGTTGAGTGGTTGTTTTGATTGCTTCATTTTTGCAAATCTTATAATAAAGTTGTTTTGAAGAAAAATAGTCTCTCTCCTTTTGGTTAGAATCCCCGCGATGTAGCTCTCTCAACTACAAAGATTTCCCATCTGCAGACATATTACAGCACAGAACAGGGGTCAGATGAGGTCAAATGTGATTACATTACGATTAACTCACCAATGCAGCTCAAAGAGGCTCAGCAGTCTAGTCCTGCTATGTCAGGGTATTAAGAGCGAGCCGCAGGGAAGTGTTTTTTTACGATGCTCGTCACTATCCATTGTCCGGGAAAAATTTGCATGGAAAAATTTGCATGGGAAATTTTGCATGTGCTAGAAAAGTGAATACAGGGGTTGTGACCGCATGTTGGATTGTAAACACATGCGACACAGCACGCATGGCAAGGTATTGCTCAATTCACATAAATGCCATGTTCTCTGCTCTTCCATAGAGACATGGGAGCATTTATTGTCTTGGGAGGCTGTTAATCCAATAACCACTGACATGAACGCCACAGCTGTTGAATGTTGCAGCATAACAGCATGTGCTGATAACGATCTCTGCAATAACAGTAATCATCATCATGGCCACGACCATTCATCTTCACTCTCCAGCTCCTCTAGCAGTCAGACCTCTACGAGAAAGAGCCATTCTGCACCGTGGCAAAGTGTCAGCTCACACAAGGACGTCATTGACTGGAAACTATGGCCGGTCAGCCTCGGCATCCAATCCAAGCTGATCCTCTCTAGTTTCCCTGGTGACTGGATGTGTTGTTGGTGGTTGAAGTGTTTCTCTCGCTCTTTCCCTCTCAATGGCCAGCTGTTGTAACCTAGTCTGTAGGGTGCTGCCTAGCTGCTACTCCTGGCAGACATGAAGTGTCCCCCACCACCAGGCAGCACCAGGCTCCAGTGTCTCTGCCTGACTCCCAGGCCAGGCTTCTCTCATCCTGCTGTCCAATGAAAGGGCCAGCCCTCTCTGACATTTCCTCTAGTAGATTACATTTCCTACTAGATGACCTCAGTCTGAGAATTGATGGCCCTCTTACTCTTCCGTCTGTGTGTCTGAGCTGACCGTGTCTGGGAAAACACCCCTAAAAGTCTGCATTGTTGTGTAGCCACATTTATTCATTAAAATAACCATCAGTCACCTGTGGTCAATTTCCCTGTGTTGGCAGGAGCAAAAGGACCCTGGGGCCGTGGGGCCGTGGGGCCGTGGGGCCGTGGTGCAGGGGAATCGACTCACCTCTCTAATGGCTGTGCAGAACTCACTCTGCAACACCAACTTCAGGGACTGCAGCTTGTGACCCGGGACGTCCCCGGACTCCTGTAGCTTCTCCAGCAGCTCAATCGCCCTGGCTACATCTGACAGAGAGAGAGAGAGAGAGAAAGAAAGACAGACAGGAGAGAGGGAGAGGCAGAGAGAGGAAGGAGAGAGAGGGAGAGGCAGAGGCAGAGAGAGAGGAAAAGGTAGAGAGAGGTGGAGAAAGTCAGAGAGAGAGCGAGAGAGAGAGGATAAGAAGGGGGAAAAAATGCCCCATTGAATTACATTAACAGCAGAGCCTTGAAAAAGAAGTCCGGAGCGAATCGATAGAGAGGATAATGGAAAAAAAACTGAGTCAGGGCCAAGGGGATCAAGAGAGAGAGAGAAAGCAATCCCAGCGTAGTTTGCATTAGGCCTGCTCCATGCATGAGAAAATGGGGGGCGGACTTCAAGGGAGAGAATCGTTTCGTTCAAAGCGAGCGAATCCTGGCAGGAGCCGGGCACCGCGGTCATTAGATCCTTTTAAAACAAACCCATGACGCCCTAAGTTAAAGACTTTGACTCCTATGTCTAGTAAACTCTCCACTCCTAATTATCATCCCCTGAAAAAATCCAGAGTAAAGCAGATTATTTTCAGGAAAAATTATAGAAATGAGAGTACATGCTGCAAGGGGAGAGGAGGGATGTGATGCTCAGACTAATCGTTGGGTCAGTTGTTTTAGAAGAAACTAAATAAAAAGCAGTTGGTGGATAACGTGCATCTGTCAACCCTTTATCCCTTGAGCATGTGCAAAGACCAGCGAGTCGCTCCAAAGTGATCAAACCACTTGTAATCAACTACAGATATTAGATTTTTCATACTTAGCTTGATGTCGGACACAGTGACACAGTCCCACTTAGAAGAAATAGCAAGATTATGTTTTGGAGTTGATAATATAGCTTAGATGGGAAAAACAAAAAATGTCAAATCGTTAAGTGAGTCTACTTTATTAATCCAAGAAATATCCAACTACATCGGAATAGCAAATGTATACAGAGGCTAAGTGCAAGGATTCTGAACAGTCATCTTAAACACTATTACCCTGGTGTTGAACTAGCGCCACGTTCTGTACAACACCAACAGAATGAGGTAAACACTCCCGACGATGTTTATAAACATCACGCCGAACCCAGGGAGGCTGGACTGAGACGGAAGACAATCTAGTGTAACCCGGTGAGGCAGAGAGGAGACAGAAAAGCTATTACTGTTTACAGACCTAGGGCGAACTAGGTAAGAGGAGGGAGAACTGCATACATAGAACTGTGGTTGTTTAGGCAGGTTTGTTTTGTGCCTGTATTAGGCAGTCAAACAGACATACAAGGGCACGACATTTACTGTTAGTACACAAGTATACATGGACAAAGAACATGATACCCAGAGTACCAGCGTGGATTACATTAAACCAGAAGAAATGGTGGGGTCGATTTCCATCGGGATTGGTTACTGCAAGCCACAAAGTGTTGTCAGGGAGATCTTTACAGGGCATTCATCACCCTAACTCCATGACTCCACTCAGCATCTTCTGTAATGATGGCCAAGTGTCAGCCAAGATAATATCGCATAGAATGTTCTATAGGATGTGCAAAAAAATATATGTTTTATTGTCACATACACCGGATAGGTGCAGTGAAATAAAACAAATTACAGGGTCAGCCATAGCAAATTAAGGTTATGTGCCTTGCTCAAGGGCACATCGGCTGATATTTTTTCACCTTGTCGGCTCAGGTATTCGAAACAGCGACTTTTCAGTTACTGGCCGAACACTCTAAGCCTAGGCTGAGGCTCGGTGTGGGTGGTATAGTCCACCCTAGAGGCAGGTTGTTGCCTGACCTGTCAGACTTTGTCAAGAACCCTAAACTACGGGGAGACGAGAGCAGAATTAGAGCTGGTCCATAGGGAGTCGGACACAGGAAAGGGGACACTTTTCTCTGAACCTGTGAGTGTGAATGGAGGGATCTAACAGTATTCATTACTACTTTACATTACCCCTACAATGGTAATGTAGCTAATGTACAGAATTTCCATCAGATTGAATAAGAGTCCAATGAGTCCCTAAGTAAGGTGAATGAGGTTGTACAATATTGTGTACCATATCTGTAAAAAAGAGAGTTAGCATTTCACTAATGAGTGGCCAGTAATCTGCTGGTATTATTCCAAGCAGCCTAGTTAGTTTTATGAGTGTTTATTTCTCATTATAGCGAGGTCAGGGCCAGATCAGGAGAGCTTTTGCCTGCTCTCATTTGCTCATTAGCACCAATTTCTTCATCCACGTCAAGGTCTCTGACGAGGCCTCCGACATCGAGCAACGCTTCAAAGATGAAGATTTCTGAAAGATTTTTGTTTATAGATGGGATATTTCTGGGGGTCAGTTTTGTACTTTGACGCTACACTGATCAAAAACAATAGTTGGGATTCTCCACCTGTTCAGCACCACTTTCAAGTAGTTTGACTTTCAACTTCTGTCTGGGGAATTAAATAAATACATTCTTTGAAATAAACTGGGTTATAGGCTAAGAAGCTATTTTGTAAAAGTAAAGCTAACCGTGTTTGGTTGCTAAAGGGAAGGATTTCGACCGGGTATCAAGTTGTTTGAAAGGAGAAAGAGAAGAAGATCTGGCAGTCCGGAAAAGTGCGGAAAAGTTTTAGGCTACAAGCAGTCAAAGGCAGTATTTTAGACCTTCATTTGAATATCAAAAAAATCCCAAATACCGTAACGAGGCCATAAATGTCATGCCCCATCTCCCCTATTCAGACTGTCCAGTGTCTGAGCCCAGTCAGCCAACACACCAGCAGTAAATAGGACCTCTTGTTACCAGATGTGACAGTTGTTATCCCCCTAGACCAGTGATGAGGGCTAAACTACAGCAGAGGCTCTCCTGCTCCTAGAGTTATTACAGGTCATAGGTCACAAAAGCCTCCCCTTTCCAGCAGTTGCATTTCATTTGCTGCATCGTGACACTTATCATGCCCATCATCCACACTGTTTCCCTTGGTCTGCTAGCTCATCCCCTCTGCAAGCACTGTCATGTCGATTTGTTTCAATAAGTAGATGGCTATTTGAGGACAGAATGTCTTGGACAGACCGTGGATAGTGTTGTGTGATAATTGTTGTAGAACATGCAGCAGTAATAGAACACCATCCATTCCTGTGAGGAGCTGCCTACGTCAGGCATTTCTGCTGAAATCCTGTGTTGTGTATACGGTGTGAGGACTGAGGAGTGAGACATCAAATGGTTTCCTCTGTGTGTGATCTAAGGGGTATAAACCCCCAGGGTATAAGATTTGCTTGGCAGCCCAGGGTGATTTGCTGTTTCAATAACTATGGGAATCCAGGTACAGAGTTATGTCACATCCACATAGCTTTGTCTGCAACGACTCCCAAATAAGACACGTTACAATGACGCGTCACATCAAATCCCTGCGTGGTGCATTCAGCCACATCACCTAGGAGACCAAGTGAGACCATAAGTCCTTACTAATCTGACCTTGTAGTTGGCTATGTAGACACACACAGACCAGTAAAACCATGGTCATATTGAGCTACACCACCACTAGCATCAACGTTATACCCTGACTACACCGCCCGCGTTGCGTGCGCGAGCGTTGCAAAATAAATGTAGAAATCTATATTATTCAATTATTGCACCCACACTGCTCGCGTGTGCCAACAAGCGTCTACGTTGCCAAGGGCTAAAATAGAAGTCAGTTCTAATTGTGACGCAAATCGCACCGCAAGTCCTGCCTCTCCCATCTCCTCATTGGTTTATAGAAGCAGGTACCCACGTGCCATCTCCTCATTGGTTATACCCACATGGGTGACTGAAAGACGAACGAGGTCGGTGGCGGTATTGCACCTAATTTATGAAAGCTGCCAATCGCAATATAAAGTCCAGAGAAGAAAAAGGCTGGAAGGAGGAGAGATGACTAGAAACAATTCGGTTGACTGTTTTATGTGTGGATTAATTGTCGGAGTAGAGGACCTTGTGCATTTCAGGTAAAATTACAACTCAATGTTTATATCCCAGGACAAATTAGCTAGCAACAGCAAGCTAGCTAAATAGGACAAATTAGCTAGCAAGTGCAAGCTAGCTAGCTACATTTCCATAAACTTTTAATGCTTTTCGACCTGTCCCCAAATTAATGTAATTGGTTCAGAGTTTGTTTTGATATTTTAACCTGCGTGTTGTGATCGCGTTTGGTGTGGGGGGACAAAATAAATTCATGCACGATGGCGCACGCGCGCAGCCGGTTTGGGTTCCGTGTTACTGTCCCTCAGCCTACAATACTAATAAAAAGGCAAACTGCTCTGTAAGAGTAACTCTACACACCACTAAGAATACCCTCACCGCCCACATGGCGTGGCCTGTTACCAAGCCGGAGCCGCTCCATGAATAACTACAGTACATCTGGAGGGTAACACACAGTCAGCCAACACCATCCTGGCCTGCCTTACTAACTTACACTCCAACCCATCTGAGAGAGGAACTTGAGAGTATGCATGGATCTGGCCCTCTCTTTCTCTCTATTCCACTTCATTAAAAGAACGTGGCTCAGTGAAGCCCCAGGATACCAGTCCTGTAGGCCTACAGATCCACTCAACTACTAAGTCATTAGCATTCTCCTCGTCGTTCCTCTTCTCCACACTCCAATGAGACTTCAGCCCCCTTGGCGCTTCACCAACTCTAGAGATGGACTCAAGGGGTCCAGATGTGTGCAACATCTGTGGGACTCGACCCCCCTCCACGAAATGAAAATATTCAAAGAGCAGTTACTGTATGTTCAGCTTTAACGCCGACACAACGGCAAATCAATGTTGCCATTAGAACATCTGCAATGCATGAGCACTGTTTGCAATATTTAAAACAAATCCTGTTTCATTTGACACATATTTTCAAGGGAAGACAAAGGTGTCAAGGTGACACTGCTGCTCTTATTGGAAGTGTAATTAAGGATGGGAGCAAGAGATACAAAACAATGGTTGTTAAAAGTTAAACATACAACTCCTAATTCACATGAATTCAATCTGTGAAGTTGGGGAGGCATGTCTCTTGCCTCAGTATTCTATAAGTAAATAAAGTATGAAACACCAGTACATTGCTATGCATTGAGTAGTCAGGAACATTGATGCTACGAGCCAAACATCTGACCTAGTTTAACTTCTCTTTGCCACACAGCAGTGAGAACACATTACCATTGCCTGATTGGATGATCTGAAAGTAACGAGATGTGTTCTTTGGAGCGGTCAGATAGGGCTCTCATCTACCATTTTCTATTTCAACAATCACTCCTGACTGGGTAATGACACATTTCTCTATTTGAAAGGTTTATCATCCGTCTCCAATTACAACAGAGAGTGAAGCAAACTTACTGTTTACTGAAATCCCTGTGGTCAACTTCAACCAAAATTATACTGTACGTCCTCCAGTGTACGTATGAATACATTCCTAATGGGCCTATGTATGTGTCCCTAACAGTAATAAAGACAGAAATAAAAGCAATAGAACAAAGGCCAATATAAATAATATCTGAATTCTTTGTGGGAAAGATTTCTTGAGGCAGCCAACAAATAAAAGATTTATGCTCATTCTAATTCATGTTTTAAGGCAACAATGAAGGTGTTTTAGAGAGTGCCCAACTTTGAGAGAGAAATATTCTGAAAGTGGTGTTGAAGTGTTATTGAAAGCAGTGTCCTCTAAAGAGCCATTTCCAAGAGGAATCAATTAATTAATAGTGCGTATCTAATAAGCTATTAGTCTACTATAGTCTGTTTCTGTGACTGAAAATGTAAAGACCTTTAGTGGTAAATCTGTTTCTGTGACTGACAATGTAAAGACGTTTTGTGATAAATCTGTTTCTGTGATTGACAATGTAAAGACGTTTTGTGATAAATCTGTTTCTGTGACTGACAATGTAAAGACGTTTTGTGATAAATCTGTTTCTGTGACTGACAATGTAAAGCCGTTTTGTGGTAAATCTGTTTCTGTGACTGACAATGTAAAGATGTTTAGTGATAAATCTGTTTCTGTGACTGACAATGTAAAGACGTTTAGTGGTAAATGTGTTTCTGTGACTGAGAATGTCAAGACTTTTAGTGATGAATCTGTTTCTGTGACTGACAATGTCAAGACGTTTAGTGATAAATCTATAATATATAGTACTGTGCTGTGTGTTACCTTGAGATTTCCTAAAATCTAATCAATAACGGGCGACCACAGAAATTATGGTATTATGTTGATCAAATACAACGTTCAAACTATAAACAGCATGGTGTCTAAAACAGTCACCAGTTCCAGAATGAGTCAGCCTTTCAAGTACACTGAGTTCACTTTCTGCTCTACTTTGATGACTGGATCTACTGATGCGGCCATCAGTCTGGATGTGTCATAAATAAATGTGAAGACCACAACAAGCAGCTAGCAATGCTGCTGTGCTGAAACACACCAGGTCTGTGCTGTCCTGCCTTAGGCACGGATTATTACACTCTTCCTGGGGTCCAAGCCTTTCGATGCCGCAGTATTAAACAATGAGTGCTTCACTGCTTTCTACACTTGAGTAAGAGTCTAAACATGATTTTGAGCTGTTTGCAAAAATGGGCAGTGCTCCAATATCCTCACATAATTGCCCTGTTGATAATAGAGGGCATAGCTGAATAGAATATATTTTCCAATAACTGCATGTGCTGTGCGGTGTAAATAAGCATGTCCAATTAACTCAGCTGGCTCATTAAGATATGATGCTGATGAAAACAGAGACTGCAATGCAGGTGCATCTTCTCCATCTCTACTGGGACGTCTAAGGTCCTAATAGAGAAACTTTTCATAGCTGATTTATTCAAGACTAGTCTGAGCTATTCCTCACTCCCACATGTAATGTTTCCCAGAGCAGTGCCCTAAAACAGTCACTACCAGAATGGCTGACTTACACATGCCAGAATAAATTGCCCCGGAGAGGCCATGCCATCTGCCACTTCCCAGTTTGACCCGCGTATCCTTTGTGCCATTGGCAACCACGCTGAAATTACCACACAAAAACCTCTACTGTGCTCATTCTCTGGATGAGTAGAGGAACAGGCCAGCAGGGGCTTGCCAGGCACAAGGCCAGCAGGGGCTTGCCAGACACAAGGCCAGCTCCTCAACAGGAGAGCTTTTTAAATGGACGCACCTCACTTTATCAATCCCCCCCATAAGCCGAGTGAATTAACACTAAATGGCCCTGCAGTGACATTCCTGACTATAGAGGGAAAATAAATCACTCTTAGGCTAATGATCCCTGATGGGGACCGTCTAAGGCAGAAACAGATAACACTGGACTTTGTTTTTGTCTCCCTTCCTCTGACTGATTACCTGGCAGATGTCCATCCCAAACAAATGAAATGTCCTTTCAATGTGGTTCTAATGAGAGCTTACCTAGAGCTGTGCCATTCTAAATAGCTCTCCGTTGATGAAATTGCTGAGCTGGCTGTTCACCTCACCTGTAATCCCTCCTCTCTGTTATCACCCAAAGCAAGGTACAAGAGGAAGGTTGCTGCGCAACAATGAACAAACCCAGTGACCTCTGCAAGCAAAGCAAAGCCTGTCTGCAGTATGGTGAGACAACATGCTTAGGACCCTGAATAGGCTATAGTTTGTTGCCCTTTCTCCCCTGTGAATAGACTCAAACAAAGGATCAGTGATAACTTGCAAGGAAATGTGCAGTTGTTCTATATTTATTATGGCAATAACTCATGCACGGAGAGCATCAAAAAAGTATTGACTTCCAGATTTCAAGCTTCTACTCTCCCTCGATGTTTGGCTTCTTAGTAAATCCACTGTAATTTCAGACAGCACAGAAACCTGTTTGACCATCTGTGTCTTCCTACACTGCTCAATCAGCGAATAGATAGGAATTCTGCTCACAAAGGCCTCAAATGCCTCTCCATCTGAAAATATGTGGCAGAAAGAGCACTAACACATTTCACTGTGATTACTGTACAGCCTCAGCCTGACTGATATTATTAGGACTTCATGGCACACAGTTGATGAGAACTCTCTCAGTATCTCTATCAATATCAATAGTCTTGGCATGCCTGGAGCCGGTTAGTGTTTGAATGAGAATCAATCGTCGAAGGAGAACTTTGGTGCCATGAGCAGGGAGGTTCCAACACAGGCTGTTTCTCCACAGGACAGTGGTGTTTGAGTCATTTCCTGAGACAAAAGCAGGAAGTGCATTCATGACCTCAAAGCACACTGAGTTTCCCGCCTCTTTGTGTGTTTGTGACAAATTCCTAACACATCCTGCTTTCAACAAAGAAAACAGGCTTCTTTTCAATATAAATGAGTGTTTCTTCACTATTGGCAGCAGCGACAAAGGACTGTGCAAAAACAATGACAGCTCCTGTAAAGCTATCATTATGATCCCCTACATGATCACTGCACTTAATGTTACTGTGCAGAGCATGTGGATACAGCAGTCACCTGAATGTTCTCTCTGAAATGATAGGGGCTCTGACTCACTAGTCTACCTATGCAAACAAAATGGAAAAGGTTGAGTAACCTATACTGGCATTTATATTTCAGTTTAACTGGGGAGAAAAAAACTTCCCCAATGTGTCATATAATGAATGACCTGTTTATCAATAGAATCTCAATGCCAGAAATGTTCCTTCCCCTAATTACTGAATTCTTTGAACTGATGATGGTGGGAGGAAACTGAGCAGAGCTTCTTGTTTATCATTTTGCCCTGTACCATGTTTATGCCCTTGCACACACAGCTCATATACAGTATACTGAAGACGTTTGACTCATATAGAGCCCCTTTCAGTTGCTGCAGTCACGCAATAATGAATCCAATTGCCACTGAGCATTGAATTAACTGTAAATCATTCAAAATGAGACAATTTTTATAAAATGGGAATAAAACCGTTATATTATCCATTATTGCTTGGGTATAAAGACATGTCACTCGCTGATGATCCTCGGTCGGTTTACATCCATTCCATCCTTCATGATAACAACCAGGTTCGATTACTCATGCGCAATGCTGTGTTCATCACAACGTAGAGAGGTCACCATTTGTAATTTTCCAATTTAGACAGATGTTTATATCCTCTTGCCTTCTACATTCCTGTGAGTTGTTTATTCAAAGGCGTTTACAGTTGTTCCTACTGTCACTGTCACTGAAGGTTGTGGCCATCATTCAAAGTACCCATTACTTTTCCCAGATGTATCCTCTTTCTCTATTTTTAACACCACCCCCTTTCGTTTGTGTCATGCAGCCACACTAATGCATTTCACCACCGGATTCGTTTTAAGCACTCTATAGGCTACATATTTACAGACTAAAACGTAGGCTACACATTTAATCTGATTTCCCCATAGTCCCCATTTTGAATATCAAAATGAAAGAATAGCCAGGAGCTATCAGATAGCAGAATAGCCAGGAGCTATCAGATAGAATAGGTAGGCTACATGGAACCAATGGAAATCTCGGTGGTGGTTGAATGGTGACATCTGAATGATGCGCTCATGAAATCATATTTTATCACATGACCTGCAATCATGCTGTGACACATCTGTTATCATTGGACAGGCAGGCTACTGTAGGAAAGCAATATCACCTGAAGTCCGCGTGCAAGTAGGCCTATTACTACTCAAAATATGACGTAGGCTATAGGTAGACTACATTGTGGACTCATCCTTCCTTTTAGAATAATGCCGCAGGTGAATTCATTTTTCACTGCCGACAACAGGTATGCTATGGGGTGAAGACCTGTACCTCTTTATTACTGTCCAAGTTACCATTGGATTCAAGAAAAATATAAACCAATTAAAAAGCTGTTTGTTATCTATTCTTACGCCTACCCATCCAAAAGTTGTCGGATATCCAGAGAAGTAAGGATTTACGCGTGATTGGATTCCTGCGCCCAGTAAATTATTTCTCCCAATCACGAAGTGAAGAATACAGCGAGATAATATTCTACTGAATGTTACATAACAGAGATAAATGCACTCTATTCATATGCAGTGGGATGTAATACTGTGCGTTGATAACACAGTTGTTATAATATTGCTGAACAGCATTATTTAATTAAGCCGTTTTATCCAATTTTGCAGAGTGCGCATCAAACGGTCCAGGCATTTTATTCCCAGCAAATAACGGTATCCAGCGAGAGAGAAATATAAGCTGACGAATGTAAAATTGAAATAATAGCATATAGTAGTTTCAACTTAAATGTGGTCCGCCAATGCATCGTTCGCTCAAGTTTCGGGAACCATAAATAATTCAACAAGAAAGCGAATCCGACGGTTGTGCGTCTTACCTCGATCCAGAGTGAGCGGTTGGACCTCTGTCGCCATGACTGCTGTTATGGGGAGATAGAGCGACTACGGTAGCTGCAGCATCTGAAGCAACTCAAGCTAAACGGGCGAGTGAGAGCACAGAGCTCGTCTGTGGGAGTGGCTGGAAGGGAGGGGATTACCTCCCGCGCCGCTGCTCCATCGGACTGACACAATGATCCTGTCAAACCGAACAACCGCGGGATAAATATCTTTATGCAAATAATTGAGAGTGGATGGGACTGGATTGACATATAGCCCAATTGAATAGCTGATATGAACATTTTGATATTGAATTATTCACGGACAATTTCATAGGCAGGGGTGATGGCAGGGGATTTTTGTTGTCCTGCAGCCTCAGGCTGATATAGTAGTCTACAGTAACCACAAAGTGATAAACAGGTTTCAATGATGGCGTGGAACTGCATATGATGAAAGGGTTTATAGATTGATCCCCGTGTTTATAGTACTGTAGAAAAGAGACCCATGCATAGACAGGAACTGGCTCTGGGCTCTCTCTGTATATCTGTTGCCTTTACTAATGCCTGTTGCAGCTACAGCTTAAAGCTTTGGCAAATCTACTGTATGACCTGTAGCAGTGTGGCCAAAAACCAAGGAAAATGGAATACCGCCCTCCCCATAGAGGTTGTGCTCAATCCCATGCCCATGGGTACATCCTCTACAATGGAGGAAGCAGGACTGAAACAAGATGACATATCACACTGTAGGCTACAGCATTTCATAGGCCTGTACATTTTCAGTTGTAAATGCTATTATAGATTTAAAGCAAATGAGGAACATTTTTCAAGATGGACAGTTGAAGTCGGAAGTTTACATACACCTTAGCCAAATACATTTAAACTCAGTTCTTCACAATTCCTGACATTTAATCCTAGAAAAATTCCCTGTCTTAGGTCAGTTAGGATCACTACTTTATTTTAAGAATGTGAAATGTCAGAATAATAGTAGAGAGAATGATTTATTTCAATTTTTATTTCTTTCATCACATTCCCAGTGGGCCAGAGGTTAACATACACTCAATTAGTATCGGTAGCATTGCCTTTTAATTGTTAAATTTGGGACAAACTTTTTGGGTAGCCTTCCACAATCTTCCCACAATAAGTTGGGTGAATTTTGGCCCATTCCTCCTGACAGAGCTGGTGTAACTGAGTCAGGTTTGTAGGTCTCCTTGCTCGCACACACTTCTTCAGTTCTGCAAACACATTTTCTATGGGATTGAAGTCAGGGCTTTGTGATGGCCACTTAAATACCTTGACTTTGTTGTCCTTAATCCATTTTGCCACAACTTTGGAAGTATGCTTGGGGTCATTGTCCATTTGGAAGACTAATTTGCGACCAAGCTTTAACTTCCTGACTGATGTCTTGAGATGTTGCTTCAATATATCCACATAATTTTGCTACCTCATGATGCCATCTATTTTGTGAAGTGCACCAGTCCCTCCTGCAGCAAAGCACCCCCAGAACATGATGCTACAACCCCTGTGCTTCACAACTGGGATGGTGTTCTTCGGCTAGCAAGCCTCCCCCTTTTTCCTACAAACATAACGATGGTCATTATGGCCAAACAGTTCTATTTTTGTTTCATCAGACCAGAGGATATTTCTCCAAAAAGTGCAATCTTTGTCCCCATGTGCAGTTTCAAACCGTAGTCTGGCTTTTTTATGGTAGTTTTGGAGCAGTGGCTTCTTCCTTGCTGAGCGGCCTTTCAGGTTATGTCGATATAGGACTTGTTTAACCGTGGATATAGATACTTTTGTACTTGTTTCCTCCAGCATCTTCACAAGGTCCTTTGCTGTTGTTCTGGGATTGATTTGCACTTTTCGCAGCAAAGTATGTTCATCTCTAGGAGACAGAAAGCGTCTCCTTCCTGAGCGGTATGACGGCTGCGTGGTCCCATGCTGTTTATACTTGCGTACTATTGTTTGTACAGATGAACGTGGTACCTTCAGGCATTTGGAAATTTCTCCCAAGGACGAACCAGACTTGTGGGGGTCTACAATTTTTTTTCTGAGGTCTTGGCTGATTTCTTTTGATTTTCCCATGATGTCAAGCAAAGAGGCACCGAGTTTGAAGGTTGGCCTTGAAATACATCCACAGGTACACCTCCAATTGACTCAAATGATGTCAATTAGCATATCAGAAGCTTCTAAAGCCATGACATCATTTTCTGGAATTTTCCAAGCTGTTTAGAGGCACAGTCAACTTAGTGTATGTAAACTTCTGACTTCAACTGTATTTAGCCGGATTACTTTTCGGTGCACAATTAGTTATAAAGTAAACAACAATGTTTAAGTTTCAAATTATTCCATTTCTTTTTTAATTATGTCTAGGCTACTCTCAGTGAAGTCTACGTATACATTGGAAAATCAATGATCTCACTTTCAGGTAGATTTCCATTCTAATGTGGGAAAGTGTAACAAGGGAAGAGAATATGACTCTGCAGCCTACTGTGTACCGCTGTGCCATTTTTCAAGATTGCATTTCAGCAACCCATTCCATACTGTATCCTTCATCTTAAAGTGCTTTTCGACTTGCACTTGTAATCAACTCCACACAGACCATATGTGCTGGCGAATCACAACCGCACAGCAGCTCCACCCAGCTGCATGCAGATGCAAATTGTATACGAGTGGTAAGTGGTGAGATGGAGGGAGGGCTTAAGGCCAGTGAGAAAAAGGACACAGGAAGATTATGCACTCACATCCATATGGGCTGCTGCGCTAGCGTTTGGAAAACATTTCTGTTTTTAAAAAGAGGAGGGGATTAGACTGCAGTGCTCTTAAGACCCTGCAACTGAATGTGAATTGATGACACTTTCTACTTCAGGTGATAGAGAGAGAAAGAAAGAAAGAGAGAGCACTTAAGGAAGTCAGGAACAAACAAATGCCATTGCTTATGTGCAGACTGCACCATCCAAGAGGTAAAAGGCTCAGGGTTGCAGAGATGATCTGATCAAGCCCCATTTCCAAGGAATGATACATTGCTATTGGGGTTGTTGAGGCTGAAATCAGCAGGTAACAACATCAGTGACAACACAATACACTGAAGCTGGTTGCCAGGATGCCATCCTCCTCCTGCTATAATCTGCAACAGGGATACGGGGAGAATTGATCCAGTAGATGGATGCATGGATCTCCTGACTCCTGTCCAGGCAAGAATTTCTTATTAGTTATTAAAAGCAGCAGAGTTATCAATTTGACAAGAGGACACCTTCTAATATTGTTGCTGTATTCACAAGTATCTGTGACATGTCGCACACACACAAGCACCAGGGAAACATTGGCAAGTAGCTTTTTTTGGGTGAACTACATTGTTTTTGGTCGGCTCTGGCTACGTTTGTGATGGCAAGCGGTACCGGAGCACTAAGTCTGGGTCCAGAAGGCTTCTAAACAGCTTCTACCCCCAAGCCATAAGACTGCTGAACAGTTAATCAAATGGCCACCCAGACTATTTGTATTGACCCCCCTTTTATGCTGCTGCTCCTCGCTGTTTATTATCTATGCATAGTCACTTTACCCCTACCTACATGTACAGTACATATTACCTCAATTAGCCTGTACCGCCGCACATTGACTCGGTACCAGTACCCCCTGTATATTGCCTCGTTATTGTGTTACTTTAAAAAAAACTTTAGTTTATTTAATAAATATTTTCTTAACTCTTGTTTTTCTTAAAACTGCATTGTTGGTTAAGGGCTTGTAAGTAAGCATTTCACGGTAAGGACTACACCTGTTGTATTTGGCGCATGTGACAAATAAAACATTTCATTTGACATTCTGCTTTGCCATCGCGGTGTTCCAGACTGTTCAAATCCATCCAACAGGCAGCTGTTGACAGCTGATCAAAGAGAGCAGTGAGGAAATCAGTGTCAACATGTGAGTGTTATGCTGGCACTGCATGTCAGCTCTTCTGGAAAACATATCCTATTCCCTATGGAGAGGGAGGGAAATGCCATCTACATATCCTGTATAGTGGTACTATGACAGACACACGAGACATTTACCTTATGCATTCAACAACTTTCATTCAACTAGCCTGGTCTCGGCAGAAAAGGCAGGCAACACGTCCAAGTGTCAAATGAGAATAAATCAAACGTGATCTAGTACTAGAGGTTAAGATCGTTCGGCCAGTAACCAAAAGGTCATTGATTAGAATCCCTGGCTTCGAGCTCCAACATGCAGGACTTGCAAGACTTGAGCAAAGCACTTAACCTTAATTGCTCCTGGAAGTCACTCTGGTTAAGAGGGTCTGCTAAATGACTAACATTTAAAAATGTCAAATGTAGCCAACTAGTTTGTATTTCTGATCTCTGAGAAGCCAAAATGTGTCAGGATAAACTGGCAACCATCCAACCTAGTCACAGCAAGTCAGTCATGTGATTGAAACTGTAAGGAAATGGTTCAGAAGTAGCTACTTCAAAATGACTTCTGACAAATCACTTAGATTAATGAAACTAAACATCTACTGCGCTGCTACATTAAACCCAGTCACACAGTGAGGTATAAAATGACAATCACTGTAATTACAACAAATATCATCTCATAAATCCACTTTTATGCTGGCATATTGTAACATTGGGTTTTAAATCAATCACAGTACGATAAAATAATAATTATATAGACTTTTACATAGGCTTCAACCTGCCCTTAATGAGTAGCCAGTGGGTGGAGAGTGCGTTTCGGTCCCATACAAGCTCACACTGACTCCTCATATCTAACAGAGAGGGAGAGAGGTGAATGGAAGAGCCCTTATGATTAAACCCAGTGCAGCCCCTGTTTACAGGAGATTATTGAGTGTCCACTGCACGTCCATGCCCCGTGCCAGACACAGAATGAAAATGAAACATGTCCTGCTAGCAGCAGGTGCGCTACTATAGGAAGAAGTATTGCTTTATCGCTGGGTACTGGGATTTACAGAGCGCTTCAGGTTGGACAAATTAAACCACTGGGAGAATTGACAGCCTTTGACGATCCAAGGTTTTGAATGTAGTCAAAGACTCCCGTCCTGTACATGAAAACACAATCTCCCATTTGATGACATGGCAGTAATTCATTAATGAGAAGCAAGCAGAGAACAGTCGAGGTGCAGATCCCAGTGGCTGATCAGAAACCTGTACAAATCCATTATCATGTTGAGTCATGCAGACAAACCAGCTACGGAGAGTTTACTGCACTAAGGCCAGGCACCACAAGCTGAAATGCCATTTTTGCATCTAACTATCAATTTTGAGATTTGTTGGTATATTGGTCCATTAATATTAGTATTTTCAAAAAGTAAACACAACATTTGGAAAAAAATGGATTAAAATGTGTATTTGTAATACCACTGTCATCAACATTTGAATGAATTTAACCACCTTAAATTGGACATACATCAATAACTGCTAAGCTCAGCTCACTATATTAAATTACACCATTTAAAGGCCATTTCATAGAGAATGTTACAAACTGGACTATATTTAGTAACTTACTTTTAATAGATGGTAATTGGGTCTAAACAGGGGTTTGGCGTTTGGTAGTCTAAATTTAGTGTACTTGTCTTTAACAGCCATTTCCCAAAAGACAGGCTCTTCCCACACAGCATCTGCATTCATAACATTTTGTGTGGTTATCCTTAGAAATATCCTCCAGACTTTCCCAGAAGGAATTGTTGATATTGTTGATATGTTTGAATGTTAACATGTCTATTTATTCCCATTTATCAGCCAAAACATGACACCCACTCTGTCTTCAAGAGCATGTTGTGTCTCATCCGATTGCGTGCACAACACAAAACCTTAGATGGTGTATAATAGGCTCTAAACTACAACATACTGTGTGTGAATTATGTTTTAGTTCACACGTTTTTGGATAATTGATGTTAAAGGTTAAAGCATTATCTTTATTAAAAAAAACGTGTTTTTCCAGAAATTATAAAATAGTTTGACAACCCTGTTGTTAGCATTTAAATGATATCAATCACAACCGTTGGTTATCTTTTCCAGTGATGGAAGGTCATGGATATCTTGTGGTATGGTGGGGTATGCAAAATGTGCCAACTTCGAGCACCTTTATCTCTTGAATGTTTTGACATTCAGATCCAAAAAGTCACTTTCTGAGCACTTCTAAAATGATCATATATGTATGGAAGGTTTCATTCAAATCGAAAGGGATTCTGTCAAAAGTGATTGAATTTAAATGCATTTATCCTCTTATAATCCACTACTTGGATTCTGGATCTTTTTCTGTGAAATACAGGTTGTTGATAGAGTTCTGCCAATGCAAACTGAATCAACTGACACCAGGCATTTCATTACATTTCATTGAATTGATATATGAACTCATTTACTTGCAGGTTGCCACAAAGGCTGTGTCTAAGATTTACGTGTTTAGTATTGATTGATGCCTGAGAAACCCAAATGGAAAACATTAGTCAGGGCATTTGTAAATCACATTGGACCGAAACGCCAGCCAGATTGATGAGTTGCTCAATCATTGTTTCCAGGTACCAGAGTCAACTCAAGATAGGTATTTTTCTGGGGAGTAAGCAGCATTGTGGGTAATTACCAGAGACTCGCTGATGACATTGATGAAGTGCAGGGGACGTGGGCAACAACATCTGAGCCGACAGCAGTCAATGAACGAAATACACAGGCAGTGTGACGAGATAAAGGTGTGCACAAGCAAGTCTTGTGTAAGCACTTCAATCAACATGTTTGCAAGACTTCCCACATTGCATTGCTCTTCACTCTAGTAGGTCTATAGGGGCTGCAAATGCTATGGGAAGTGAGACAAAATCATGATCAATAATAAAGTACATTCAGTGTGTTCACTCTTGCGCTTGAGGAGACAGGACTTGACTTCTGGAACATCCATCATTTCCCTTAATTGCTCTCCATATGGCCATTTTACAAATACCCTCAGGGCTTTTCCAAGGAGCTGCTAACTACAATATTTGCCATTAATCCGAGTCCTCCATAGATCATTTAAGATCAACTTTACCCTAAAGGACCTCAGGACTTCCGAGTGTTTCAAATAAACAAACAAGGTCATTTTGGTAAGGTGCCTGAAGCAGGGTACACAGTGTGCAGCAAACTCTGCTCACTGAACACCATTCAACACACCAATGGCTGAACATTTTTTGTTGTTGTTATACTATTGTACACAGACAAATTGTCTTCAGATCTGTTGGTGAGCTGAGGATTCAGCAACATGACATTAGCAACTCATTTTTATATGGAATATAAGACTAATATTAACAATATTTGTATGTGCCCAATGCTCCATGAATTTGCAATGCCTTCACCCTGTTCATGTACTTAAGTATTTTGTATCAGAACAGCATACGATATAATAGAATAATGTATTTCTTGGCTTCACAACATTCAAGTTAAACTAAAATCATTTATTTTGATGGTTCAAGGTATTTTATAAACTGCTTATTATGAAGGCAATCTAGATACGCATCTTTAAAGTACCTATTAGGAAACCTTTGATAAAGCTCACAAATAAAAATCTGGGTAACACTTTACAACCACTCCCGATGTTCTTATTAGGCCTATACTTTGTAGATGTTCCTGCATAATAGCCAGGGCCGGATTACAAACAGGTATGCAGGGTCAAGCTCAGGGCACGCGCCCCAACCCATGGCAAAACGTTTAGAATTGCAGGAAATTAGCTTTAAAACTGCAACATGTTCTCTTAGCCTCACGACAAAATATGTAGAGTAGAATTATAAAACTGCACATTTTTCTTTCTGCACCATGGCAAAATGTGTTGAAATACAGGAAGTTAGCTGAGCATGTTGTTGTTGCTTAAATGTACCAAATCAATTATTAGTAGGCTAAGAACTGATGGAAAAACGTATAAAAATGATTGTGAATTTCTATGGGCATAGTTGCAACTTGCAGAAGTTGTCTCAAATTTCACCTATTACCTCATTCTTAAAATCGACTAAATCAACAAGAAGTGCATGCATGTTCTCTTGTGCAAGCACTCACTACTAATATGAAGGGAATCTTGCCAAGATTGACTAACCTTGAGAACAGCACTACCCCTGAATCAACTTCCCACATCCAGTTCGTTATCCTTGAGATTACTGCATTTCCATTGAAGTGGCCTCTGATGACGCTGTAGCCACTATCGCGTCTGAAGAAGTAACAAACACCTTGATACATCTGCGGATGAGATCAAGGGCTCCCTCTTTCGCTTTGGCAGCACGCGTCTAAACTAGATTTAACCAGGAAAACACATTCAGGAGCCTAGTTTACCAACACTATAGAGATGCGTCTTTTTCGGCCAACAAGATTAAGTATGACTTTAAAAAATGTCATTATCGCAAAAGTCAGACCAGAGAATGGTATTGCTTGTAAAGGTTACTGCACTTTCCTTGCCATTCCAAATACCAGGAGCGAGAGAAGGCTAACTTTGGGACCGTTAAATTTCAATAATTCCTGGACAGCGACTGCACAGCGTGAGTTGAGAGTTCTCTCATCTTTGTCAACAACTAACAAGCAACAATGTAACAGAACATTAACAACAAATAACAACGCATACGACGAAGCTTTCAGAACAGCGAGGGATGACCCTGAACAGTTTTGGAGTGAAGCAGCACAGAATGTAACCTGGTTTGAGCCATGGAGCCGAACAATGGACAATGGGGACGCCATATTTCCAAAGTGGTAACAATTTACTGTATGTTGCTAAGTTTCAGTGCATCGATACCAATGAGGTGAACGCCAAATACGGGTTTGTTGCATAATGGTAAATACTAGTCATTTTACAACCGCTGGTGAACGACAAAATAATGGTAAAAGCTACTATTAACTACATGGGCATTATCATGCAAGTCGTTTCGGTGTAACGTCCAATTCGCTCAGTCAGTCACACTTGGGTCACAGAGTGTAAACCCAGTGGCGAGACTTCCGGGAACGCTTGCAAAGCAGACCAGTCCTGGGTTTGAGATGTCAATGAAAGAGGTGAAAAACTCTTCCTTAGTTGTTAATTTTTTCGAAATCTAAAGGCACAACGTAGATTTCAGCAAATGTCCTACCTAACTAGTTGAACATATTACTACTCCCAACCTTGTGAAAGTGACAAACGTTTTCATTTTCGTCAAAAACATCAATATATTGAAGGACATGCTTTGAGACATGCGCAGTTCGGCGCGAGACAACCTTTAGACCCGATGACGTTATCTGAGCACTACCTCCACCTACCACTTTGGCGCTATAGAATTTTTCCTACTACTTGAAAGCATTATATGTGTGGACGTTATGTACACTGTACATACAGTTAGTAGTCTATGACTATCCAATTGTGAAATATAATGCAGTTGTGCTTAATTGTTACATATTTTGTAATGGTTGTCAGAATTAATTTTGTGCACCAAGGTCACATTAAACCATGTATAGCTGTCCAAAGTATTTGATGGCAGACCTCACAAGATGAACCTTAAATTCTGCATGGTAAAAATCCCATATGCTCTCTAGATTGACCTCAGTGTTGTAATAGTTTTAAAACCAAAGGCATATGGCTAGAGAGCGACTGTGCATGATGTCTCATCTTTCTGTGTGCGTGCATATTTAAAACAACAGGAATCCAGACACCATCTGCTTGTCTCAGCACCTCAGTACCTCAACAGAGCTCATAATGAGTTGAGAGTCCCATTTCATCAAAAGATCTGGGGTTGTACATAGATCCTGTACGTTGCAGGAAAAACGGTCATTTTTGACTGTTCATCTTATCATACACATTCTCTAATTGCAGACTAAGCTACTGTGCTTACTGTTATCTTTATGTTATTTCATAACATTGACAGATCTATAGTGAAAGTATTACAGTAGTTATTTATTGGCTCTTAATGACAATATGCTACCTCTAATGTGGGGCTTTCTCTTTGTAAGGTACGCCGGGGGGGAGTTGAATGTTTGCCACAATGCGGTGGATCGCCATGTCGAGAGCGGACGAGGAGATCAACCGGCCATCATTTATGACAGCCCAGTGACTGGAACTAAGCAGACCATCACTTTTAGAGAACTACAGGAACAGGTAAGGATCTCAACCACTTTTAGAGAACTACAGGAACAGGTAAGTATCTCAACCACTTTTAGAGAACTACAGGAACAGGTAAGGATCTCAACCACTTTTAGAGAACTACAGGAACAGGTAAGGATCTCAACCACTTTTAGAGAACTACAGGAACAGGTAAGGATCTCAACCACTTTTAGAGAACTACAGGAACAGGTAAGGATCTCAACCACTTTTAGAGAACTACAGGAACAGGTAAGGATCTCAACCACTTTTAGAGAACTACAGGAACAGGTAAGTATCTCAACCACTTTTAGAGAACTACAGGAACAGGTAAGTATCTCAACCACTTTTAGAGAACTACAGGAACAGGTAAGTATCTCAACCACTTTTAGAGAACTACAGGAACAGGTAAGGATCTCAACCACTTTTAGAGAACTACAGGAACAGGTAAGGATCTCAACCACTTTTAGAGAACTACAGGAACAGGTAAGGATCTCAACCACTTTTAGAGAACTACAGGAACAGGTAAGGATCTCAACCACTTTTAGAGAACTACAGGAACAGGTAAGGATCTCAACCACTTTTAGAGAACTACAGGAACAGGTAAGGATCTCAACCACTTTTAGAGAACTACAGGAACAGGTAAGGATCTTAACAAACCTCTTCACACTGTAGATATTAATTTAGACTGTAGGACATCCCTCTAAATATACATTTTCACCCGTATGTTGTAACATAGCATAGCCTCCCCTAAGCAGCTTGAACCCTTTCCCCTCCTCTCTGCCCAGGTGTCCAGGCTGGCTGGGGTCCTGGTGAAACACGGGGTGTGGAAGGGCGACCTGGTGGTCATCTACATGCCCATGGTGCCCCAGGCCATGTTCACCATGCTAGCCTGTGCCAGGATCGGAGCCCCGCACAGCCTCATTTTTGGGGGATTCGCCTCCAAGGAGCTGTCTGTCCGCATCGACCATGCCAAGGTCAGCCGACCATCATCGCTTCACATTGTGTCTCTTTAGTTTGATGTGCTGGATGACACCATCATCGCTTCACATTGTGTCTCTTTAGTTTGATGTGCTGGATGACACATCTTTGTTCTCTCAATTTAGTTTGAAATGGACCATGCACTCAAATATATTTTGCTATTTGGTATTTTCTCCACTGTCAGATCTGTTTTAATGGTTAAATGTGAAATGTACATGCCACATTTATAGGACTGTTTATAGAAGAGTTGATGGCCCACTTTCACAGTCACAGAGACAGTAATATTGCAGTAGATAAAGGTCTCACTGAAGCCAAGTGAAGCACTTTGTTGGAGGGATTTCATCAAAGCGGCAGGGATATTAGCCAGTATGCGACTCTGACGGTGAATTGCATATACTGAAATCCTTTTAAGCTATTTAAGCCAGACCTTAAAGCCTTTTAAGTTCCAGGCCTATATAACATTCAGAGAGGAGCACCTCCACTATTGCTGAAGATTCCTCCTCAAGCATTTGGGTAGAGTTGAGTTTTATATTATATTAGAATGAAGGACATATTAGTGACACTCATTCTATGTGGAATGAGACAGTAATTTCAGATCCCTTATTAAATTTGATCAGTAACCCGAGGAAGGTATCATGGTGTGCAGATAGTAATTGAGAGGTAATATCGGTCATATTGATAGTACAATACTTTCAGAATGTTCTAAAGTCCATTTCAGACTAATGCATTTGTTGAGCTGTGTTGTATCACATCTCTTAAGTCTTGTTTCTTTTAAGAGGCACCACTAACACACTGTGTGAATGCTGTGTCTTCCAGCCCAAGATGATAGTGACGGCCTCCTTTGGCATTGAGCCTGGCAGGAGAGTGGAGTACATCCCCCTGGTGGAGAAAGCCCTGGAGCTCAGCTCTCACAGTCCCTCCAAGGTCCTCATCTACAACCGGCCCGGCATGGTGAGGTCCATAGAGATAGAATACTGTAGTATGTTATTCTGTGGTAAGGCCTAACTCACTAACTTCAACTCTCAGAGAGATGCCTGTCATGTCCCAAAGACAATAACTCTGCTGACATGCAATAGTTTTACATTATCCTCTCTATTTCTTACCTAATGCTATTACTTCCTGAATGGACCACGAATCCGGTTCCAGTGTATATATAAATCCGATTATTTCAGCCCTGAGCTTGTATGGAGTTATGGATGGTTCGACAGATCTGTCGCTCCTAAACGGCCTGTTGAAACAAAGGTGGGAGAGCGAAACGTTGCGCGTGAGGGACTGAATCACGCAACACACTCAACGCTGAGATGTGCCCCTAGGCTGTGGTGGGAAGCCTGGCACAGGGTCAGAGTGAAACCAGCCAGAACCGGTAGAATAGAAGACAGTCAATTTCCCACAAAACAGCCTGCAGCCACTTCCAGTAATGTGTTGGCACTCCAGGAAACTGAAATGAGTTTCCTCTCAACCCGTTCATAAAAACAGCCAAATCTGTGCTCAGGGAAATCATTCTAAAAATGCTTTGCAAAATATTGTAATCACTCTGCTCAGGCAATCTTTCACACCTATTTTATTAGTACCACCTATGTTTGGAATGTATCACAATGACTGGGGCTTTGCACCCTGATTGCTGCTGTGTTACCTTTATGCTCAGTTACCCTAGTAGCTATTTTTGATTATGCAACACAGGGAGGATACTTTTAAGGTGATATGTTGTATGTTGTCATGGAAACTGTCTGAGCAAATCACTGATCCTCCCCTTTTGGAGAATATGAGATGCCCCCCCCCCTTTAAAAAAAAAAGTTGTTGGTAAATTGCTGCTCTTGTGAATGTTAAACCACTCTAGTAATCACTAAGAAAAGGCAGCGAGTGGTTCCAGAGAAGTGGAATTCAAAACCCACCCATAAGGCCTGCATTAATCAGAGAAGGGTCCTGCTACTGGATTCTATTCTGTTGGAAGAGAACAATTCAAAGCAGCTCAAGGTTTTGGGGGTCTTCTCTCCTTTCCCTCGGCCTTTGGGCAGTTGGAATTCTGCATGTTGTGCATCATGAAAGCTCACTTATCGAAAAATGCACAATTGAAAACCCAAGTTGTGACGACTATAAAAAAACTTTTCTTGAACAGTATGACATTGGTGGTCGGAAAAGCCTTGTTGAGTTGTGCACAACTAATGGATCTGTTTTAATCTGTCTTTCGTGTCCACGTGGTAAAAATGATTGAATGTGTGTCTCTTGAATATGTCATGGAAATAAATGCATCTCTCCTGGTTGATTGTCTGCAACAGGAGAAGTTGTCCATGCACCCTGACCTCAGTCTGGACTGGGAGGAGGAGATGTCCACTGCACGTCCTCATGACTGTGTGTCTCTCCCTGCCAGCCATCCTCTATACGTCCTCTACACGTCTGGGACCACCGGAACTCCTAAGGTACAGCACTCTGACTAGACACAACACGTTCATTACAGGAAGGGGTGTAAAGTCCCACTGGGAACAGACATCAGTTCAACGTCTAGGTTTGATTGACATTTGGTTGAGTTGTCAACGTGAAATCAACAAAAAATGTCACCATTTCATTGGATTTAGGTTGAAAGTTGGGTGAATAAGCAGAAGACACTCGCTTACGATGATTACATTTTTCCAATCCATTTTCCATGTTGATTCAACGTCATCACATTGCATTTTTTGGTTGAAATGACATGGAAACAACGTTGATTCAACAGTTTTTGCCCAGTGGGGTCTGACGACTTTTATCATAAGGAAGCCAGTCAATTTCACAGTTTAATGGAAGAGATGAGTATCATATACTGCAGTAGACTTTCCATGGCTCTGCAAATGTGATTCAAGTTCTTTCTAAACTTTACCACCATGAGATAGATGAGACAAGGTTTAAACCAGAACAGGTAGTACTGAATATGAGGTGAACCATGCAGGAGGTTGAAAAATTGCCCGGAGGTGGCTCTAAATTGGAAAAACACAGCTCCAGATAGCTCCCTTTGTCTTTGGCGCCCAGGTAATATGAAATATCCACCCGCTGGCCTGCTGTTCTCAGACTCGTAGTCACCAGTGAGATCTATGGAGGAAACAGCTGAACTCCTACAGGTTATGTTACCATACATCGTAAAGATGGCCTCACGAAATAGTTGAATTGAAAAAGAAAGATTTATACAAGGGTTTGATGTAAAATAAAAAAATAAAAATGAACCTGTTGAGAGCTTGTTGCATTCGTCTTGCATCAACATTCGCCTCTTTTCTATATCTTCCCCTCAGGGCGTTGTCAGGGATACTGCTGGGTACGCTGTGATGTTGACGTGGACCATGGCAAACATTTATGGCCTCAAGCCTGGTGAAGTAAGTCCATGTGAAACATCTCCAGTGTTCTTTATCATTGTATTACAGAACAGACACCATATGCATGCACAAACATAGTACAGTATGGATTCTCTCTTCTTTCTCTGCCTACTCTCTACTAGGTATGGTGGGCAGCGTCTGACCTGGGCTGGGTAGTGGGCCACTCCTACATCTGCTACGCCCCTCTCCTCCACGGCAACACCACCATTCTATACGAGGTATGTACCGTAGCCTACATAGGCCTATTATAATGACCTGTGAACGGGTCACTATTGGTCAATTAACTCCAGAAAAACAAACTCAACTTTCTCAAGGACTTGTCACTTTCACTCAGTGATTCCAAATGCTTTGCAGATTACTCTATATAAAGATAATGAGCACAAGAAAAATAGACTCCTAATGACGTATGATTATATGTGGTTTCAGACAACCGGCCTCTTGATATTCATGCACATGATCATCATTGCAAATTTACCCCGGCCTCATTAAACCAATATTCACTGTCTCGAAAAGGCCCAGTTAGGTTGGTTTGTGGAAGTTATTTGTATGAAGAGCTGCTGGTGATTCTGCTGTGTTTGGGCCCTGGGAAATGACCCCAGGGGTTGGGAGAGAGGGGTGGGGAGGTAGGACTGCTCATGGAGGCTATCCGCCTCATTAGCCTTTTGGTCTCTGTGGCTGCTGGAGGATTGGAGGTGGGTGTTGAAATCATCAGCCTGGCTTTAAGCAGAGGCTGTTGTCTGTGGCTGCGTTTGCCTTGTGGAATGCACTGCTCCTGTCTACCCTGCTCCACACAAGACCTTCTGTCTTCTCACTGATCAATACACAGTCATAGATATTCACACTGGGAGGAAATTAAGTCCCTCGAGTCTGTTGTTGTTGATTTCACAGCTCATTTTAATCTGTCTCTCTCTCTCTCTCTCACGCCTCGTCTCTCTCACGCCTCATCTCTGTCTCCTTACTGTATGAGAAATCTCGCCGACTGAACCTTTAGAGAATGAATATCGTTTCCGCTCGCCCGTAGGCTCTTCCTCACTGCGACTTTTGTTGGTGCACAATACTTTCCCAATTGAGTAATCTTGTTTCTATTCATCAGTTTCAGCCCATCTGTCTGGGCTCCAAATATAATTTTGTCTCCATTTCAGCAGATATTCCCATGAATATTCATTCTGTTCGGCACAGTGGAAGTGTTAATGTTGTGGAACGTCAATAGGAACAAAACTTTATGGCCTTGGTTCTGTTCTTCTGTTTGATAGGTGGCTGGCTGAGTCATTACTACCGCAAGCCTCTAAAAACAGCATGCTCTGAATGTACCGCTACACTTCAATACCCAATTGGCGTGTTCATGTAGGCTTATGTCCTCAGGCTGTTTGGGTTTGTAACGGATCTCTTTCTCTCTCTATGCAGGGCAAGCCTGTTGGGACGCCGGATGCCGGGGCGTTCTTCCGCGTGCTGTCAGAGCATGGTTGTTCCTCCATGTTCACCGCGCCCACTGCCATCCGAGCCATCCGCCAGCAGGACACCCATTCCGCAATAGGGGCTCAGTACCCCCTCACCAGGTACCCTCACCACCCAATCCCCACATATTGGCATAACACTGCAGAGATGGACCATTCAACAACTGTCGTGGCTAGCTCTGTTTTGTACCTTTTCTGCCCACTTGAAGTAGGGCTACCCTTTAGTCCTATCAACGTCCAGGGACTGGGTACCTTACATTCATATCCAGTGTTGTCCCCCACTGGCTGAAGGTTTTGGCGCTGCCTGCCCACTCTCTTGTTAGTCTCTGTCCATCTGCTGGAGCAGTTTCCTGCCAGGCCCAGGCTCATCACTCACAACCTGTGTTCCCATTTACACCTGATTGAGGTTTAATCAGGATGGATAAAACAGCGGCAGGGCATTCATTCCTATTACGTAATACTGTGCTGCTGCCACGCTGCTAAACACACAGGGAATCACTGAGTGCTGTAGAGAGCCCCAGGCAATGCCATCTTTGATGGTGCCTGGTTCAAGGGACTGAAGTGATTGTTATCCCCATAGGAAATTTCATCATTTAAATTGGTAATAAATCTGTTGAAAATACCGTTTTGGTTCCTTAATATTTTGAAACAGTATCAGTCAATCAGGTATAATGTGAAAATAGAGGGGAAGTGGTGGTAACTTATTTTGATTTTTCTCCACACCTGTTGCACAAAGTCATAAAGCAGGGGTTTTCATATTGGGTCATAGTTTGCCATTTAATAATCTGCATGTGGAGAATTTGAAGGTATTTTGTGTGCTGTTGGTGAACAGTGTTTTGCCTCGACTGCTGCAGGCAGTCCTGAGACACAAATCCCAAAGGTATTGAATTAATTGTTTTCCCTGGACTATAACATGACATTGTTTCTGCTAGTTGTTATGATGGACTATGCTTCAGTTGTTGGTTTAGTCATGTGCCATGCAGCATCTTTCCATGACTGTCTTTCTCCCAGAGGGAGCAGGTTAGTGAAAGACTACAGCAATTCACTGAGAGAGAATTGATGCACAAACACAACAACCGCAATGTATGATGTTTCCAGAATCCAGACAGACTCAGACAGTAGTCGAATATCCGGTTGACCTTTGTGTTTCCTTGCCTGGAGACAAAACAGACAACCATCAAATATATTCTTCTCCCTCCTCTACTACCAAACAAGTAGCAGCGTTATTAACGGTCAAGAAGCAGACACTAGACGTGTAGCAGACACTAGCTGTTTTACAGCTCAGGAAATTGGATGTTCTCAGTGAATGTAAAAAGAACGCAATCCAGTAAAGTTGAATACAATAGCAATTCATGTCAATTAAAACGTCAACTCTATTTCCCCTCTTTCTCATGAATTGATTATAAACTAGTAGTTTGAAAGCCAAGCGTTTTGAGAACACTTCATTAAGCATTAAGTCACTAAAACGCCTTCGTTCACGTGTGGATGGTTGCTCCTATGAACGGGTTGTTGCTGGTATCTCCTCAGTGTATGGCACCGTTATCGGTAGGCAGTTTGGTAGTAATATGATGTGGGTGGATAGCATATGAAATATTCATCACGCTCTCTCTCTGATTAGCTCACTGCAGTAGCCTCTTCTCAGCTCCTAGCTCAGTTACACCACATGCGTAGCTAATTGCACTGATTTCTGTGCTAAAATATACCACAGAGCCCATAACAACTATTGCCGCCCGTGACAGAGCCTGGGGAGAAGCCACTGCCATGGACCAAAGCTAAGAGGGTCTCCGGGTACAGAGGGTCAGTGAGGCAGAGTGAATGCTTCAAACGTAGGCTTTATTACATCACTTACCAACAGAAATGAGGCTTTATTACATCACTTACCAACAGAAATTAGGTTTTATTACATCACTTACCAACAGCAATCAGGCTTTATTACATCACTTACCAACAGAAATGAGGTTTTATTACATCACTTACCAACAGAAATTAGGCTTTATTACATCACTTACCAACAGAAATCAGGCTTTATTACATCACTTACCAACAGCAATCAGGCTTTATTACATCACTTACCAACAGAAATTAGGTTTTATTACATCACTTACCAACAGAAATGCTTACAAATAAGACACTTAAAGTATAACTTCAAATAACAAAGCCTCTCAGTTTAAGATTACCTTTCAGCCTCAAACTGTCTGCTGCTACTATATCTCTAGTCCTCTCCCTCCAATGTGAGCAGCAGCAGCCTAATCACCCGTTGGGGCTGATTGTCCAGCCAATCACACACGTGACTTATTATCCATTAGCCTCCCAACACAGAAAGTACTGAAAAGGCACTGGAAGGATAGATAGTTCGTGACCGGCCTCACACGCCAGTAGAGTAGGTAGCGGTGTATGCACCTGTCATTTGGTTGCGATTCGCAAACATCTTTTAAAGAAGAAGGCAGCGGCGCTGGAAAGGCACGGTAAGAGGGCTTGCCTCCTCCAGTGCCACAAAGTCATTATAGATGCACTTTCCTGTGTGCTGATTTTCAGAAAATCTTATTTGCCTGTGTAGCACTTTCCAAGTGTTGAAAGGTACAGACTTGCCAAAACCACAAAATTGCCATTTTCAGCCCAGTATTTCATTCTCGCTGAGTACTTCACGATGACTATTGTTATTACAACACATGAGTTGCTTCCGTGGAATGGCTCTGCACTGTAATGGCCTTGGAGCATTATCAGCGAGCTTGAGCAATTTCACTCATCACCCCAGATGTCAGAAAAGTAATAGAAAAGCGGGTTTGGAGCTCTCTGGAGTAGGAGTCGCGTCTAGCTTTACCGTTCAACCCACACAGAGGAACAATCACAGCACAATGGAGCAAGCACCATTTCATAGCCCTTATTAACATAGCCCGGAGCACTAACTCAATGCTCACAGGCAGAGCAGACTCTTACTTATTGGGTGACAAAGTTCATGATTTCAGTCAATAACAATTTCCAGCTTGTGGCAACCAGGAAGCTTGGCTTGTGACTGACTCTGCCTGTTTGCTTAACATTTGCAGGATTTATATCATGCATTATCTGGGATGTCATGTGCCATCTTTCAAGGAATATATGTGCCATTGATATACCTTCGCATTGCAAGGTGACACGTACAAGGTGCACATACACAGACACACACAAGCGCACACACACAAGCACATGCACACTAAATGCAATTATGGGGGTGAATGTTTCCTCTCTCGTTAATGAGACACAAACTTCCCCAGTGGGACTATGTTAGGTATAGTACTGTGGGAGGTATAGTACTGTGGGACTATGTTAGGTATAGTACTGTGGGAGGTATAGTACTGTGGGACTATGTTAGGTATAGGACTGGGGGACTATGTTAGGTATAGTACTGTGGGAGGTATAGTACTGTGGGACTATGTTAGGTATAGTACTGTGGGAGGTATAGTACTGTGGGACTATGTTAGGTATAGTACTGTGGGAGGTATAGTACTGTGGGACTATGTTAGGTATAGTACTGTGGGAGGTATAGTACTGTGGGACTATGTTAGGTATAGTACTGTGGGAGGTATAGTACTGTGGGACTATGTTAGGTATAGTACTGTGGGAGGTATAGTACTGTGGGACTATGTTAGGTATAGTACTGTGGGAGGTATAGTACTGTGGGACTATGTTAGGTGTAGTACTGTGGGACTATGTTCGGTATAGTACAGTGGGACTATGTTAGGTGTAGTACTGTGGGACTATGTTAGGTATAGTACAGTGGGACTATGTTCGGTATAGTACTGTGGGACTATGTTAGGTATAGTACAGTGGGACTATGTTAGGTATAGTACTGTGGGACTATGTTAGGTATAGTACAGTGGGAGGTATAGTACTGTGGGACTATGTTAGGTATAGTACTGTGGGACTATGTTAGGTATAGTACTGTGGGACTATGTTAGGTATAGTACTGTGGGAGGTATAGTACTGTGGGACTATGTTAGGTATAGTACTGTGGGAGGTATAGTACTGTGGGACTATGTTAGGTATAGTACTGTGGGAGGTATAGTACTGTGGGACTATGTTAGGTATAGTACTGTGGGAGGTATAGTACTGTGGGACTATGTTAGGTATAGTACTGTGGGACTATGTTAGGTATAGTACTGTGGGACTATGTTAGTTATAGTACTGTGGGACTATGTTAGGTATAGTACTGTGGGACTATGTTAGGTATAGTACTGTGGGACTATGTTAGGTATAGTACTGTGGGACTATGTTAGGTATAGTACTGTGGGACTATGTTAGGTATAGTACAGTGGGACTATGTTAGGTATAGTACAGTGGGACTATGTTAGGTATAGTACAGTGGGACTATGTTAGGTATAGTACTGTGGGACTATGTTAGGTATAGTACTGTGGGACTATGTTAGGTATAGTACTGTGGGACTATGTTAGGTATAGTACTGTGGGACTATGTTAGGTATAGTACTGTGGGACTATGTTAGGTATAGGACTGTGGGACTATGTTAGGTATAGTACTGTGGGAGGTATAGTACTGTGGGACTATGTTAGGTATAGTACTGTGGGACTATGTTAGGTATAGTACTGTGGGACTATGTTAGGTATAGTACTGTGGGACTATGTTAGGTATAGTACTGTGGGACTATGTTAGTCCCACAGTACTATACCTAACATAGTCCCACAGTACTATACCTAACATAGTCCCACAGTACTATACCTAACATAGTCCCACAGTACTATACCTAACATAGTCCCACAGTACTATACCTAACATAGTCCCACAGTACTATACCTAACATAGTCCCACAGTACTATACCTATGTTAGGTATATGTAGTATCCTTAAAGGCTTCTTAGAATTACGACTCATGAGACTTACGTACGGTTTAGTATTTAATTGTAACTTAGATTTTACATTATCTTATGCACCTGGCTTAAACTACCTGAAGCTTTCTTAATCATAGTTAAATAGGCAGACATAGGAAATAGCTACGGATAGCGGAAAGCAAACCCCCGTCTTGAGTCAATACTGCCATCTATTGGTAAACATAAATATACCAGGTTACTACATTCCCCCCCTTTAAAGCTAATAACCCAATTTAATTTCTTTCTGAGCTATGCTATATTCTTATGTACATTTTTTCAAAAATGATCTCCTTTAGGATCTGAAAAAGTCTGGCGGACGTCTCTCTCTAATAGAGCGTCTCAGAGGTGGTGTAGCTGGTGCCACCAGATCTTCACCCCTTGATGGTGAAACAAAGTCCTTTTGTGGAGACTTCACAGGAGGAGGTCGTCCCAGACTGGTGGTCTCAGGAAGTTGAGCATTGTTGGTCTCAGGTGGTTTGTCCAACTGCAACTCTGGGGAACGTTCCAATGTCCTGTCCTGCTCGTTTAAGAATTGATCCAGATCTCCGGATGGAACTGGAATTCGAGCTCGGATCTGATCCACGTGTCTCCTTAGTCTTTGTCCACTTCCGATGATCACAGTATAAGATACTGGTCCTGAGCAATCCTCAATGGTAGCTGGAATCCATTTAGGACCAAACCCATAGTTTCTTGTATAGACATCATCTCCAGTTGAGAAACTTCTGAGTTTGGCTCGGGTATCATGATTCCATTTTTGATTCCATTGCTTTTGTTGTATTTTCATTTTCAGGTCTGGTCTGATGAGATCCAAGGTTGACCTTAACCTCCTTGACATCAACATCTCTGCAGGTGACAACCCAGTCGTAGCTTGAGGAGTAATCCTGTAGCTAAACAAGAATCTTGACACCTTTGTTTCAATGCTGGGCCCTTGCATCTTCCTCATCCCCTCCTTCAAGGTCTGAACCGCACGTTCTGCTAATCCGTTTGAAGATGGGTGAAAAGGGGCCGACGTTACATGCTGAATTCCATTTTGTTTCATGAAACTTGTGAATTCAGTGCTTGTAAAACAAGTAGCATTGTCACTAACCAACATTTGAGGCAATCCCATAACACTGAAGCTTTGTCTCAACTTCTCAATCGTAGCGTACGATGTTGACGTGTTCATGGGGTAAACATCCATCCACTTTGAATGAGAATCAATCAGCACAAGGAACATTTTTCCTAGG
The DNA here is from genome assembly GCF_045679555.1 of Salvelinus alpinus. Lineage (NCBI taxonomy): Eukaryota > Metazoa > Chordata > Actinopteri > Salmoniformes > Salmonidae > Salvelinus > Salvelinus alpinus. The sequence goes on from NC_092122.1 coordinate 14,820,727, forward strand.
AAAGGTCCAGCGTAGTCCACATGTAGTCGTGTCCATGGTTTTTCTGGCCATTCCCATGGATGTAATGGCGCGGTGGGTGGTGACTTCCTGTTACTCTGACAATCTTCACACCGGCTAACCTCATTTTCCACATCGTGGTCCATCTTTGGCCACCAGACATATGACCTCGCTAGGCCTTTCATTCTCGACATACCTGGATGCGACTGATGCAACAACTTCAGTAGCAACCCCCGCCCTTGTGGTGGGATAACTACTCTTGAACCCCACAGAACACATCCATCTCGAACACTCAATGCCAAGCGGCGAGTGTAGTAAGGCATGATCTGAGGCTCTGTCACTGTAGGCCATCCTTTCAGGATAAATTCATGCACTTGTGATAACGTCACATCCTTTGAAGTCCATTGCCTGATTTGTGCTGTGTTCACTGGTGTATCATCCAACACGTCGATCATCAAAACCTGGTCATTTTCTTCTTCCTGACTGATGATTTCTGGAACAGGCAGCCTACTCAGAGCATCAGCATTCCCATGGTATCTACCTGGTTTGTAAATGATTCTGTACTCGTAGGCCCTGAGCCACACATTCCAACGTTGAACTCTTGGAGAGACCATTTGTGGTACTGGCTTTTGTTCATGGAACAGCGAGATCAGAGGTTTATGATCCGTCACAATAGTGAATGTTCTCCCGTACAAGTACTTGTGGAATCTCTGTATTCCGAATATGACAGCCAGTCCTTCCTTGTCCAGCTGAGAGTACTTTTTCTCCGCTGGCGACAACGTTCTTGACATGAACCCGATAGGTTTCTCTGCACCATTCTCCATCCGGTGGGATAGCACCGCCCCCACACCATACGCTGAGGCATCACACGATAAGATAAGATCTCTGTCTGCTGAGTAGTGCACTAGCACTTCAGCTGATTGCAGTAACACCTTTGACTTAGGAAGAAGCTTTTGCAGTCTTTCTGACCATTTCCAGGCCACATCCTTCCTTAGCAGTTGATGTAGAGGAGCTAAGAGGGTAGAGAGGTTCGGGAGGAAGCGATTATAATAATTCAGTAAGCCTAGATAGGCTTTCAGCTCTGTAACGTTTGTCGGAGCTGGAGCTTCCACAACAGCCCTCACTTTAGCTTTGACAGTGTGTAACCCCTTGGCATCCACCTTGTGACCCAGGTACTGCACTTCATCAGCTAACAGTGTACACTTGCTCCTCTTCAGCCGGAGACCGGCGTCCTCCATCCTCCTCAAAACTTCACCTAAGTTTCTGAGATGTTCCTCCTTCGTGACTCCCGTGACAAGAATGTCGTCGAGGTAAACTGCTACCTTGGGTATCCCCTGCAGAATTCCCTCCATAGTTCTTTGGAAGATAGCTGGTGCAGAAGACACCCCGAAAGGTAAGCGTTTATAGGTAAACATCCCTCTGTGGGTGTTTATGGTCAGGTACTTCTGTGAAGCTTTATCCATTAGCACTTGCTGATATGCGTGACTCATGTCCAGTTTTGTAAACTGTTGCCCTCCGGTTAACGTTGAAAGCAAATCCTCCACTTTGGGTATTGGGTACTGCTCCAGAGAGGAAACTCTATTTACAGTCAGCTTATAGTCACCGCATAATCTGATTGAACCATCTGGTTTTAGAATGGGAACAACTGGTGCTGCCCACTCAGAAAACTTGACAGGTACAATTATATCCTCTGCTAAGAGTCTGTCAATTTCCACATCCACTTTAGGCTTCATGGCATATGGAACTGATCTTGGCCTATAGAATCTGGGAGTAGCATCAGCAGCAACATGAATGGTAGCTTGGACCCCTTTTAATGTCCCTAGCTCTTCTTTGAAAACACACTCATGCTTTGAAAGCACCTGCTGTAGTGTCAATGTCTCTGTGGTGACATGTTTGATTTCATCCCAGTTAAATTTTATTTCCTCCAACCACCCTCTTCCTAGTAAGCTGGGGCCAGTACCTTCCACTACTAAGAGAGGCAGATTTTTCTTTTGTCCTTGATATTCCACTTGAACATCAGCAACTCCAATCACAGTGATCTTCTCCCCTGTGTACGTTTTGAGTTTAATGGGGGTGTCTCTCAGTTTAGGCACTTCAACGGTTTTCCACTTCCTATAGAATTGGGACCTGTTCATCAGAGTGACACTACATCCTGTGTCTAGTTCAAACGGTACCTTCAATCCATTTATTCCCATTTCCACAATGAAAGGCTCCACCTTCTTCATATTCGACCCCTGTACACTGTACATTGAGAATGCTTGCTCTGCATCTGCGCACTCACTTTCACTTTCTCTCACTTGATTAGAGCGGTAGCGAGAGCGTCTGGAGGTATTCGGTTTTCTGTCCGTCCTCTTTTCTGCAGCCCGTGGCTTTTTTTTATTGCGGCACGCCCTCGCAATGTGGCCTATTATCCCACATGCATAACACTTTCCGTGTTTGAATTTACAGTCAAACGCTGCGTGTTTGCCTTTGCAACGATAACAGTCTCTATTGGCTGCTGCACCACGGCTTTCTGTTCTTTGAAATTCTACGCGCTCAGCGTTGCTCTCTTTTACTGTGTGACACACAGTTGCGCCCCTTGCCTGCAAATCCAGTGCATTTCTATTTGCGGACTCCATGGACTGGGCCAGTTTGAGTGCATTCTCAAACGTGAGATTAGGCTCTGATAACAATCGTATTTGTATCCTGTCATCATTAATCCCACACACCAGCCGATCGCGTAGCATTTGCGATAATGTATTCCCATAGTTACAGTCCAATGCTAGTTTTCTCAACTCAGCCACATATTCCCCCACTGATTCGATAGGTTTTCTCATGCGTGAATCAAACTTGAATCTTTGTACTATCTCACTGGGTTTGGGGTTGAAGTGATTTTTTAATAGTTCGACTAAATCTATGAATGACTTTTCTCCTGGTTTATCTGGGCTCAACAGGTTTCTCATTAAGCTGTACGTCTGTGCACCGACAACGCTTATGAGTATGGATTTCTGTTTAGCGGCATCAGTTATTTCATTAGTAGCAAAGAAATGTTCCATTATTTCACAGTACTCCTCCCATTCCTGATTTTTAGGATCAAATGGTGGTAGCGAGCCTATTGTTGCCAAAGCCATCTTTTCCGATTGTTTCTCCCCTCACACAGTCAATAATTTGTCCTACCCGTATCCAGGGAATCAATCCTTCAGAATCTTCCACCGTTCACTTGAGTCTCACCTCCCGCGTCGCACGCCAAACACTCCGTTAACTTCGTGGCAAAAAAAATCCAACGCAGTTCTCCATAGTTATCCTCATCGCCAAATATGTAGTATCCTTAAAGGCTTCTTAGAATTACGACTCATGAGACTTACGTACGGTTTAGTATTTAATTGTAACTTAGATTTTACATTATCTTATGCACCTGGCTTAAACTACCTGAAGCTTTCTTAATCATAGTTAAATAGGCAGACATAGGAAATAGCTACGGATAGCGGAAAGCAAACCCCCGTCTTGAGTCAATACTGCCATCTATTGGTAAACATAAATATACCAGGTTACTACAGTATAGTACTGTGGGACTATGTTAGTTATAGTACTGTGGGACTATGTTAGGTATAGTACTGTGGGACTATGTTAGGTATAGTACTGTGGGACTATGTTAGGTATAGTACTGTGGGACTATGTTAGTTATACTACTGTGGGACTATGTTAGGTATAGTACTGTGGGACTATGTTAGTTATAGTACTGTGGGACTATGTTAGGTATAGTACTGTGGGACTATGTTAGGTATAGTACTATGGGACTATGTTAGGTATAGTACTGTGGGACTATGTTAGGTATAGTACTGTGGGACTATGTTAGGTATAGTACTGTGGGACTATGTTAGGTATAGTACTGTGGGACTATGTTAGGTATAGTACTGTGGGAGGTATAGTACTGTGGGACTATGTTAGCTATAGTACAGTGGGACTATGTTCGGTATAGTACTGTGGGACTATGTTAGGTATAGTACTGTGGGAGGTATAGTACTGTGGGACTATGTTCGGTATAGTACTGTGGGACTATGTTAGGTATAGTACTGTGGGAGGTATAGTACTGTGGGACTATGTTAGGTATAGTACTGTGGGAGGTATAGTACTGTGGGACTATGTTAGGTATAGTACTGTGGGAGGTATAGTACTGTGGGACTATGTTAGGTATAGTACTGTGGGACTATGTTAGGTATAGTACTGTGGGACTATGTTAGGTATAGTACTGTGGGACTATGTTAGTTATAGTACTGTGGGACTATGTTAGGTATAGTACTGTGGGACTATGTTAGGTATAGTACAGTGGGACTATGTTAGGTATAGTACTGTGGGACTATGTTAGTTATAGTACTGTGGGACTATGTTAGGTATAGTACTGTGGGACTATGTTAGGTATAGTACTGTGGGACTATGTTAGTTATAGTACTGTGGGACTATGTTAGGTATAGTACTGTGGGACTATGTTAGGTATAGGACTGTGGGACTATGTTAGGTATAGTACTGTGGGAGGTATAGTACTGTGGGACTATGTTAGGTATAGTACTGTGGGACTATGTTAGGTATAGTACTGTGGGACTATGTTAGGTATAGTACTGTGGGACTATGTTAGGTATAGTACTGTGGGACTATGTTAGGTATAGTACTGTGGGACTATGTTAGGTATAGTACTGTGGGACTATGTTAGGTATAGTACTGTGGGACTATGTTAGGTATAGTACTGTGGGACTATGTTAGGTATAGTACTGTGGGACTATGTTAGTTATAGTACTGTGGGACTATGTTAGGTATAGTACTGTGGGACTATGTTAGGTATAGTACTGTGGGACTATGTTAGGTATAGTACTGTGGGACTATGTTAGTTATACTACTGTGGGACTATGTTAGGTATAGTACTGTGGGACTATGTTAGTTATAGTACTGTGGGACTATGTTAGGTATAGTACTGTGGGACTATGTTAGGTATAGTACTATGGGACTATGTTAGGTATAGTACTGTGGGACTATGTTAGGTATAGTACTGTGGGACTATGTTAGGTATAGTACTGTGGGACTATGTTAGGTATAGTACTGTGGGACTATTGTTTTCTGTCCAAGGCTGAATCTGGGCCTCTGAAGATATGGAGAATTACATGAATTGCATGAATTACACACAGATCCAACCGTCCATGGCTGCCTGTCTCTCCCCTCTCCTCCCAACATCTGTAGTCAGATTGTTCCAGAGTAGGGGCAGGGAACAGAGTGCAAGGTGTCACGGGTGAGATTTACATTTAAATGGCGTGCTGTGTAGAATACGGAGCAAAGAGCAGCAGAGTGATTCTCTGGATGTTCTGTAGAGTTCTGTGACCCTGCTTCTTCTACCCATTCTCATTCAGATTGTACCAAGACCCTCACCCTAACCCAGATAACAGACCAATCAGAGGAGGATGGTGGAAGGAGCTATAGGAGGACAGGCTCATTGTAATGACTGGAAGAGAATATACAGTATGTAACGGTTTCCATATGTTTGATGCCGTCCTATTGATTCCATTCCAGCCATTACAATGAGCCCGTCCTCCTATAGCTCCGCCCACCAGCCTCCTCTGAGGCCTATACAAATTAGAATTCCTTGAGTTATGTGTGGCAGGAGGCCATGGAAACTGTATGGCCTCAGACGTTTTGACAGCAAATGAAGTCTTCTCTGCTTTATCAGACCATGTCAAGGTCCCTGAGTGAAGATTAGCATGGCTGTATCTGTATAACCACAGCTAGAGGGGGATTTTTACTCAGATCAACAGGAACAATATGTGCTGTTTTGTGTACACGTTTTTATGCAAGTTTGTCTGAGACTCGTAAGGCAATTATAGTCTACTGGTAAAACTCCAGTTTATTGTTCTATTCACCCTGCTACTGGCACAGCTCACTTTTCTATAACTTGAAAACACTTAGCCGTAACATTCCTTGGCTGTTATATTGTTTTTTTATGAACTGGGTGGTTCGAACTGTGAATGCTGATTGGCTGAAGTATACCATGGGTATCAAAAAACATGTATTTTTACTGTTCTAATTACATTGGTAACCCGTTTATATTAGCAGTAAGGCACCTCAGGAGTTTGTGGTATATGGCCAATATACCACGGCTAAGGGCTTTATCCAGGCACTCCGTGTTGCGTCGTATGTAAGAACAGCCCTTAGCCATGGTATATTGGCCATATACCACACCCCCCTCAGGCCTTATTGCTTCCTTATAAATCTGCCACTACTCTATTACACTGTTCTGGCCTATAGAGCCTGACTGTTCTCTCTGCTCCTCCAGATTGAAGAGCCTTTTCTTGGCTGGAGAGCGCTGTGACGTGGAGACTCTGAACTGGGCCAAAAGGAGCTTTGGAGTGCCTGTACTGGACCACTGGTGGCAGACTGGTAATACTTTCATTCGCTACTGGAACATCATAATGGACACTACATGTTACACTAGGACAATAGTTAGTTTTCTTGATACCGGCTGTGGTAATACATCTGACACAACATCTCTCCTATATCTCATTTAAAGGCTCAGAATGAAAGAATAGTTGTAACAAATTATAAATGCAGGACTCTATTCTCTGAGCACCTTTTGAGAATGTTAATGTATTATAGTTTTACTCTATTTTAGGGGTGTACTCTGAAATTGTCAGTGTGAGTGAATTGTTGTTACAGTCTTGGTAGTATTTTATCAGCCCATTGACATTAATTCGGCCTTGAAAAGGCATAACAAATAGCTATATCTCCACAGTAGAACTCTTCCTTGAAAGCCCCTTGCAGGGATTAAGTGCATAGACTATGCTCCTGGTTTAAATCATCCTTCGCACTTATACTACTATACGGAGCACCAGAGGAAAGGGCATTTCTTTCACTAAGTGCCGTGCTAAGAAGAGGAATTAGCCCACAAGGATTTGGGGCTGCTCTGCAATGGTCCTAGAGTGCCCTAAGGCTTTCACTATGCTCCCACAGCCACCCAATTAACATAATCAGCTTCTCAATCTAACCTCATTAATACTAGTCCTTTCAAAGCAGTTCACAGTTCATCATGCATAGACCATGTGCTGTGGTCTAGTAGCTTTACAATGGATAAGGAGGGGAAGTTCTTCTTGTTGGTGAAAGTGTGTGATTCATTTTGTATATAATACCTCCCAATTGACCCATCATCCATCATCACTGTTGTCTATATTGGTGATGAGATGTGTAATTGGGGTCTTGAGTGCAAGGCTATACTGCATTGTTTCCCCCTGTTTCCACTGTCACATTCGAATGACTTTAGAGTCGCTAAGACCCTATTAGCCACTTGGTGGGTGATTCCAGCCCATGTTCCAGGCAGCGAGCCATCGTACAAATATCCCTCTCTCCCTCGGCTCGATTACCCCCAGTCCCACGAATCAGTATTACATGTGATAGAGAAGGCGGCCCGAGAAAGGCATTGAATGCCATGGACGTTTTTTTTTTTACTATTCTGTGTGCCTGACAGGGAATTAATCGGGGAAGAGCAGACATCTCTGTGTTAAATATGCAATAAAAAAAAGACATGGACCTTGAGAATGTACGGGTGAGAGAGAATCCACCTAACACTGTCTTGGATCTCAGCCAAGATTAGCATGTTTGGGGAGATGGCTCTTTCTCTTCCAGACCTCCCTGGAAATGGGTGTTGTTAACTCAGTAGCAGTAACCTACAGGAGTTACCACGCAAAACGGGGCTTTTGGTGTTTTACTGAATCATCCACTGTTAGTTGTCTTGAGCCAATGTGCTACAGTGCAACAGCTCCAGTTGATACAATATACAGTATGAGCCTTCCTTCGTCTTTTCAGATGACCATTATGTTGCTTTGGTTTTCTCAAAAGCCTATATATACACTGAGTATACCAAACATTAGGAATACCTTCCAAACATTGAGTTGCACCTAAGCTGTGGCGGTCATTCAATTTTGTCAACCGGTGATTGTCAAGCAAATAACTGCCGGTCTCACGGTAATTGACCGTTAATTAACGTAAATTGTCAAGGCTCAGGAGAAGACCCAGATGCAGACAGTTTCGAAGTAACAGAAGTTTATTACAAAAACAGGGGGGCAGGCAAACGACAGGTCAAGGGCAGGCAGAGGTCAGTAGTCCAAAGCAGAGTCTGAAAGGTACAGAACGGCAGGCAGGCATCAGGGTCAGGGCAGGCAGAGGTCAGTAATCCAGGGTGGTATAACAAGGTACAGAACGACAGGCAGGCTCAGGGTCAAGGCAGGCAGAATGGTCAAAAACCGGGAAAGCTGGAAAACAGGAACTAGAGACAAACAGGAGCACGGGAAAAAAAGCTGGTAGGCTTGACAAAACAAAACTAACTGGCAACAGACAAATGGAGAACACCGGTATAAGTACACTGGGGATAATGGGGAAGATGGGCGACACCTGGAGGGGGGTGGGGACAATCACAAAGACAGGTGAAACAGATACGCTGTGACATAAACACATTTAGCATCTCCTGGCTTCCATGCATAGACTACAAGTCACTGATGTAGACCTTTGGAACATCTACATTTTAAAAAAGTTCAACAAATCCATTTAATATAGCCTACACCTTCACAATAAATCCATTATTTATTTTAGACCGGTCTAAAGAAACACGATATTAAGAAAATGTAGTCTATTTCAGAAGAACAGAATATCATACTCTAAGTTGTCTTTGTTAGGTCCTGATCTGGCTATGCCATATGGCTTGTGGGCTACACTAGTTCATTTAGAAGACAAGATTTGCTTAGAATTCTGTGACATTATTCCATAGTATAAAGAATACAATTGAACAAAACTGAATAAATTAGAAAGGATATTTTCTCCAAACAATTTGAGGGAGGACGCATATGTGGCTATTCTGTGCTGCGTGGTTAACAAAGAAACAGGTACTTCTATATGCTTAATTTAGAGTTATTTATGTAACTTTAGTTGTGATACAACTATTGTGCTATAGGTTCTGATTTTTAATACGTTCTAACACTGCATGACGCGACTAATGATGATTTCAAAAAAGTTGCATGGAAGGCATGAACTCTGCTTTGTTTTTTTGCGCAGGCTATACACACTTCATCAGTCTCTCATTCACAATTTGACAAGCACTTGATAAGGCCTTGAATTTCCCAGCTGCATCCCCTTTGTGTGGCCGTAATGCCGCCTAAAAAGATCCATGCCTTTTGTGGCCAATAGCCATTGTGCCCTTGGGCTGAATATAATAATTATAATTCCCTTCTCCCGGCTGCGTGCCGAAGCACCTCTCACTCACATGGCTATAATGTGATCGGGTCTTTCTTACTTGCTACAAGTGAAGACAGACACATCGGGGACGCAACTGCGCATGACCTTATCCAATTCCGAGGACCATATTGAAGATATTGGAAGAACTGCCTACATTTACTTTTCGTCAGCCAACATGAGTAGGACTAACGAACAGCAAAAGCACTAGCCTATGTCAATCTACTATCACCCATAGTACAAAAGTTGACCTATTCTGTGCAATAAATAAATATTCCAAACATAGTCTGGGACAATTGTGGGATGCGATAGATCCCAAATTAATACAACCACTAGCATCAACAAAAACTGTTTTACGTAATGAGCTTGACACAACAAATGTTTAGCTTAAAATGTTGATAAACTATTAGGCTATTTCTTCACATTATGAGCTCAGTAATGCGCACACGGCAGTAGGCTTTGAGCGCGAATGTTTCATTAGGGGGAAAATACCATTCTCAAAATGGCATTTGACTACAAATGCGTTTTATGCATGTAATGCTTTTATTATAAAGGTGCATTTTTATAGTGAAAATGTTATTCCGCAAACTTGAAACTCACGTGCTGCGTATGTTGTCAGTTAAGCTCTACACCCGTTGTAAAGCGGATTATCGAGCTTCACTTTAAGAAGTTATTTGGCCACTTTAGTTGTGATACAATCCTTTTTAAAACATCTATGGGTCTATGGGCTAGGCTACATGAGGTGTGATACTAACCTTATTAAAACATATAGGTCTATGGGCTAGGCTACATGAGGTGTGATACTAACCTTATTAAAACATATAGGTCTATGGGCTAGGCTACATGAGGTGTGATACTAACCTTATTAAAACATATAGGCCTATGGGCTAGGCTACATGAGGTGTGATACTAACCTTATTAAAACATATAGGTCTATGGGCTAGGCTACATGAGGTGTGATACTAACCTTATTAAAACATATAGGCCTATGGGCTAGGCTACATGAGGTGTGATACTAACCTTATTAAAACATAGGCCTATGGGCTAGGCTACATGAGGTGTGATACTAACCTTATTAAAACATATAGGTCTATGGGCTAGGCTACATGAGGTGTGATACTAACCTTATCAAAACATATAGGTCTATGGGCTAGGCTACATGAGGTGTGATACTAACCTTATTAAAACATATAGGTCTATGGGCTAGGCTACATGAGGTGTGATACTAACCTTATTAAAACATATAGGTCTATGGGCTAGGCTACATGAGGTGTGATACTAACCTTATTAAAACATATAGGTCTATGGGCTAGGCTACATGAGGTGTGATACTAACCTTATTAAAACATATAGGCCTATGGCCTAGGCTACATGAGGTGTGATACTAACCTTATTAAAACATATAGGTCTATGGGCTAGGCTACATGAGGTGTGATACTAACCTTATTAAAACATATAGGCCTATGGCCTAGGCTACATGAGGTGTGATACTAACCTTATTAAAACATATAGGCCTATGGGCTAGGCTACATGAGGTGTGATACTAACCTTATTAAAACATATAGGCCTATGGGCTAGGCTACATGAGGTGTGATACTAACCTTATTAAAACATATAGGTCTATGGGCTAGGCTACATGAGGTGTGATACTAACCTTATTAAAACATATAGGTCTATGGGCTAGGCTACATGAGGTGTGATACTAACCTTATTAAAACATATAGGCCTATGGGCTAGGCTACATGAGGTGTGATACTAACCTTATCAAAACATATAGGTCTATGGGCTAGGCTACATGAGGTGTGATACTAACCTTATTAAAACATATAGGTCTATGGGCTAGGCTACATGAGGTGTGATACTAACCTTATTAAAACATATAGGCCTATGGGCTAGGCTACATGAGGTGTGATACTAACCTTATTAAAACATATAGGCCTATGGGCTAGGCTACATGAGGTGTGATACTAACCTTATTAAAACATATAGGTCTATGGGCTAGGCTACATGAGGTGTGGGACTATGATTTGAAAAAGATGCAAAAAAAGCATCCGCTGTTTCTTGCCTTTTGCTGGGCATCATTCACAAGTGAATATATATGCATATATCATTCATTCACACTTTACATATACTAAATAATATATGTGTGAAATTAGTTTTGATTTAGAATGGACCATTATCATGCACCTGTATCAAAACAGGGGCAGCGGAAAAAAATACCTGTCATCTCTGCACTTAAATAGCGAATGGAAGACGCTTTTCCTGTGGTTCATTTTCATGCCAGCCAGGTAGGCTACACTCCTGTTGTAAAGAGTGCTTCATTTTAGGAAAGTTGAGAAATAAATATAGTTGGCCGAGCCTATAGAAAGCTGATGGGACCCTCCTCTTTTTAATAGAGGCCATCACGCTTCTCACGCAATTGTATAGCCTATAGAAATATTGGCAACATGAGCTCATGGGCTCTCATGAAGTGTTTGATTACATTTTCGATCACATTTGCATATATGTCAGAGTGATTTGAGGGACAATAGAGTGCTGAGTACCAGGCAGTTAGCAAGGTTGGTAGTCTACAAATGACCATCAGCAGCATCAGAGCTTGGAGAAGCCTAATTACCGTGACTAAACGGTCACATGGAATTTGACTGCTGACATGACTCGTGGCCACCGGTGTGGCGGTAATACGGTCACCATAACAGCCCTAGTTGCAACCCCTTTTGCCCTCAGAACAGCCTCAGTTATTCGGGACATGGACTCTACAAGGTGTCAAAAGCGTTCCACTGGGATGCTGGCCCATGTAGACTCCAATGCTTCCCACAGTTGTGTCAAGTTGGCTGGATGTCCTTTGAGTGATGGACCATTTTAGATACACACGGGGAACTTTTGAGCCTGGAAAGAAACCGCAGCGTTGCAGTTCCTGACACAAACTGTTGCGCCTGGTACCTACTGCCATACCCCATTCAAAGGCACTTAAATATTTTGTGTTGCCCATTCATCCTCTGAATGACATAAACAATCCAATCCATCTCAATTGTCTCAAGGCTTGAAAATCCTTCTTTAACCTGTCTCCCCCCCATTCATCTACACTGATTGAAGTGTATTTAACAAGTGCCATCAATAAGGGATTATAGCTTTCACCTGGTCAGTCTGTCATGGAAAGAGCAGGTGTTCTTAATGTTTTGTATCGTCCGTGTATATGGAAACCTGTAGGAGTGCATCGTTTTGCCTGAAATCGATGGTGCTTTGCCCCAGAGTTAAGGTCAATTCCATTTAAATTCCAGTCGATTTCCGAAGAATTTAAATGCAGCTGGTGAACTGGAAAAACAGAGGAAATGTCACATTGATCAATTGAACCTCAGTTAATTCCACTAGCGCTAACAGAGTTGAAATGGAATTGACCCCTCTCTTTGGCTCCACTCTCCTCATATTTCACTGATCAGTCATGAGTGCTGTTTTAGCAGGCACGCCACACAGGCATTATTAGGTAAGGCTTTTTGGCAAGGGTGTAAATCTACTCTGAAGGGCCAATGGGGGATGAGGTGGGATGAGTGATTGACATCCCAGCGTGTGGCCCTGACACACACACACACACACACACACACACACACACACACACACACACACACACACACACACACACACACACAGTTTCCACAGTGAGCAGATAGATCAAAGAATGCCTCCTACTGGTTGGCTGGTACAGTGTGATCTGAACGGCCAGATGGCACACATACACACACACACACCAATACAAACACATATCGACACACACACACGTCTCACACACAGTTCAGATGAGTGTAAAGCCACTGGCTGTTTCCGTACTGTCTCCTCTTCTACTCTTCCTGTTTGCAGGAGAGTCTCAGAGCCTGTCCAGCACGGAGCTCAGAGGACGGGTTTATGAGACATCTATCAGTCTGGATGTCTTTAAAAGACTCCTTCCTTCCCCAACTTGTCCTTTGTGTCTAGCTCATCCATTCTATTTGTGTGTGTGTGTGTGTGTGTGTGTGTGTGTGTGTGTGTGTGTGTGTGTCCGTGCCCAGTTCCTTTCTGGCTCTTTAACTCTCCTACGAGGTGGTTCTTCTCCATGGTTGTGGTGTTGATGTGAGGTTTATCAGAGACGACAGGCTGATTCTCAGAGCATATCCTTGGTGCTCTCTCTGTCAGTCCTAGCCCTGAGAGGTATGATAGGATTCCTTCACACTGTCCGCCTACGGTTCGCTGAAGTTCAGTCAAACCTCAGACTGCTGATAGATTGAGTTGGAACAATAACCCTGGCACCTTCCCAGCTTCTCTGTGGTGCTAGTGCAGTCCAGACCAGGGAGCTTCATCCACTGCAGGCTGTGTGATTGGCGGCAGCACTAACTTCAAAGCCATTACTGGGAATAAAGGCCTGCAGTTCTCAACCTGTTCACTGGAGAGTAGAGGAGTCTGTCTCTGACAATAACCAAAAGTCCCCTCTCTCCCTAGGCTCTCTGTGTGTGTGTGTGTGTGTGTGTGTGTGTGTGTGTGTGTGTGTGTGTGTGTGTGTGTGTGTGTGTGTGTGTGTGTGTGTGTGTGTGTGTGTGTGTGTGTGTGTGTGTGTGTGTGTGTGTGTGTGTGTGTGTGTGTGTGTGTGTGTGTGTGTGTGTGTGTGTCTGTGGAGCAGTCTGTGTTATTGTGAGAGATGAGGAAGCTGCAGGCATGTTCTGTTCTCCATTGTCACACAAACCTTCTAGAGCATCAGTTTCTGTCAGATGTTTAGAAATGGGCCCCAAACTTTGGGCTGAAACATTTCCCTTTATATTGACAGCTGGAAAATGAAACCTCTGCAGTGATTTCATTTTGATTCTGGGAGAAGGCATGCATAATTAAGTCCTGTGGAACAACCTGACAGGCTGTGGCAGTAAGTTTCTGAATTCTCCCTCCTGTACTGTATTAAGTCACATGTCATCTAAGGATTTCAGCACACTGTGCTTCAACCTCTCTGTGACAGGTGATCCAACAAACCCATTTATCAGCCCCAGTCTTGTCTTCTCACGAGAAGAGGAAGGCGAACTGCAGTGATGGCAAAATCCTAACTGTGGTGCGGGTTGACATTGGCTTGCAGCCTAGGCTTCTGGAGAGGATTGTACATTTAATGCATAATGTTCTTGCAGTAATCCCAAGATCACTGAAAAAACACATTCTTTAAGAAACAACACAGTTATTGGTATTATTCCCAACATTATTATTCCAAACATGTTACTTTGAAATGTTTGGGTGGGTTCTCACAAATCTAACTTTAAGACATTCTCGGAAATCAAAGTGCAACTCTTTTGGAATGCATTCCATGGACAGTTGTTTGTTGAATAAACCATCACACACTTCCACTTATTTATAAAGAATGTAAGATGCCTGTAAAGATTTGTCCTTCAAATGCAGTCATGCTGTCTCCATCCAGGGGCTTTACTGCTGAGCCTACCCAGGCTGATCTACTAGCTCCCTGCAAAATGGATACAAATTGAACAAAATCAATTACTCTTGGTTTTTCACAAATCATTCCACAACACGCCCTGTAATCTCTTTCCAATGTAATATTCAGCAAAGGAAAGCTGAAATCAATGGCATGAAATTCAGCAGGAATGGAGGCTCAGAGAGATAGAGATTTTAAAGGCGGGCGGGCGACGTGTGGTAATCTGAATTAGAAGTCAACACAAAGAGAGGCTGCCTGACCCGTAGAGATCCTATTATATTAAGATATAATTCTGTGGTCTGACCACTTTCAGACCACTGATCTAGAGACAGTATTGAGGTGGTGGAAGATGATCTGAATGGAAGAGGCTGTCTGCCAGATCACTGATCTAGAATCAGAGTGAAATAGTATTCAAAGCATTCATGCTCTGTAAAGGCCGCCTGCCTTCCATCTGAGAAAATTAAATGTATCACAGCTTGAAAGCAGCAGTCCCTGGCCATTTCCTGGGCTTCTCTCTACCCTGGAGCAAACCTAGTGTAATGTACCACTGCTGTGTGGCAAACTGTATCATCACAGAGAGCCAGGAGCAGTGTCTCTGCCTCGCCTTGACCACCCAGGGAACTCCTCACATCTACTGTGGGCCCTGGGTTTCAAACAGTAGGATCTCACTACTGTAGGAGGCTGTGTTGTTTGTAATGAACTGACAGACAGAGTAGATATGAGTAGAGAGGCTTCTGTACAGTCGTGGATATAAGTGTTCCTTTCCTCCTTCAGCCTTCAAAGAACTGTAAATGAGTTTTTACAAAGGGGCAGGTGTTTTGAACAGAATTATTTCTCGTCTGTCACTGCAGACGAGAAATGGCACGGCACATCAACAGCTCGCTTCAAACTCTTCTACTAAATGATGCCTCTGATTTAGTCTCAGCTAAATGTGTCTAACTTGTCAGTGATCTCATATGAACAGCATATTTCAATCATGTAAACAAGCTTACAGGCAGAGTTTGACTGATTGACCAATTTGGCTTTGAATGCGAATTCGTTTTTTTCCCTCAAATCAGATGTCATTTTGCAGGGCCAGTGGCTAAGATGACTTTACTGATATAAAGTAGAAGTGATTTGTGCACTCGTTACTTTCATGTACACTCTGACACACACGCTGTCAGCTGATTCGCTGATACATTTTGCGTTTCAATCATTCTCTCTCGCTCTCTTTCACTCTCCCCTCTCTATTGCCCCTATCAAGAGTATTCACTCGGTCTCCATTTCTGTTACATCACAGACAGTCACATCTTTTAACTTCAGTCAGACACCCACAGCAGTCTCTGACCCCCACCCCTTTATCCAGATCTGTCTGAATACTGGCTCATTTTAGCCTATCTATGCTGAAAGAAAACAGAGAAAATGGCTGCTATTTTGAAGCCTGATAATAATCTGTGTCGCTATTTTAAGACCCAAGTGCCTGGGGTTGGAGGGACTGCTGATGATGAAGGTTGCTGATGTCATCAGTGTTGCCGGGCAACCAGAATATTTCCAGTTGGCAGGGTTTGGCTCACCAGGGTGAAGTGGCTGATGGGAGGCAGCGACAAGAGACGCAGGGAGGGCAGGCGGCTGGGTCTCTGCCCCCCCTCTGTCCAGCCCCTGTAGCCCAAGCTCCAGCCCAGGGACATGACACGCTTAAGGTTCTTTCCTTTTAAGCTCTGTCTCAGTACGAAGGTTCATTGTAACATGGTGGTGAAATATGTCTAGGAGCAGTACACGAGACGTCTGTCCTCTGATAGGAAGAGACATTTGGTAATCATCACACAGAGATGAGGAACAGAAGCTGAACAATTAAGTACTAGACTGTGATATTACGCAAATGGGTGCATAATGAATTGCAATTAAATAAACCTTTGTGAGGTTGTAAATTAAAGTGCAATTAGAAACAGGATCCTACGTTTTGCAGCAAATGAGGTTTCGAAATAATGACTTTCCTTTACAACTACGGTGTTTCTTTCTTGATCTCATTCTGACTGTAGAGTTAGAGAGTTCATTCTCCTGGCCCTGTGCTCTGCACTAGAGAGTAGCCTGTCCTGTCTGTGGGTCAATGCCACCATGTGAAGTGGCTCTGTGTTCTCCTGTGTTCACACAGCCTCCTCTAAGCAGCCTCCTCACCAACATGAAAACCAGTAGCTTTGTGCTTGGCACTTGAGGCTCTAAAGTCCAACATGATTACGCCCCAGAGAGTCAGGAGGTTAAGAGGAAACCTTAACTACACAGCTTAACACCTATTATGGATGGCCACGTAACTTCACTGCGTTTCCAGTGGACGCAACCTCAAGTAACCGCATGGGTATGGGACTTGGAGTTTGTTAACACGTTTCACCTCCCAACAGGGGCTAGGTTAGTGGTAGTATCTCCTCCCACGTTATAGTCATGCTACTAAGGTAACGTACAGCTATGGTGTAATGGACACGTACTTGGTCCGCTTATCTAACGCTATAAGACTACATCCCATTACCAGATCATTCAAAAGATTGCAGCCAAATAAAAATACCTAATGTGTATTTTGTTTACCCTACTACCCAGATACACATTACATACACAATCTATTTTCAGATGAAAGCCCTTCCTTTGGCCAACCTTTCCTTGTTTTCTGTGCCCACCTGTGGATTTGCGTGGCGTGTCACACCTAGCATGTCACTCATTACCATATGGCTCCCGTCCCACAGACTGGCTCATTAAGAGGTTCCTGGCTCGTGGTGGGCGAGGCCGCGAGCGTAATAACAGCCTGGCTCTCCTCTGAGACACTGTGTGTTAGCCTCTCACTAGAGGCTGCTAGTGTCATTGGCTCCTCAAGCAGAGTGGTTTTCTGTCGGCTGTTAGCTAGCTGTGCCTTGTTTAAACTCCATAGGCCGTAAAGCTGGTATTTCTTATTACAGAGGTCATTTTGTAATGAGAAAATGTGTATGCATGAACATTCCACTGTGGGTTTGAGGGAGAGGAATTTGAGATTCTATTAGAGCAGGTGTGACGGCAGTTTCCCTTTCTACTCCTCTACCTGTTCATCTGCGTACGTAAGTTTGTGCATGTCTGTCACATGCTGTGTGATCCAGAGCTGAGCAGCAGCTGTGACCTCCATGGAGGTTTTCTCCCTCCCTCCCAGGTACAGTTACTCCAACCAGAAGGGCTTATTAACCAGCAGTGCTGTAGCTTTGCCCCAGTCTGGCACCTCAGCTCACTGCTGGCTGGGAGGTTGTCAGACTGTCTGGACAGGACTCGATGGGCTCTTATTGAAGCTCTAAAACAGATATGCTAATGTTCTGTAAGAGTGGTAAGGCATGGACCTTTCCTCTGATTCTGACTGGGACACACCTGTCAAGCCAGGGCCTGAGAAAGTTACTCTACATTTAAGCAATAAGGCCTGAGGGGGTGTGGTATATGGCCAGTATACCACAGCTAAGGGCTGTTCTTGGGTGCCTGGATACAGCCCTTAGCCCTGGTATATTGGTCATATCCCACAAACCACTGAGGTGCCTTATTGTTATTATGATATTTCTTTTTTTGTCCCCAATTTTTGATCTTGTCCCATCGCAGCAACTCCCCAATGAGCTCGGGAGAGGAGAAGGTGGAGTCATGCGTCCTCCGAAACATGACCCGCCCATCCACGCTCCTTAACATTCGCCAGCTTAACCCGGAAGCCAGCCGCACCAATGTGTTGGAGGAAACACCGCTCAACCAGCTGGGGCACAGCCCGCTGCGCCCCTCGGGAGGCTGGACCTTATTGTTGTTAGAAACTGTTTACCAATGTAATTAGAACCGTAAACAAGTAATTGTGCACCATACATGGCAATATACTCAAACTAACCGGTTTATAATATACTCTGATCCAAAATAGAACAGAATACATTAAATTACCACATAGCGTGTGTGTGTGTGTGTGTGTGTGTGTGTGTGTGTGTGTGTGTGTGTGTGTGTGTGTGTGTGTGTGTGTGTGTGTGTGTGTGTGTGTGTGTGTGTGTGTGTGTGTGTGTGTGTGTGTGTGTGTGTGTGTGTGTGTGTGTGTGTACACCAGTCAAAAGTTTGGACACACCTACTCAATCCAGGGTTTTCTTTATACTGGTCTATTGGTTCAGACAGGTCAGTAGAGAGATGAGAGGTAGGACAGTGCTGCAGGAATGTTTGCCATCTCCTCTCTCTCTCTTAGCTCTACCCCAGTAGGGATCTGCTGACCTTGGGCCTGCTGTCTGATCACAGTCATCCTCTGACGGTCATCACCAGGACAACCCAAAGTTACCCCAGCAACCGCACATCGGGACAACCCAATCCCCCCGCTCTCTCCACACACACACACACACACACACACACACACACACACACACACACACACACACACACACACACACACACACACACACACACACACACACACACACACACACACACACAGTCTGCCCCCTGAGATCTGACACCTGACATGTGAGAAGGGTCAGATGTAGGACAGGAATGGCCTAGATAATTGTCTGACTCAATATTCTGTGTGTGTGTGTGCTTGCTTCTGTGTGTTTGTGCTTCTGTGTGCATGCGTGGTATGTGGTTGTGTAAAAGTCGATGTGAGATTACAGAGAAGAGCAACTCAAGGTGGTTCTGGGAGTGGATTCATGAGTGTTTATATGTCAGAGATCCCAAAACAAAGATAAAGGATTTGTGTGTGTCTGTACAGACAGACCAGTGATGACACTTGGCTTTTAGACGGCACCCTGTTATGAAAGGGCACAATGCTACCTCCCCTCCTCTCCCCTTACCTCCCCTTCTCTCCTCTCCTCTCCCACCCACTGCATTGCCTCATAGTGTCCCTTAATTCATCACTCTCAAACAGCCTCTCACCACCACAGACCCAACAGACCCGTCTGTCTGGAGAAGATTGATTTGCTTGCGTACTGATATCTGACCACAGAGAGAGAGAGCGAGCGAGACCTCACCTCTTTCATCCCTCGTCCATGTCTAAACCTGTTTTCACACTTTCCTCTCAGTATCCCTCTCTCTGGTGGCCATCCGGAGCCTTGCTCAGTATAGAGATAGAGAACTAAGCAGTGCAATGGCATATTAATAGACCTTCCTTCCACTCCCTGGAATAAAAACAACTCTGTTTTTCAAGGCCATTGCAGTATGCAGCATGTTCAATTATTGTCCATTGGTTAGAATGGAAATGTGCCTTCTGTCTTTCTCAACACTCCCAGATACACACAGACTAGAGGTTGGACCCGGATCCGAGGACTATCAGACCCGGATCCGAAAGGCCCGATCATAGAAAAGAAAAGGGGGACCCGGATCTGAACGGACCGAACCGAACCGCTCGGGTCCTAGGTCAGGTCTGGTTATTTCAAGTTGGGGTGGACCCGTGAAGACCTCTAACACAGACACGTTGACAGGCATAAGGTTAGCAGCAGTGAGAGCAATTGCTGGGGGTTAAGTGCTTTGCTCAAGGGCACAACGACAGGCGATGTTACATGGGATCAGACAGAGTCCAGTAGCCTTCCATTTCAGTTCCATTCCCATTTTTGTGTTGCCTGGCAGAGGGCTTGGAACCAGAAAACTTCCGGCTGCTGGTCTGCCTCTCTCACCTCTGTGCTACTGCTGCCCCTTACACATCAGGAAGAACTCAGGACAAAATGAAAGTATTCGAAACAAAGATCAAAGATTGGTTAACAATCAATTAATAAAGCACTGTAGATCTATACTTTTCCCATGGAATTGGGTAGTGGTGCAGGTGGCCTTTAAAAACCCAGAGATGTTCCAAGGTGTTTTATTCTCTGTGCTCTAGTATCCACTAACAGCCCAAATGTACCTGGTTATGGAAGCAGACCATTAAGCCCTCGGCATTGTTTTCCTTCTAAGTGTTTAATCGGCAATTATACCGGGCCATTATATTGGTTGTCTGTGCTCATCTCTGTTCCGGCTTTAATTGCTGTCTGAAATCTACGCCGCAATTACAACGACTGCAGCTAACAGCGTGATTTTAAACACGACGCTACTGCCACAGATCAGTGGGTTTATTGTGTAATCCTCACATGTTCCCATTTAGAGAGGTCTGTCACGGTCTACATGTGTTGCTACAATCTGCCGTTTCTGCACTGATCTATATATGGGCTGAGCTGACACACACAGCTACTCTGCACAGGTTTATTGATCTCTATCCACATATATATATAACAGAGCTGTAAACATAAGGCAGGCCTACTACACCATGTCATCTCCCTGCTTCCACACTCGAGGAGGAAGCAGAACAGTGGCTGGTTTGTTGTCATTGGTCACTGAGGTGGCTGAGGCCACCGGCTGATAGGCCCTGAATTTTGACCAGGTATGTGAGACCGGGGCAGACATAGGTCAACCTTCTGTGTCTCCTATTGGGGGAGACCTCAGTGTTGGCCGGAGGTAGAAGGCCTTTGAAGTCTACAGGGAGGGATTAACCTGCTGATGATTAATGAGCCCTGAGAGGTGCAGAACATCTCCAGCTCAGAGGGCACTGCCCTGGTGGCTAGAGGAGGATTCATTTCTCCCCCTCCATTGATCTGGGATGTTCTGCGACGTCTCCATCACAGTCAAAACCCCCCCTCCAAGCAAAGAATGCCTTATGATATGGATAGAAGCTTAGTCCAAAAAGGTAGCTAAGAAAGTGAAGTAGGTTCAAATCAAATCAAATTTTAGAGTTAGAGTGCTCTCACATTCAGATATCTCCATGACAACAGGATACAATGATGAGGATATAGCAAGAAAACTATTTGCGGTGGTGACAATTGGTCATATTCTCTTCTCCTATCCTCCATCAGAGCCTCCCCTGTGTGATGTGTCACCTCTTTGATTGTTCTGCTGTATTTAGGTTGGAACCAGGGCTGTAGTGTTGATGTGTGGGCACGTGACTGGAGACAGAATAGACAGAGATATCTCAGTGTAAAGTGGAGCAGCTGTGTAGAGTGGAGGTTTGTTGTGAGTCAGAGAGCCCATAGGAGCTGTCATAGTTCTGGTAATGTAGGTTAACTCTGCTCACAGAAAGAACACAGGGCTCAACCACAGCTTTGATGACATGCTTGCCAATCACAAACCATTTTATTTCTAGTCATGCATGAAACTGACTTTTGTTCCACTCAAAAGTATGAATAATTTGTTCCCTTTTGCACATTCTGTATAACTTTTTATGGTTGTGTGGGAAAAAGTTGAAATTCTGACGTTACATTGATCTTTGAGGACAACGCGCATGCATGCGTGCATGTTTCTATGTGTGTGTGTGTACGCACGTGTGAATGTGTGTTTATGAAGTGCATGTGAGTAGTGCGGAAGTTGCATGAGTTGTGGCAGTAAAAGTGTAAAGTCTTAATGATCTCACCCTGTATGCCCTCTGTCCTCTTTCTCCCTCTCCTTTCATCAGAGAGTGGCTCTGCCATCACGTCCTCCTGTATTGGCCTGGGAAACTCCCTGTCTCCCCCTGCTGGTCAGGCTGGCAAACCCGTTCCAGGATACAATGGTGAGAACTAACCTGTCTCTTTTCATTAGAGAAGGACTATCCAGGGGCGTCATGCATCCCAAAAGTCTGAGGAGGCACAAAGTACGTGAGGATGGCTGGGGGGTGGTCCTGAGGGGTGCTAGGACCCCTATCCGGAAGTTGGAGAATTTAGCATTTTTCTAACACCTGAAACAGCTTTTTCCTGCAATCTAGCCATAATCGTTATGCTTAATTTTATGTAAAGTGTATATTTTTCCTGCATATCTAAGCAGAAAACCTCTTAAGCTGTCTGTATCCTCCTGACTGGTGGTTATTAAAAAAAAAAATCTAAATATGCTTATCTGCATCTCTGCTAAAATCTGGGTAAATGATTGAAAGGAATGTGAATCTTATTCAATAAAATAATAATGGCTTGTTTTTCTAAAGTCTACCAACCTTGCCAGCAGGCATACAGCTAAGGTACACTATATATACAAAAGTATGCGTACACCCCTTCAAATTAGTGGATTCAGCTTATTTCAGCCACACTCGTTGCTGCTAGGTGTATAAAATCGAGCACACAGGCGTGCAATCTCCACAGACAAACATTGGCAGTAGAATGGCCTTACCTGTGCCATTTTTTTTTTCTCCCCAATTTCGTAATATCCAATTGCGATCTTGTCTTATCGCTGCAACTCCCAAACGGGCTCAGGAGAGGCGAAGGTCAAGTAATGCGTTCCCCCGAAACATGACCCGCCAAACTGTGTTTCTTAACACCCACCCGCTTAACCCGGAAGCCAGCCGCACCAATGTGTCGGAGGAAACACTGTTCAACTGGCGACTGAAGTCGGCCTGCAGGCGCCCGGCCTGCCCTCAAGGAGTCGCTAGAGTGCGATGAGCCAAGTAAAGACCCCCGGTGAAACCCTCCCCTAACCCGGACAACACTGGGCCAATTGTGCGCCACCCTATGGGACTCCCGATCACGGCCGGTTGTGACACAGCCTTGTGTCGAACCCGGGTCTGTAGTGACGCCTCAAGCAATGCAATGCAGTGTCTTAGACCGCTGCACCACTCGGGAGGCCTGAGCTCAGTGACTTTCAACGTGGCACCGTCATAGGATGCCACCTTTCTAACAAGTCACTTCGTCAAGTTTCTGCCCTGCTAGAGCTGCCCCGGTCAACTGTAAGTTATGTTATTGTGAAGTGGAAACGTCTAGGAGCAACAAACTTCAGCCCTGAAGTAGTATGCCACACAAGCTGACAGAACGGGACCGCCAAGTGCTGAGGCGCGTAGCGCATAAGAATCATCGGTCCTCACTTGCAACACTCACTACCGAGTTCCAACCTGCCTCTGGAAGCAACGTCAGCACAATAACTGTTTGTTGGGAGCTTCATGAAATGGGCCGAGCAGCCACACACAAGCCTAAGATCACCATACGCAATGCCAAGCGTCGGGCTGGAGTGGTGTAAAGCTCGCCGCCATTGGACTCTTGGAAACGCGTTCTCTGGAGTGATGAATCGCGCTTGGCGGATGCCAGGAGAAATCTACCTGCCCGAATGCATAGTGCAAACTGTAAAGTTTGGTGGAGAAGGAATAATGGTCTGGGGCAGTTTTTCATGGTTCGGGCTAGGCCCCTTAGTTCCAGTGAAGGGAAATCTTAACGCTGTAGCATACAATGACATTCTAGACAATTCTGTGCTTCCAACTTTATAGCAACAGTTTGGGGAAGGCCCTCTCCTGTTTCAGCATGACAATGCCCCCGTGCACAAAGCGAGGTCCATACAGAAATGGTTTGTCGAGATTGTTGTGGAAGAACTTGACTGTCCTGCACAGAGCCCTGACCTCAACCCCATCAAACACCTTTGAGATGAATTGGAACGCTGACTGCGAGCCAGGCCTACTCGCCCAACATCAGTGCCCGGACCTCACTAATGTTCTTGTGGCTGAATTGAAGCAAGTTCCCACAGCAATGTTCCAACATCTAGTGGACAGCCTTCCCAGAAGAGTGGAGGCTGTCATATTAATGCCCATGATTTTGGAATGAGATGTTCGATGAGCAGATGTCCACATACTTGGTCATGTAGTGTTGATAGACAAACTAGCTAACTTGATTGATAGCCTGAAATGGCTTCTTAGTAGCTAGTTGGGAGATTGGGAACCTATCTAGGCTAGCTAAAGCCAACTTCATAACATTTCTAGGTGGCTAGTAGTATTCCAGAGAAACAACAACAAAACTTTTACAAAAACAAAATATGTATTTTTTTTAAACAGAACAAATATGAGGGGGCACGTGCCCCCTATGGGCATGACGCCTCTGGAACTATCCCAAATGTTTTGAAATGACTCAGTCAATTTACCTGACCAGTATGCAGAGAGAGACACTGCTTTTCAGGCTCTGTAACTGTAATCAGCAAAAAGGTATTAATGTCACACTGTAATTCTTTTAATATGGGCATGTGTGAGAGGAGTCCAGGCATATTCGCTTGGGGAAAGAAAAAACACACACCATCAATACAAAGGTTGAACTTCAGAGCAACCCACATTTCGACATCCCACATTGCCCACTGCTGAAATATAAGCCTTATAAATCAGATTTCTATGCACCTCTCTCTTCTCTAGTCACAGTGATCGACGATGATATGCAGGAGGTGACGCCAAGGACCCTGGGAAATATTGTGGTGAGGTAAGCCAGCCGCATGGTCATGGCCACACCTCTGTGAGCAGCTAAGTCATTCTGTTATACTGCCTCTGTCACCTGGAGTAGCAAACCTTTGTGTCTCTGCATCAAGGATAAACACACAGGGAGATAGACTCACACACACACACACACACACACACACACACACACACACACACTGTCACTTTTAGAAACTCGAGCACAGTAAAATAAGTCCTGTTTTATATCTGTTCAGATAGGAGGGTGGAATTGTTTTATGGAAATAATTTACTTTGAAACGATCATACAAAACGTTTTTACATCACCCAGGGCTACATGCAGCACCACCGTCTCCATACAGATAGGTCTCCACTGTAGTAGCTCCCACAGAAAGACCTGAGAGAGAACGAGAGAGGTGTGTGTGTGTGTGTGTGTGTGTGTGTGTGTGTGTGTGTGTGTGTGTGTGTGTGTGTGTGTGTGTGTGTGTGTGTGTGTGTGTGTGTGTGTGTGTGTGTGTGTGTGTGTGTGTGTGTGTGTGTGTGTGTTGGGAGCTGATTGTGTGAGCCGGGTCACGGCGAGGGCACATCAGTCCTTCCTCCCCATTGTGCTCTTATCTGTGAGCCTGTTACCTGGAAATCACTCCCATCTTCCATTCGCCACCTCATTGTTATTGCTGCCACTGTTTCTGCACCAACAAGGTGGTTGGTTCTCATCAGAGAACAAATAGCCGCAACTCTTATAACCAACCCTTTTCTCTGTTTAAGAACTAACACCTTTAGCTCTGAGGTGAATTGATAATGGAGAATCTCTCTTCCAGAGTCATGATGGGAGGCATCAAAAGTCTTTTCTTATAGTGCATTGTGTAAATGAATCTTAGGCATTGTTATTTCCTTTGGGTGGCGAGGATCTCATGCGCTAAGAAAAAGCATCAGTGCCCTAATTGAATTTGTTTTGTTTTGTTGCTTCAGAGGCTGTTTTGTGTCTGTGTGTGGAAGTGCATTCAAAAAAGGGTGACAGCCTCATTAGGATATAAATGCAGGCGGTCGAACCATGGAACATTATTAGGTCTTGGTTTGTTCATTTCCTCTCCAGGCTAGAGCAATACCAGGGGTGCCCTAGATCTGGCTGCAGTCAAAGACAGACAGGGAACGCTTCTATACTCTCACCAACAGTACAGACTTTAAAATAAAATCTATTCCAATTTTGTTCAAAGGTTATTTGTTCTTGATGCAACTACAGTACACAAACATGCTGCTTTGTAAACGGGTGTGATGCAGACAGGGCTTGAACTTGGATGACCCGCCTCAAGAACAGTTGGGGGTGATCGAGAGGGACCCTGGGTAAACAAAGGCTCAGATACTCAGTCACCCTATACCTGTGTGTGTGTTCACACGGAGGGTCAGGTCAGGCCCAGCAGACACTGGGCTCCATGTCTGAACCCACTAAAGGTGCAGTGTAATAGTATCCACTACCTCAGCCCCCCCAACTCTTTTATAAACCTTATAGACTGACAGGCTTATCTTTCTAATTTAGACACTTGCTAAACCCAAAGTATTATACGGTTTTAGAAATCCTAGAGTATCTTATCTCCCCATAGAAAAACAGTGCCTCAGACATCTTGATGGCAGTGGGTGGGGGTTTATTGTGATCATGGCTTCATGGGTAAGAGAAGACAACCCTAGACCTCTGACATTAAGATGATAAAGGAGCTGTTGTTTTGTAGCGTTTGTTATTAGCTAAAGGTGTTTTTGGACGTTATTTGTAGCATCACAGAGTACGGCTCTGTCTTCTCTCTGTGCCACTGTAATAGTCCTCACCGTGATTGGCCTGGGGATCCAGCTGTCCCACGGTGTCACCTCACTCACTCCTGCTGTCTGTTGCGTGTCAGACACTAGTCTCTCTCTCTCACCCACACACACACCCTCTGTCTCTCCTCTCCTCCAGGCTGCCACTACCACCAGGAGCAGCTTTATCTCTGTGGCAGAACCAGGAGCTTTTCAAGGAGCTCTACTTCACCAAGTTCCCTGTAGGTGATCTCACCTTAGGCTTTATTAATGTCTTAGCATCAGATAATAATTCACCACGTTACTGTGGTAGGTACTGTGAGAGAGAACGAGAGAGAGGTGTGTGTGTGTGTGTGTGTGTGTGTGTGTGTGTGTGTGTGTGTGTGTGTGTGTGTGTGTGTGTGTGTGTGTGTGTGTGTGTGTGTGTGTGTGTGTGTGTGTGTGTGTGTGTGTGTGGTGTGTTCACTGCTTTTGATTTGTCATATTCTAGATTTAAACTTTAATAACCATGTAAATCATGGGACAGGTACGTGGATGAATTTTTTGCTGGCCAGTGATACCATCTAGTGGTTCAAATGTACTGTATGATTATACACTGTGTGCACAAAACATTAGGAACACCTGCTCTTTCCATGACATAGACTGACCAGGTGAATCCAGGTGAAAGCTATGATCCCTTATTGATGTCACTAAAATCCACTTCAATCAGTGTAGATGAAGGGGAGGATCCATATTAAATAATCATTTTTAAGCCTTGAGACAATTGAGACATGGATTGTGTATGTGTACCATTCAGAAGGTGAATGAGCAAGACAAAATATTTAAGTGCCTTTGAACGGGGTATGGTAGTAGGTGCCAGGCACACCGGTTTGAGCGTGTCAAGAACTGCAATGCTGCTGGATTTTTCACGCTCAACAGTTTCCCATTTGTATCAAGAATGGTCCACCATCCAAAGGACATCCAGCCAACTTGACACAACTGTGGGAAGCATTAGAGTCAACATGGGCCAGCATCCCTGTGGAACGCTTTCGACACCTTGTAGAGTCCATGCTCTGACGAATTTAGGCTGTTCTGAGGGCATCTCAATATTAGGAAAGTGTTCCCGATGTTTTGTACACTCAGTGTAGATAACAGAACAAAAACACTCAAAAGTGATCTACACTAGAGTGGTGATTTTATCTGAATGTCAGTCATTACCTGCTGTTTACCTTAGGGTTTCTATGACACCATGGACGCAGGCTACGTGGATGAGGAGGGTTTCCTGTACATCATGTCTCGCTCTGATGATGTCATCAACGTGGCGGGCCACAGGCTGTCGGCAGGGGCACTGGAAGAGGTATGAGCGGAGAGACTACTAGGTCCAGATTGCATGGATATGAATCTACCTGTTAACAGGTTATTCCCTTGTGTTTTGGTGTCTGTATCAGCCACACGGTAGAGACGCATAGCTAATGACTGGAGTAGAAATGTCATTAGGAAAAAAGGTTTCTCCATGTAACCTGACCAGAAATGTATTGTAACATCTCTGAGTGTTACCTAAACATCTTCAGACTGTTGCCATGGTTACTCCATGGATTTTCAGTCTGACCAAATTCACCCTAAAAAAGACTCAATAGTCTCTACAGGCCAGAATGTGGAATGAAATGCTATTTACAGTTATTTTACAGGTTGTACATGCTGTTGGTCCTGTTGGAGGTGGAGGTAGGGTATCCACAGGAAAGTGTTGTTAACCCGGCGCCTTTAGGGTCTGTCGCTTGTATTTTCAATCTCATTTCCTCACAATCAGCTGAAAGTGTTTGGTCTGCGGTTCGGTTAGGCTCTGCCATATTGTGCAAGTGTTTGTGACGTGCGAATTGCATCAGTATTGAATAATAAAAACCAGAAGTACAAACCGATATACAGACCACTACGAGTGAAGGTTGGGTTGATAACACTTCCCTGTCACAGGAGGTTGGTGGCACCTTAATTGGGGAGGATGGGCTTGAGGTAATGACTGGAGCGGATTTCGTGGAATGGTATCAAATACAACATACATGGTTTCCATGTGTTTGATGCCATTCCATTCACTCCGTTCCAGCCATTATTGTGATCCGTCCTCCCCTCAGCAGCCTCCACTGTTCCCTGTGGATATGTTGTATCAGATTACCTCCGACATAGGGACAAAACCGGCGGACAACAGATAAAATAAGTTCAAATGAAGTTTGTTCAACATTCTGACTTGTAATGGGACTGTTCAGGAATGCTGAGCCTACAAGTGTGTAAGTATTTCACTCTCAGATACTAAAAGAGCCTTTGTGTGTTCCAGTCTGTCCTGCTGCATCCCGGGGTGGTGGACTGTGCTGTGGTGGGTCTGGAGGACTCCCTGAAGGGTCACGTCCCCCTGGCTCTGTGTGTTCTCAGAAACGGTAAGAGACACAGTGACCCAGAGAGATACAGGATAAAGGTCCATTTAATAGAGCAATTTGGGGATCCAACATTCCTGTGACTGTGGGGTTATAGAAAGTCAAACACCTGTGTATGTGGGTCTGTCTCAGACCTAAAGAAGAGCCAAGGAGACGTGGTGAAGGAGATGGTGAGCCTGGTCAGAGAGACCATCGGGCCCGTGGCTGCTTTCAGGAAGGTGCTGATTGTCAGAGGTCTCCCAAAGACCCGCTCTGGGAAGATCCCCCGCTCCTCCCTGGCTAACCTGGTCAACGGGAAGCCATACACGGTAACTTACCACACATTCACCCACCATGTCAATACTGTACATGGATTGAAGCCAACAACAATTTTTTTTATAGCATATTAGAATCTGAGGTATTCAGGCACACTTTGAGGAATGGCTGCATATTAATAATAATTTTTAAGGTTCTGGAAGACAGAGGCAATTATTCACCAATAATAGCACTGGATTATTATTCCTGTACAGCTGCCAATTATCTGGCGAGCCGGTGTTGGATCAATTTAATTCATACCGACAAATTGAATAAAAGTTTGAGGATTATATGAAAGATGAAATTCACTCACGATGTAATAAGATTTAAACAGAAATGGAAAGAAGATATTGCTACTACTAGTAGTATGGAAGTCTGTGTCTGTCTCCACAGATATCCCCTACCATTGAGGACCCAGATGTGTACAAGGATATTGAGAAGATGGTGAAACAGGAGCTGAGACCTGCTGGACAGTGACTCTCTAACCCTCCAACTAGGTTGCAGACATTGCAGAGTCTATAATGAAGGGTGGACTAGAACTGTTCCTCTGATTAGACAGAAAACAGGCAGGTTGCAAGAGCTGTATGTACTTTAGCCAACTCCTCTGACTTTTGTTGGCGTGACAACGAACACGGCACAACAGGAGTTGACTATAGCACAAGCAGATTTGCAAACCGGTCACAGTGTATCTTCACTATTCCACTGAAGACACTCCCAATTGTAGACTTAACAGTTACGCCGTCTAACATTACCCAAAGGGAACAGTCGTTCTGAGAGATGGGTGTCACTACCTCTGTGTGGGGGTGACACTACCTCTGTGTGGGGGTGACACTACCTCTGTGTGGGGGTGACACTACCTCTGTGTGGGGGTGACACTAAATAGCCAGGACAAGTGGTTAACAATATTGTGAACATTTGCAGTATATTTACTACTGTGAAATAAAATGTTTAAAAGAAACTTGGTATAGCTACAGTATACTTTCAATTCTCTGAGTAAGGCCTAGATTCAATCAGATCAAGTGTTAACCGGCGATAGCCGACACCTGCATAACTGGTTTGGAGGTGTAACTGCATTGGAGTCAAATTGGTGAGAAGCTGCTCTTGATCATTGTCACAAAGCCACACCCATTGGTGTTAGAAGTTCAGAAGGAGAAAGTAGGCTATATAGAAATACTGACGCTCAAATTGAAAATCATTCAACTAAAATAATGAGGATTTCTATCAGCCTAATCAAGGTGTAGATTACATCTCACATTCCAGTGTTCGAACTTGTAAACAAGGCTGCATGGTATTTCTCTTAATGCGACTTCGTGCAGTCAATGGCAATGTCCACTTTAGGTATAACGCCAGGAGCTGCTTGTGCATTTAACAGCTCTAACTCAGTTTCACCTCCGACTCCACCAAAACAACCGCTATGCAGTTGAAAGCCTGTTTGTCATATCCTCATGGTGGTACCAGTAATGGGTACCAATATCAAAGATAGTACATGATGAAGATGGGCAGAAACTACCTCGCCAATAGAAATCCCAGATCACACTTTGTAGCCGATCTCATCTGGTCTAACGGTCGTGTCGTGCCGAACTGCGCATGTGCAGGCGTCAAATCAAAGGCAGTAGAGGTCTTCAAGAAATGGGCCTGGGGCTTTCCCACCTAGACCTGATATGCATAAATAATACAATTATAGAGACCGTTACAAACGGACCCGAGGACAACTAGATCCGTTGCATATAGACCTGGTCGGATCCAGACCCGATCCGAGTGAGGGAAGCAGCAGAAGTCATTTACTTTATTAACATGAGCTGATAAAGTGTGAGAGGAGGGAGGGAGAGAGGTGCTACTCTAGCATGCGGGGGAGGGGCTGTAATGTGAGCGAGTGACACTGGGAGGAGGGAGGGAGAGACTATACAAATTGATGGAAGGTGGTGTTGGGGGAAAAACATACAACATTATAAAATCCATGTACACAAACGACAGTCGTGTTCGAAACTGTTATACAGTCTCTTGCTCTCCCTACTGCAGCAGTCGTGTTCGAAACTGTTATACAGTTTCCCGCTGTCTCTAATTCACCAGTCGTGTTCGGATCTGTACAGGCCCTTCTGGACAAGTCAGGTAAAATTACACATACCCAAGACCCATGACAATCATATCAGATCCTTCCCAGACACGTGACATTATTTCGAATTCTGGATCCAGACACTCAGGTCCCGGATCGGGTCTCGGTACTGTGATTCGGGTACGGGTGGATCCGTGGACCTCTAAAAGGCAGTCCTCCG
This sequence comes from Salvelinus alpinus, assembly GCF_045679555.1. NCBI lineage: Eukaryota > Metazoa > Chordata > Actinopteri > Salmoniformes > Salmonidae > Salvelinus > Salvelinus alpinus. The sequence continues at coordinate 14,852,260 of NC_092122.1, forward strand.
ATATAAAGTTGTTTTAGATGAAAACTTTCATGAGGTTGTAATAATGACAGTTTCAGCTACTTAAGACATTGTCTCGAAACTAGGTTTTGCTTTTAGATTTCGAGAAAACAACTAAGGACGCATTTTTCACTTCTCCCATTGACTTCTCAAACCCAGGTCTGGTCTGCCGAGTTTGTTTCGCAAGCATTCCCAGAAGACTTACGATGTTACGCCTCTGGGTTTAGAGACTCCGTGCCAATATTGTTCAAACAGCCATCATGCATTGTGTTAATTATTTAAAGAAGCGACATCTCCATTGGCAAAAAAAAGTTTAAGGGTGGGTCTCACAGAATCTCAGTTGAAAGTGATTTTAAAGGTCCAATGCAGCCTTTTTAAAAGTTAAGTGCCTTACTGTGATTCTTTTCAATTAAAATGGTTAAAAATAAACACAAATAGCTTCTTAGCAAAGAGACTGTCTGGGAGTGGTCTGAGTGAGGGGCCTAACTGGACAGGCCTAATAGGAGGGATATATTTATGTAACCTGAAAACTTGCAGGTTATTGGCAGAGAGGTTTGAAACTCTCTTTATTGGTCTATTGAAGGCCCAGTGCAGTCAAACTGATTTCCCTGTGTTTAATATTTCCACACTATGAGGTTGGAATAATATTGTGAAAATGATAATGCCCTTTTAGTGTAAGAGCTGTTTGAAAAGACCGCCTGAAATGTCAGCCTGTTTTGGTGGGATGGAGTTTTGGCCTGCCCGGCAGTAAATGAGTTTATAGATCAATAAGAGAGTTCCAAACCTCTGCCAATAACAACAATTTCCCATTCCCACTCAGGCCACTCCCAGACAGTCCTAGCAAAAGTCTTGCTTGAGAAATAGCTTTTTGCAAAGGTATTTCTGTTTCTCTTTGATTGAAAACAATTACAGTAAGGTACTTTATTGTTAACCAGAAATGATTTGATATTGAGATTTTAAAAAAGGCTGCATTTGACTTGTAAAGCAATTTGGGTCCAGGGAAACATCTGAGCCCTGGGTGTATTCGGGTATGTTAAACACTGAACATTGTAGTTAGAAATAGACTGAATAGAGCTGACACGATTCCCTATTCCATCTGATAGACAATTTTTGTTCTACACAATAGATTTCTATCTGAACATTCTGTTACATTATGTCCTCCTGAACAGGTCCCTGCAGTTGCTGGAAGGGTCTCCCACCTCATAACTTAGCTTCAGTTTGGGTTCCATCCTCATGCTGCCAACATTTTAACACTATTAATGAAGCTTACTTTATACCTACTTACAGACTTCAACAAACTCCAACCGTACAAATCAAAATCCCTTCATATTACTCTCACCCTCTCATTTTTTAAATGGCTGAAATGTCAAACTAGTACTGTATTTGTTATGATGACATAACCATTTAGCAGTCAACGGAATATCGCTTAAAGCACTAATGATGCCAGAACTGAGCTCTGGAGTGGATATTCCACATCCTGCATCTATCATCCATTCTACCTTGTTGATCCATTGATATGTCAATGTGTGTTTTGTCATATATTATATATATTTTTTTAAATATATATTTTTAAATCCCAGCCCCTGTCCCCGGTAGGCCATCATTGTAAATAAGAATTTGTTCTTAACGGACTTAAATAAAATAATTGTCATGTTTAGTTTATATCTTATAGTTTAATATGATGAATGAACTCTTCATACTAGAGCTCTGAAATGAAGCAATGAGTGAAAAATAGTCAGTTCAACAGCTACTTACTTCACTGACAGTTTTTATTTTATTGGCAATGAAAATTTGTTTGATCAACACTTAGTTTTGACCAAAATACAATTAGCAATGAATAAAAAATGGACACAAAATAAAATGATTCTTTGTTTGTGCAAATCGAGGATGTAAAAGTCAACAAAAAAGTCAAACTTGATCAAGTACTCCAGCAGAAATAACTCAAAGACAGGTAGGAGGGCTGTACAATAGGTTTCCCTGGCAACTCAGACAAAAACAAAGAGTTAACAGTTACACCAATGTCACAGCAAGCAACAGGTTTGTCATTAAAATTCACCTCACTTCGACATGTTCATATACACTCTACGCACACTGAGTTAAGCAGTCTGTCTTTCAGTTATTTCTCAGCGATGCTGAGTCAGACCTCACGGCAAAATAAAAAAAGTCCAGCTTGAGTTTCTTCATGTAGGGGTTTATGGTCAAGGTACTGTAGGTGAGTGAGATCATCTGATGAAGAGTGTTCCTGCTGTTAGTTCATCTCTGAGCTCAGTAGCTACAGAGTCTATCTTTTAGTCTGTGGCTGTAGTCCACAGTTTCTGTGGTTGTATCAAAGTGCTTGTCACATCATCAGTAGATGTCACAGTGCGTTTCTGTGTCCTCCTCCCAGAATGCTTTGCTATGAGATGGGCTCCGTCATGATTGTGAGGTGTTGGGCTGTGGCTGGTGACTCAGATACATGGGGCTGTACACTCCACTAGAGGGCAGGCTTTACCAGCTGGGGGGGGGGGGGGTCACGTGGCGACCAGATGGACAGTCTCTCCAAGGTGAAAACAGTTTATCTGCACAATGGAAAATAACTATGTACAAAATGGTCTCTCAGGGAATGATGGAGAAATGTTCAAAGAGCAGCATAGTTTAACCAAGGTCATGGACTTGAAATGGGAAGGGAGGGTTTATTTGCACAAACTCTGAATATCTTTTCTTTTTTGTAATATAGATGTGTATATATTTATATATATATGTATATATAAAAAAACTCATATTTATATTAATTTACAGATAACCTACACATCTCCTGGTAGAAGAAATACACAGTACATTATGCTTCAACAAGTTATTGTACATGTAAAAGGTAGAAACGGTGACAACAGGACAGACAGAAGGAAAGTAGCACCGGTAGCTGCTGCCCAGGTTTCAGGGGGCCTTGACTTGTAAGTGCAGAGGGGGGCGGCTTGGCAGGAGGCACCCCTCGCTGCCCCCCCCCCCCCCTCTCTTTTTGGTGGGTGGGTGGGTAGGGGGGTGCTTCTTGGCAGTGCGTCTCGTCAGAATGTTTGTTCCAGGCAGGAGGATCCGTCCAGCAGCTCCAAGGTACAGTAAGACCTTCTCTACATACAGTATCTGGACCTGAAAGAGAGGAGGTATGGTTTAATTACACTGCGAAGCTTTATCCACAATGACAGTGCAGTTGTCATAAACATGGATTTGATCACATGGGAATTAGTGTTGACATTACTAATTGTGTAACATCATCTCATTTGAGACGTAGCTGCCATATATCTCTCTACCTTGGCATTCAGGGGTATTCATGTATTTATTAGGGATCCCCATTAGTTCCTGCCAAGGCAGCAGCTACTCTTCCTGGGGTCCAAACACATTAAGGCACTTACATCACACATGAAAAAAAGATAAAACAGTACATCATATAACAGTATTACACCACTACATATCTACAATACAACATGTATATTACCGCTATACTACCTGTGTGTGTCTCTTCACAGTCCCCGCTGTTCCATAAGGTGTATTTTTATCTGTTTAAAAAAGAATCTGATTCTACTGCTTGCATCAGTTACCTGATGTGGAATACAGCTCCATGTGTACTGTGGCTGTAGTTGTCTGTGCTGGACAGAGATTAAAGGAGGGACAACAGACTGAGGCCGCCTCATGCTGCTGCCTTTGACTCCTATCATCTGATCATGAATGTCTGCACTAGAGCAGGGACTCTCCTCTCCAAGCAAACATGGTTATCTGTAAAGACAAGTTACCCTCTCACCCCGTTCCAATTTCTCACAGTCATTTGCTCTCACTGAGCAGAACGACAGATGTAAGAGAGAGGGAGAGTTTGTGTGTGAGCATGTGTGTATGCGCAACTTATAGCTTGTACAGGGATAATGTGTGTGACTTACAGCTTACAGTCTCTCTTCTCCTCCCTCAGCAGGAGTAGGTCCTCACTGTAGAGCTGTCCAGACGCTGCACTGCTAAGGGGCCAACTGTAGGGGGAGACAGAGACCCGTCAGTTAGTCACTTAGCTTCAACACCCAGAGTGGGCCCAGGGTCAGTAGATAATGCTATCCAACTTACTTTATGCCCATAACAATTGACACAGGATCAGCTCCCATTGTCCACTGTGAGAGGGACAAACAAATGAGAGAGACAAACAAAACGGACTCTAAACCAGTTGATAAGGGCTAGGAGTACAGTAGACCATACTGTGGATACAACACACTGCACACACACGCACCACACACGGGAACGAGGTTAGTCAAAATGTCAGCTAGCAAAGCCAAGGCACATTGCATCGCACACTCAGAGGAGGAGTGCACGTGGCCATTTTGAGTGAATCACACCTCGTACAGGAACAAGTCTGTTAATGTCATCACCACCACAGACCAGGGACCACAGATAGAGGCAGATACAGGAAGGCAGCTCGATTACACTGGGGACAGAGTGTTAGAGAAGAACTCTGGTCAAAACCTGCAATCGGATGTCAGCGATAGACTCACTTGTATCAGAAGTTGCGTCCAAAATTCCGGAGTGAGTTCTGGCACAATGCGGCCTGCTGTACTACAGTCCAGCTGTAACTCACTGGGCCACAATCACAGACGCAAGTTTCAATACATCTCTCATCCCCTTGAAAACGTGAAGATTTTGACCAGCGTCCTCTTTTAACAACAGGGCGAGGAGCGACACAAACCGGCAACTGTAAAACATCCATCTTATCCATCATAAACCTTTATGATTCTTTTATGTAAACCTCCTTTTACAGGGCAACTAAAATAGCTCAACTTCCATAGCTCAACTAACATAGAACTAACATAGCTCAACTTACATATGCATAGGGGATTCATTGCTTTAACTTCAAGGGTGCAGCAGCAGAGGCTGCAACTAACAACTACTGTGCTAATAACAGCAACCTGAGTAACAATTACTTGACACACAATATGTCTACTATAACAAACTGACAACCTTGACAAACAAATGGCCACCCTTGTAGTTGGCATCAAGGGCAGAACGAAACAGAGGAACAGAGCAGTAGAGGTAGAGAGAGAAGACAGTTGGAGAAAAGAGGAGGTACAGTAGGGTGGACAGCAGGAACCAGGGAGTTTTGGGGGGCGTAAAGGCACACAGGCCAACAGCAGGCCACATGGTATAGCTCCAGTATATCTGACCTTGAAACCAGTCCAAATACATGTCGTCAGGACTGTCATCCAGCGCCTCATAGAGCACTGCACACAGAGCAGCAGTCCCAGAGCAGAGAAAATACAGGTATAGTCAGCAACATGCTCCATCCATACACCGATAGACGAGAGAGAGTGTGATGGGGAGAGAGCCCCAAGTAAAGAGAGGGGCAAGAGGACCCCCCCCCCCAAACTCTAACACAGAAATGAAATGCACCCAGGTACAATCTTAATCAAATACATTTTGTGGCAGCTAGCCATTTTTATAAGTGTTTGATGAGTGCAATTTTACCATCCAATTTGGCATTTTTAGCAATTTACATTCATCCATTCTAAGTGCCCTAAACTGGAGGCGCTAGTTTAATTGTTAGGTCTACTTTGTGGGGGTCTTGGCCATGCAGGGGGTCTGTGGGGGAGCTCACCTTCGGGGGGTAGCCTACGGGAGTGTGAGCCGGTGGTGACGCGGAAGCCAGCGGGGAGGGTCTCTGCCGAGCCGGGCATCATACTGATCCCGTGGACGTCCCGCGGGGGGAACTGCCTCCTCCACGATGGCCCCCGGAGGTCATTATCTTCATACTGACGGACAGACACACAGACAGAGACAGGGACAGGTTAGAGATTGAGTGTAGAGATAAGCTGGTCTGAGAACAGCTTGTGTCTGCATATACAGTAGTGTTTATAGTAGCTAACAAATATGACTAATTTCCCAAGACCTTATATTTATGTTAATAACTCAAACCAACTCTAAGACAATATGAGAAACAAATGAGTGATGGGTGGATCGGGTGGGAAGTGGAAACTGAGGACAGGTCTGAGGTGCAGTGAGATGGTGGAAAACAGAGTAATGATTGACAACAAACCCAGGTGTGTGTCTGTCTGCCATGGCCCATCACCCATGGTAACAGCGGGGCTAGCTGTCCGGGTGACAGGAGTCACTCACCTCGTCCAGTCGTCTCTCAGTGCCCAGGGCTAGCAGGTTATTATATTCCCTCTCCAGAATCTGACGTGCCTGGGGAGAGGAAGGGGAAATAGGTCTTATTAGGTACATTTGAAATGGAAGTTGTAGGTCTCTTTATTTGGGGCTCCAGATGCTTTCAGTCATTTTGATACCAAGCTAGCATGACCAAACAGCTCTCTGTTGACCTACTGGTCTGGCACTCAGGGTATTATTAGACCTGTTTGAGATATAAAGACAGAAATGAAAAGATGTTTGAAGTGTACCTCTAATGACGATCATCTAAATCATTTATTCTGTCGTGAAAATCAAAAAAATTAAAAACACTGTTTAATTTAACATCATAATTCACTTGCTTTTAGTTCTGAGAGACAAGACTACGGACTCTTGGAATGAAGACGTTAATGTCTTCCTCTTATGGTGTGGTTGTGCTAGTATATTATGCATCGCCCTCTTGTGGCGTAACTATGCTATAGCGTGATGGGGGCAGAGGGATCTGACCTGAGTGCTTTGGTTGGGGATCTGGATGAGCAGCGCCAGGCTGGTGTGGTCAAAGTTGTCGTCGAGGGCGACCAGGGCCCCGTGCACGCCGCTCTCCAGCAGGATATTGGCATAGTCCTTTAGACCGATGCTCTGGACCCAGCGAATCACCCGCTCGTTGCTCCACACCAGCACGTCTGGGGCACACAGACATGGTATCACAGTAAACACAACATGGGTGTTCGGCCACAGACACAACATTTTTCAATGTCTGGTTACATGATGAAGAAAACCTCTTGGCTCTGCTAGATTGGTCCTTACTGACCATCACCTCCTAACTCTATGACAGGTAGACACTGCTTGGCTATATTTCACAATAGAATGCAATACATACTGTAAACTAAGTGCGCTTCCACAAGTATTATTTGCCTTAGCAGATTACTAACGAGATTGTAATTAGACACTACTAGATTTATTTTAGCTTAAAGGTCTTCATTATTGTTCCTTGAGCAGTCTTTAAAGAAAAAAGTCCACCCAAAAATAATATTTTGGTATTTGTTTCATTAGTCCATTGTTGATATAGTCCCAAAATGTTATGCTTGTCACTAATCAAGTTTTCAAGATACTGTGTATAACTTTAAAAACACAGAAATCATCCCCATATGATGGATTTTGCATCATATGATCCTGCATTTTGCAGGATGATACTAAATGCATAATACAGTGATGATTTCTGTGTTTTGAAAGTTACGTATCTTGAAAACTTGATTGCTGACAACAAAACATTTTGCAACTATGTCAACAATGGACTAATGAAACAAATACCAAAAGACAGTTTTTGGGTGGAATTTTCCTTTAAGTACCTCTCATTTCATGCTGGCTGTGCTCTCTGCGTCTCTCCAGCTCTTTCCTGTCATAGTTGAGCTTCTTCAGACCCATGATACCATACTGCAAACTCGTCCTACAGACATGGGAACATTAGAAAAGCCATTTTTAGAAAGACAGACACAATAATATTTTGCGCTTATTACCACAAAATGAGCCTAAACACTAAACTTTCAGATCAAATCCTACATCATGCAGGAGGAGGGCAGGTGTACCTGTGAAAGCTGTCCACCATTTTGAGATGCACCCGGAGGTCCTTCTTGGTGAGGTGGTCCAGCATGCGGGCGTCCACCAGGCACTCCATGAAGTAGCTGCGGTACTGAGGTAGTCCTAGACTGGGCAACCACTCGTTCCCTATCCACTCATGGTTCATGTCACCATACGCTAGAGTCTGACAATAATGACAAGGAAACAATTAAGTACTGTAAACCATTGTTAATCTGTAAATGATTTTGATGAAGTTTAAAAGTAGCCACATAGACAACTCTGGTATGTGCCTAGTTAAATAAAATTAAAATTAAAAAAATAAAACTAGAGTAACTCTAAGTAATCTACAATTCTACTGTTCAAATCCATGAGAGAGACCGAAAAATCCTTTACCTGCGCCCAGCTCCCCTCCTCGGACTCCCCGGACCTCTGTCATTGGTCAGGCATGGAAAAGAAACAGTAGCAATATGCATGAGAACATAATAGCAACAGGTCACTGGACTTCATCTACAGTCCAATAGTCTCTACTCTAGCATCAGAGGCTGTTGACTTGCTCAAGCCAGAGCAAAGGCCTCAGAACGTACAGAAAAGTTATCCCTCGCATATATTCCCCTAACAAACTATTCCAATCTAAAAGTAGAGCTCCATCTAAATATGTATGAAAAATCACTATTCGAGGGAGAGAAAGTGGCCTGTGGGATTTATCTGCAATCTGAGAAGGGAGAATGATTTCCCCCCTTTAGCATGTGAACTGAACTGGCCCCATGGGATAGTAACACAGTTATCCCTTTAGTCCTGGCCTGGGCTGAGCTGCTGCCAAATTACATTTGATTTGGAGACGGGCGCTGATGCCACATTAGGCCAATCTAGCTTGCACAAAACGGCTGGCACAAATGAGAGCCTTTTTTCCCGTGGTTCGCCCTGTGTACAATGGTACTGAGTTGGCTATTAGCCTCATTGTGCCTGACATGCAGGCTGTATTAGAGGCAGGGAGAACAGTGGAACAAAGAATAACCTTTATGTTCAAGCTCAAAGAGATCCATAATTACATGTACAGTATAGTACATAGCTGTCTGTGTCCTAGGGATTGACATGACTGACACCTGCAGTGACTAATAATCCTGCAAGCTTCAATCTTGAGACAGAACCAATTGGTTTTAAATTAACATGTTTGGAACATACTGTATCAGTTTGCAGACCTGTATCTGATTTGATGTAGCTTCTTACACCGGTATTGTACGGTGACTCCTATGTACAATCAGCTGATCACTGTCAGGTTTAAAAGGATGACATTGCTAATGGGAAAAAATAGCATTATGTCTTGACATGTGCTGTATCTAATCAACATCTGGCTGAAACGTACCATAAACACAGGTAATATAGGGTAACTACAGTATGGTACCCAAGGGCAATGCAGCTCCCTGAACCATAGCAGTAACACCAACACATACTGGTAAATATAGGGCAGTGCACCAGTCATTCCAATTAAAAAGCCTTCTTTACCCACTATAATGAAAGGGAGAACTGAGAATGGATGTGATGTGATGCAGTCTAACCACATTATCAACAAACCTACTGTTATTCAATCTCCCTACCCTCCAAATCATATAGGGGGAAAAAATATGTTTTATTGTCACATACACCAGATAGGTGCAGTGAAATGTGTTGTTTTACAGTCTCAGCCATAGTAGTACGCACCCCTGGAGAAAATCGGGGTGAAGTGCCTCACACAAGGGCACAATGACAGATTTTTCACCTTGTCTGCTCAGGTATTCAAACCAGTGACCTTTTGGTTACTGTCCCAATGCTCTAACTGCTTGGCTACCTGCCGTCCTCAGTACAGGCCTCAGTAAAGCAGCCATGGACAGGTCTCAACACTGCAGTGAAAGCAAGAAAAGAGAGAAGTGAGTGAGAGAAGAGGTAAAAGGAGAGGAAGGACTAACCGTTTTCGAGGAGGGTGCTGCGAGGGTCTCCATTTCCTCGTGGGTCACCCATACATTGCCTGACGGCTAGGAGTGCGGTGCCCAAGAGAAGACAGCAGCAGCAGCAGTAGTCCGCCAGGAGGGGCAAGCAGTATTAAAGAAGAAGAGCAGCACCACTGTAAGCCAATAGTGTTATAGCATCATGGTCAGATGATGAGCAGGCCCGCCCCTCTGGGGTCAAAGGGCACGCACAGTACACAAACAAACACAGACACAAAACTGATTGAGGTAGAAGTTGTCCTTAACCACAGATCTAGGATCAGATTACTCTACCCCCATCATAACCTCATCCATTAAAGGGGTGAAATACTATCTGATCCTGTAGGGTCAACTTCTGACTCTGGATAGACAAAAACAGCACATAACACAGGAGCAGCCCACCTACACAGGTGCAACACACACGGGCCAAAGGAACACATGTACCATGCATGACAAGACTGGTTCACCATAAGCTAGTGTAGTAGTGGATTAGTACAGGGGTTTGGAGCAAACAGACACAAATACAAAACATATCCACCTCAGTCTAGTTTGATATACCTCAGTGTTCCACACTGTTAAACCCCTTTCTAACAGACTCAGTCTAGTTTGATATACCTCAGTGTTCCACACTGTTAAACCCCTTTCTAACAGACTCAGTCTAGTTTGATATACCTCAGTGTTCCATACTGTTAAACCCCTTTCTAACAGACTCAGTCTAGTTTGATATACCTCAGTGTTCCACACGGTTAAACCCCTTTCTAACAGACTCAGTCTAGTTTGATATACCTCAGTGTTCCATACTGTTAAACCCCTTTCTAACAGACTCAGTCTAGTTTGATATACCTCAGTGTACCACACTGTTAAACCCCTTTCTAACAGACTCAGTCTAGTTTGATATACCTCAGTGTTCCACACGGTTAAACCCCTTTCTAACAGACTCAGTCTAGTTTGATATACCTCAGTGTACCACACTGTTAAACCCCTTTCTAACACACTCAGTCTAGTTTGATATACCTCAGTGTTCCACACTGTTAAACCCCTTTCTAACAGACTCAGTCTAGTTTGATATACCTCAGTGTACCACACTGTTAAACCCCTTTCTAACAGACTCAGTCTAGTTTGATATACCTCAGTGTTCCATACTGTTAAACCCCTTTCTAACAGACTCAGTCTAGTTTGATATACCTCAGTGTACCACACTGTTAAACCCCTTTCTAACAGACTCAGTCTAGTTTGATATACCTCAGTGTACCACACTGTTAAACCCCTTTCTAACAGACTCAGTCTAGTTTGATATACCTCAGTGTACCACACTGTTAAACCCCTTTCTAACAGACTCAGTCTAGTTTGATATACCTCAGTGTACCACACTGTTAAACCCCTTTCTAACAGACTCAGTCTAGTTTGATATACCTCAGTGTACCACACTGTTAAACCCCTTTCTAACAGACTCAGTCTAGTTTGATATACCTCAGTGTTCCACACTGTTAAACCCCTTTCTAACAGACTCAGTCTAGTTTGATATACCTCAGTGTTCCATACTGTTAAACCCCTTTCTAACAGACTCAGTCTAGTTTGATATACCTCAGTGTACCACACTGTTAAACCCCTTTCTAACAGACTCAGTCTAGTTTGATATACCTCAGTGTACCACACTGTTAAACCCCTTTCTAACAGACTCAGTCTAGTTTGATATACCTCAGTGTACCACACTGTTAAACCCCTTTCTAACAGACTCAGTCTAGTTTGATATACCTCAGTGTACCACACTGTTAAACCCCTTTCTAACAGACTCAGTCTAGTTTGATATACCTCAGTGTACCACACTGTTAAACCCCTTTCTAACAGACTCAGTCTAGTTTGATATACCTCAGTGTTCCACACTGTTAAACCCCTTTCTAACAGACTCAGTCTAGTTTGATATACCTCAGTGTTCCACACTGTTAAACCCCTTTCTAACACACTCAGTCTAGTTTGATATACCTCAGTGTACCACATGGTTAAACCCCTTTCTAACAGACTAAGTCTAGTTTGATATACCTCAGTGTACCACATGGTTAAACCCCTTTCTAACAGACTCAGTCTAGTTTGATATACCTCAGTGTTCCACACTGTTAAACCCCTTTCTAACAGACTCAGTCTAGTTTGATATACCTCAGTGTACCACATGGTTAAACCCCTTTCTAACAGACTCCGTCTAGTTTGATATACCTCAGTGTTCCACACGGTTAAACCCCTTTCTAACAGACTCAGTCTAGTTTGATATACCTCAGTGTTCCACACTGTTAAACCCCTTTCTAACAGACTCAGTCTAGTTTGATATACCTCAGTGTACCACATGGTTAAACCCCTTTCTAACAGACTCAGTCTAGTTTGATATACCTCAGTGTACCACATGGTTAAACCCCTTTCTAACAGACTCAGTCTAGTTTGATATACCTCAGTGTTCCACATGGTTAAACCCCTTTCTAACAGACTCAGTCTAGTTTGATATACCTCAGTGTACCACACTGTTAAACCCCTTTCTAACAGACTCAGTCTAGTTTGATATACCTCAGTGTACCACACCGTTAAACCCCATTCCAACCCATTCTAATCTGTTGTTGATTCTAATTTTAGCAGCCATGATTGCTGTGCTTTGCAGCCCCACTGGATCAAGCTGTCATGACCTAGATAAGAACACTTGAGGAGATGACAATTTCTATTAAAGACACCGTACTAAAGGGCTGCTCACGCTATAGAGCTGAGCCAAGCCCAGCTGTACTAGGCAGCACAGTACGGTTCGGGTCGGCCCCATAGGGTGAATCAGACGTCACTGTCTGTGAGCTTAAAGGCAGCAGAATAACCAGTCCTGTGACTGGTATGGAGCAGAAGTCTGGTATGGAGCAGAAGTCCCACCTTTCTCCCGTCAGTGTTCTGCTTGTCAGACACTTCCCCTGCATTTGCAGGGTTGATTAACCCGGAGTGTAAACTTAAAGTGGTCGTTTGTTTCAGAGGGGCAGTGAACTGACCACCAGTCACAGCAGGAGGCACCAGGGCAGAGGGGGGTCTATAGAGTCATATTCCCAAAAATCACTGCTCCTTGAGTGTGTGTGTGTGTGTGTGTGTGTGTGTGTGTGTGTGTGTGTGTGTGTGTGTGTGTGTGTGTGTGTGTGTGTGTGTGTGTGTGTGTGTGTGTGTGTGTGTGTGTGTGTGTGTGTGTGTGTGTGTGTGTGTGTGTGTGTGTGTGTGAGAGAGAGAGAGAGAGGGAGAGTGTGAATGTGAAAACCCTGCTGGTCATCTACGAACATCTTGGCCATGTTCTGTTATAATCTCCACCCAGCACAGCCAGAAGAAGACTGGCCACCCCTCATAGCCTGGTTCCTCTCTAGGTTTCTTCCTAGGTTCCGGACATTCTAGGGAGTTTTTCCTAGCCACTGTACTTCTACACCTGCATTGCTTGCTGTTTGGGGTTTTAGGCTGGGTTTCGGTACAGCACTTTGTGACATCAGCTGATGTAAGAAGGGCTTTATAAATACATTTGATTGAAATTTGATGGATAAAGCTATATGGAATAAACAGTTTGTAGCATTAAGCTCAGCAGGTTCCTCAGAGGTTACATGAAATCACCATGACAACTCGGAGCTGTGAAACAGACTGAGGTATAAAATAGCTGTTGGTGTGGTAAATTAGAGTAAATGCTGCAGAGCTGAATTAAGTGCATGAGCTGACTGACACTACTGAGTGATAAACCAGCCTTAACCGGTTTCCTCCCATTCTCTCCAACATTCAGTTACCAACACAAATGATAGAGATACTACACAAGTCAGGTTCTCTGACCGTGAAGGCGTTACAATGCAAACTAGTAGAAATAGCTTCTTGAGTGTCTTTACCCTTGAAGACTATACCGTCTGTGTGTATGTATGCGTGTGTGTATCGGAGCTAAGAACGTGCCGTAAGCTCACTCAAAATGTCGCCGGTGGAGCTATCGAATAGGTCATGTGTGATGGTGTGATAGAGAAGCCTGGTTAAAGCCCAGTCAGAGGCAGGTTCAGGGAGGCAGCGCTATATGCTAAGCTAACACACTGACGGCAGTTACATGCATGGGTGCATGTGTGTTTGTGTGTGTCAACTCACGGTTCTGGAGGTTGGCGGAGCAGATGGACTGGTGAGGGAGACCATCTCCTGGATGGCCAGGCGTAGTTTGAGGCGGTGCAGGGGGTTACTGATGCCAATCTCCCTCTGGATCTCTGTGTCCGACAGGGCAGACATGATGGCACCGCTCTTCACGTTGGCACGACATGCCGCCACGTACCAGGCGGGCATCCCCAACCACAACTGAAACAGGAGGAAGACCATTTGTGGTTTCATGTAAAGTAGCGAGTGAGCTTGTTTTTACAAATTATAGGTGATGTGGTGGGAGAACTTGTCTACCATCCTTACTTATGGTAGACAAGTTGTGTAGCGCTTCCTTGTTTTAATAAAGATCTACTGAGAAACAGTAGGGGGCAGTCATGGTTGAAATGTTCACCTTGTATGTTCAAGCATGTTCTGTCATGATTAAATGAGGAAAAACTGAATACAGACATAGGATATTTCAATGAAGACAGAAAATAAACTGTGATGATTAATTGATAGGCAACGCATTCATTTACTTAATGAATACCCATGTTAATATTAAACAACATCACTATGGCCTTTATGAGGTGTATTGCCAAGCAATTACACTCAAACCCATTTGGAATTGATTTAACAGGGAAATGGTGTGCTGGGGAGAAAGTGGCATAGTAAATCACAGAGTAGACCTTTACCAACAGGCCTCTGAGGCTTCCACCAAGGTGACATCAAAATATGGGACACTGTCTCCTATAATATCAGTGAGATCCAGATTCAATCCACTGCCATAGGCCCAACACCAGAGTGTTTCCCAACTCCAGTCCTCCAACATCACACATTGCTGTTATAGCCTGGGACAAACACACCTCATTCAACTCATTGAGGGCTTGATGATCAGTTGACCAGTTGTATCAGGTGTGCTTGTCCAGGGCTACAATAAAAATGAGTACTGTTGGGGGTACTGGAGGACTGGAGTTGGGGAAACACTGGATTAGATAATAGACTTAATATAATAAAGCACAAAGAGTAATGTCAGCCGGAGGCGTAATCATTTTATAATAACTCTCGGTAACATGCTGACTACGGCATTGGAGTTCCCCGGGTCGTAATTACAACACAATACATCCAACGATTATGTAACAGCACTGTGTCGTTCTACATCCTTTACCAGTCATGTTTTGATTAAAGGAAAGCATCTGGTCTGCATTTCGAAGAGCCGTATTAGAAAGGGTGACCATTAGGCTGTGGAAAGGCATCGGGTAATTGATTTGAAATGTGAAACATCATCAACGGTCAGAGGTTAGAGGATAATGGGTGTCGTATCTCAGGTGAATGCTGAGTGTGCAGACTGGGGAGTCAAGGAGGAATAGACCACCTCACCGGGGTGGAGAATATTATCTTCTTCACAGAGTGGGAGTCTGGCACAGACCTTGTGAATCTATCCCAGAGGCGGGAGGATTGAGAATGGCTCCAGGCCAGAGTAGAGGAGTGCCTACCTCCAGCCAGGCCACCACTGTGGGGCCGTCCCATTGGGCGAAAGGTAAGCCTTTCCTCCTCGCCTCTTCCAACAGCTCGTGCCTGAGGGCGGGAGCAGAGACATGGGATTAATGCACTGCACACACACATATACTGAGACACTCACACCCCCTCACACAAGGCACTAGTATTACACCGAGATTTTGTGTATGTGTTCACTGTACAGTGCCACACACTTTATCTCTCACAGGCCAGAGCTTTCTGAAAGGGCACGGTCTTATCATACAGTACATCAATCTCTCCATACACACACTGCATGTAAAATGAGTACCTCTCTCTCTCTCTCTCTCTCTCTCTCTCTCTCTCTCTCTCTCTCTCTCTCTCTCTCTCTCTCTCTCTCTCTCTCTCTCTCTCTCTCTGCCTCTCTGCCTCTCTGCCTCTCTGTCTCTCTCTCTCTGCCTCTCTCTCTCTGCCTCTCTCTCTCTCTCTCTCTCTCTCTCTCTCTGCCTCTCTCTCTCTCTCTCTCTCTCTCTCTCTCTCTCTCTCTCTCTCTCTCTCTCTCTCTCTCTCTCTCTCTCTCTCTCTCTCTCTCTCTCTCTCTCTCTCTCTGCCTCTCTCTCTGCCTCTCTCTCTCACCCCCTCTCTCTCTTTCTCTCTGCCTCTCTCTCTCTCTCTCTGCCCTCCCTCTCTCTCTCTCTCTCTCTCTCTGCCCCTCTCT
Source organism: Salvelinus alpinus (assembly GCF_045679555.1). Classification (NCBI taxonomy): domain Eukaryota; kingdom Metazoa; phylum Chordata; class Actinopteri; order Salmoniformes; family Salmonidae; genus Salvelinus; species Salvelinus alpinus. The sequence continues at coordinate 14,868,211 of NC_092122.1, forward strand.
CTCTCTCTCTCTCTCTGCCCCCCTCTCTCTCTCTCTCTCTCTCTCTCTGCCCCTCTCTCTCTCACCATCTGGTCCAGACACACCTTGAAGGGACAGCTATGGCTGCTGGGCTGGTGACTGAAGCCTGACTTTGAGTTGCTAATCTGAAGAACCACCAATCTCCACTTGCCTCTGTGCTGCAGCTGGGAATGTGTTACTACTGCTGAAATACTAACTACAGAGAGACTGGGCTTTTTCTGCTGACTGCGATATCCTTTTGAGAGTCTTGCTGAATGTATTCTTTCTGGCCATCTTTAAATCGTGTTTGGTGTCTTTATTCACATTCTTTGATGGAATACTGCATTTTTGTGTGGCGGTGGAAGTGTTCAATAGGTAAACTAAGATGGCCCGAGTGAAATAGAGAAATGTGTTATTTATGCTGAGCACCACTTTGAAAGCAGTGCTAAGCACTCCCGCCGCCATACTCAGCTCAGAGTAAATTGCACCTTATCTAGGGAGAGCAGAGGAGAGGAGGTTCTCTTTACTCAGTCATGTACCAGGCAATTTGTAATATGCTGATTCCTGCGACACCAACTCTGTGAAAAGTCTATATAAATGTGTGTTTGGGGTATGTGTGTGTGTGTGTGTGTGTGTGTGTGTGTGTGTGTGTGTGTGTGTGTGTGTGTGTGTGTGTGTGTGTGTGTGTGTGTGTGTGTGTGTGTGTGTGTGTGGTCGTCTCATCTTTATTGCTGTGTGCACACTGTTAACTAATGGAGTTGGGGAGCAGATGGGTGGGAGGCCTGTGGTGTAGAAAAGAACCAGAGAGGCTACACTAGAGAGATACCCAACTGTGGAACGTTACTTCCTGAAGACAGTTGATAGTGTCTGATTGGTCTAAGAGTCTGAATATAGAGAGGGCCTGTTGAGCTGATACATACATAACTCACACAACATGCTACACACATAACAACAGACTTCTGAAGATACAATTCTATTCAGTGAACAGAATACTTCATGAGAGTTCGAAGGCAGAAACTAGTTCCTGAGTGCAGCTAAAATGTCTTCCATCTGGAGACATAGTGGCCAACATGAGGCATATGGAGAAAAGGCACGTGACACATTATGTATGTGACTTGGTCAGAGTTGAAGGCCTCAGTGCAGAGAAAGGGCACTTGAATACAGCATACAAAGACTGAATGGACTGACACACAACATAGGAGATGTGTCCATTGATATTAATCAATAATCAATTGTTTCCATTCAATGTGGTATCAATACAACAGGCATATAGATAGATATGTTCATGTCAGGTTGTTATGGATGAGGTATACATCCACTGAACATAGCTGGGAAAGGAAGGAAACAGTTATGACAAAGAAAATAAAACAACAAGATATGACGCCCCATAACCCGGTATCAGAACCGGTTATATCTCACAGTCACAGATATAGAAACACGCACAAGGAAGGAGGAAGGTGTTGGACATTCCAAGTATAAAAATCAACCCCATTAACGGGTGACGGCACACATTCTTTGTCCAGCCATGGATGCAGCCGCCACTGCACTGTGGGGAAGAAACATTTTATACGGTAAATGAAAAGATAGAAAGATCGAAAGGAAGAAAGATAGCTAGAAAGCAAGGGGTCATTAACAGCCATAGAGGGTCAGAGTGACGTCAGCTTTGGCACCGGCCATTGGGAGGGGGACAGATGGATGGACAGGGGTGGACAGACGGCACAGCGCTGACAATGGAGATGTCCAGGTGTCACACTGTCACAACTTACCCGCTTCTTTAGTCACAGGATGAGAGGGAGGGAGGAAGAGTACAAGGAGAGAGAGAGAGGAAGAGAAAGTGACGGGAGACAAAAAGTGCACAATTGTTAATGAGTTAACAGCCCCCCCCCCCCCCCTCCCCCCACCTTGCCCCCAAACACACACGAATGCACAAACACACACACACACACACACACACTGCCCATACATGCACGGACACATATTCAAACACACACACACACACACACACACACACACACACACGGATGCAGGCACCCACACACACACACACAGCAAAATAGAAACAGGCTCTCAAGTAGACAGGTGACAAGAGCTTTTCCAAAGACTGACATTAGAACAGTAGAATGACAAGTCAAAGAGTAGTATTGGTTAGCAAAAGAACAGCCACTTTCTTCTTCTCTTTGGTTGATGCAGCTTTCTACAGCATCGCGTGCAGGCAGACGAAAGATAATGCACTTGGGGCAAGACACCTGCAATGCATTGGTTCACATTCTTCACAGGAACAAACCAGCCAAATGCCAAACATTACCCAACACATCACACATACACAACACATCAGCAATGAACCAATGAACGATCACGATATTGACCAGGCTGAAAATGTCAATGTAAATTCAGCAGGCAGTTCAATAGCATGCACTGGAGGAGAGCATCAAGATGCAAGGCGGTCCATTTCCTGGAAAACTGGAGAATCGACCCCAAATAGAACACAGTCGTCATCATCATAATACCTTCTATTGATCATCTGTAAGGGTGGGAAAGTTATTTGTCATGACAACTCAAAGCTCGCCTATAGAGAACGCATTTGTCATTTGGCACTGACACGGTAGACACATACATCCCCAGTTGAAAGGAGAGGAAACTTGCACATGAGGGAACCCCCCTGTTTTGTCGTTCATGTGTGGGTTTAAAGGAGGACTATATCTGGAAAACCAAACCAAAAGCATGAACTAAGAATCGTAGGCATACAATGTGTGACATGAATAGACTTCTAACCCAATCAATAGTCTGACTGTGTTTGGTTAGGGGGGATCCCTCTATTGTACGTCTATTCAGGTTCCTGGTCTGTATTGATCCTCTCTCTGCTGGAGAGTGGGAGTATTGGAGATGTATCTTCTATCCAGCCACATGGGCAACTGCCTCCTATACAGGGAAAGGACTAATGAAACCAGATATTCCTCACCAGCCACTGTGTACGGGGTCAAAGGTTGGAAACAGGATAATGATCTCTATTCAGATTTACTATAGACAGACACTGCTGTCTGGCACATAAAAAGGTGTGTGCATCATAACACTTTACTACAGTAGTGTCATGTACCGTAGATTAACACAGGGGGTGTTAGTACTGGTGTGGTACATTGCCCAGTGTTTCTAGTGACACAGGTATGATTTATCTCCCACTGGCTGTGATGTGAGGCAATAGAGTATTATTGAGCGCAAGGTTGTCGTTTTTTGGGGGTGAAATGCTGTGGTGGCAGGTTTGAGGGGCAGGAAGGGGGTGTTGTGAAAGCTTACTTCTTTTTCAGCCGGCGGTCTTTCTCAGCCTGAGTCCCCAGCTTCCCCACAGCCATGTCCTGACCCAGGTCTGGATCAGACACTCCTGTGAGAGAGGGAGAATGGGACATTACTGCACTGCCTGCATGGCTCATAGAAATCATCCCGTGTAGATAGCATCCAGACAGTACTAGCAAGGAGCCACACTTATCTCCTCTGAATCTGTACTCAACAGAGAGTTTACGCTTTTTCATAGTCACATAATCTACTTCACACAGATGGCAGAGTCATTAGAGGTGATGTTTGGATGGTGAGGTGGTAAGTCATAACCTCTGTGACAAGTATCATCTAACATAATACAGGCAGGTTAAGGCCCTCAGATCCTTAAAAAAGTTCTACAGCTGCACCGTCGAGAGCATCTTGACTGACTGCATCACCATTTGGTATGGCAATTGGCCAGCACAGTACATCCCTGAGGTTGAGCTCCCTGCCATCCAGGATCTCTATATCAGGCAGGGTCAGAGGAAGGCCCCAAAAATTGGGCATTTGAGACAGCTTCTATCCCAAAGCCATAAGAAAAAGAGTCAATTAATGGTACCTGAACTATCTGCACTAACCCTCTTGCACTGACCCTATGTACACTCACTAGACTATATATACACACCATACTGTATACACACTCACTAGACTATATACACACACCATACTGTATACACACTCACTAGACTAAATATACACACCATATACACATGCCTACGAAATACTTATTTTCCACCATAATTTGCAAATAAATTCATAAAAAATCCTACAATGTGATTTTCTGGATTCTTTTCCCTCATTTCGTCTGTCATAGTTAAAGTGTACCTATGATGAAAATTACAGGCCTCTCTCATCTTGTTAAGTGGGAGAACTTTCACAATTGGTGGCTGACTAAATACTTTTTTGCCCCACTGTATAGTCTAGTGAGTGTGTATATGGTGTGTATATATAGTCTACTGAGTGTGTATATGGTGTGTATATATAGTCTAGTGAGTGTGTATATGGTGTGTATATATAGTCTAGTGAGTGTGTATATGGTGTATATATATATAGTCTAGTGAGTGTGTATATGGTGTGTATATATGGTCTAGTGAGTGTGTATATGGTGTGTATATATAGTCTAGTGATTGTGTATATGGTGTGTATATATAGTCTAGTGAGTGTGTATATGGTGTGTATATATATAATCTAGTGAGTGTGTATATGGTGTATATATATATAGTCTAGTGAGTGTGTATATGGTGTGTATATATAGTCTAGTGAGTGTGTATATGGTGTGTATATATATAATCTAGTGAGTGTGTATATATATATAGTCTGGTGAGTGTGTATATGGTGTGTATATATAGTCTAGTGAGTCTGTATATGGTGTGTATATATGGTCTAGTGAGTGTGTTTATGGTGTGTATATATAGTCTAGTGAGTGTGTATATGGTGTGTATATATGGTCTAGTGAGTGTGTTTATGGTGTGTATATATAGTCTAGTGAGTGTGTATATGTAACAGTATAACTTTAATACGTCCCCTCGCCCCGACACGGGCGCGAACCAGGGACCCTCTGCACACATCAACAACTGACACCCACGAAGCGTCGTTACCCATCGCTCCACAAAAGCCGCGGCCCTTGCAGAGCAAGGGGAAACCCTACTTAAGTCTCAGAGCAAGTGACGTAACTGATTGAAATGCTAGTAGCGCATACCCGCTAACTAGCTAGCCATTTCACATCCGTTACACTCACCCCCCTTTCAACCTCCTCCTTTTCCGCAGCAACCAGTGATCCGGGTCAACAGCATCAATGTAACAGTATAACTTTAGTACCGTCCCCTCGCCCCGACACGGGCGCGAACCAGGGACCCTCTGCACACATCAACAACTGACACCCACGAAGCGTCGTTACCCATCGCTCCACAAAAGCCGCGGCTCTTGCAGAGCAAGGGGAAACCCTACTTAAGTCTCAGAGCAAGTGACGTAACTGATTGAAATGCTAGTAGCGCATACCCGCTAACTAGCTAGCCATTTCACATCCGTTACATATATATATGGTGTGTACTCACTAGACTATATATACACACCATATACACACTCACTAGACTATATATACACACCATAAACACACTCACTAGACCATATATACACACCATATACACACTCACTAGACTATATATACACACCATATACACACTCACTAGACTATATATATATACACACTCACTAGATTATATATATACACACCATATACACACTCACTACATATACACACCATATACACAATCACTAGACTATATATACACACCATATACACACTCACTAGACTATATGTACACACACTCACTCAGACACACTACACTGTCACTCTCACACAAATCCCTCACACATTCAAACATGCACGCACACACACACACGCACACACACACAATGCTGCTGCTATTCTGTTCTTTATTTTACTCATATTATTATCTATCCTGATGCCTAGTCACTTTACCCTGCCTTCATGTACATATCCACCTCAAATACCTTATTCTTATCTATCCTGATGCCCAGTCACTTTACCCTGCCTTCATGTACATATCTACCTCAAATACCTTATTATTATCTACCCTGATGCCTAGTCACTTTACCCTGCCTTCATGTACATATCTACCTCAAATACCTTATTATTATCTACCCTGATGCCTAGTCACTTTACCCTGCCTTCATGTACATATCTACCTCAAATACCTTACTATTATTATCTATCCTGATGCCTAGTCACTTTACCCTGCCTTCATGTACATATCTACCTCAAATACCTTATTATCTATCCTGATGCCTAGTCACTTTACCCTGCCTTCATGTACATATCTACCTCAAATACCTTACTATTATCTATCCTGATGCCTAGTCACCTTACCCTGCCTTCATGTACATATCTACCTCAAATACCTTACTATTATTATCTATCCTGATGCCTAGTGACTTTACCCTGCCTTCATGTACATATCTACCTCAAATACCTTATTATTATCTACCCTGATGCCCAGTCACTTTACCCTGCCTTCATGTACATATCTACCTCAAATACCTTACTATTATCTATCCTGATGCCCAGTCACTTTACCCTGCCTTCATGTACATATCTACCTCAAATACCTTATTATTATTATCTATCCTGATGCCTAGTCACTTTACCCTGCTGCCTTCATGTACATATCTACCTCAAATACCTTATTTTTATTATCTATCCTGATGCCTAGTCACTTTACCCTGCTGCCTTCATGTACATATCTACCTCAAATACCTCGTACCGCTGCACATTGATCTGGAACTGGTACTCCCTGTATATAAACTCAACAAAAAAAGAAACGCCATCTCAATGTCAACTGCGTTTATTTAAAAAAAACTTAACATGTGTAAATATTTGTAAGTTCCACAGACATGTGACTAACAGAAATTAGAGGGGGGGTCAAAGGGGGGGTCAAAATCAAAAGTAACAGTCAATATCTGGTGTGGCCACCAGCTGCATTAAGTACTGCAGTACTGCATCTCCTCCTCATGGACTGCACCAGATTTACCAGTTCTTGCTGTGAGATGTTACCCCACTCTTCCACCAAAGCACCTGCAAGTTCCCAGACATTTCTGGGGGGAATGGCTCTAGCCCTCACCCTCCGATCCAACAGGTCCCAGATGTGCTCAATGGGATTGAGATCCGGGCTCTTCGCTGGCCATGGCAGAACACTGACATTCCTGTCTTGCAGGAAATCACGCACAGAACGAGCAGTATGGCTGGTGGCAGGATGTGGGTGGGTTTGTGCCCATAGGCGACGTTATTGCCGGTGATGTCTGGTGAGGACCTGCCTTACAACAGGCCTACAAGCCCTCAGTCCAGCCTCTCTCAGCCTATTGCGGACAGTCTGAGCACTGATGGAGGGATTGTGCGTTCCTGGTGTAAATCGGGCAGTTGTTGTTGCCATCCTGTACCTGTCCCGCAGGTGTGATGTTCAGATGTTCCGATCCTGTGCAGGTGTTGTTACACGTGGTCTGCCACTACGAGGACAATCAGCTGTCCGTCTTGTCTCCCTGTAGCGCTGTCTTAGGCGTCTCACAGTACGGACATTGCAATTTATTGCCCTGCAGTCCTCATGCCTCCTTGCAGCATGCCTAAGGCACATTCACGCAGATGAGCAGGGACCCTGGGTATTTTTCTTTTGGTGTTTTTCCAGAGTCAGTAGAAAGGCCTCTTTAGTGTCCTAAGTTTTCATAACTGTGATCTTAATTGCCTACCGTCTGTAAGCTGTTAGTGTCTTAATGACGTTCCACAGGTGCATGTTCATGAATTGTTTATGGTTTATTGAACAAGCATGGGAAACAGTGTTTAAACCCTTTACAATGAAGATCTGTGAAGTTAGTTGGATTTTTACGAATTATCTTTGAAAGACAGGGTCCTGAAAAACGGACGTTTCTTTTTTTGCTGAGTTTAGATCCATTATTGATCTGGTACTGGTACTCCCTGTATATAGCTCCATTATTGATCTGGTACTGGTACTCCCTGTACATAGCTCCATTATTGATCTGGTACTGGTACTCCCTGTATATAGCTCCATTATTTATTTATTTTATTTATTTATCCGTTATTTTACCAGGTAAGTTGACTGAGAACACGTTCTCATTTACAGCAACAACCTGGGGAATAGTTACAGGGGAGAGGAGGGGGATGAATGAGCCAATTGTAACCTGGGGATTATTAGGTGACCATGATGGTAGCCATTAGGTAGCCATGATTGATCTGGTACTGGTACTCCCTGTATATACCTTCATTATTGATCTGCTACTGGTACTCCCTGTATATAGATCCATTATTGATCTGGTACTGGTACTCCCTGTATATAGCTTCATTATTGATCTGGTACTGGTACTCCCTGTATATAGATCCATTATTGATCTGGTACTGGTACTCCCTGTATACAGCTCCATTATTGATCTGGTACTGGTACTCCCTGTATATAGCTCCATTATTGATCTGGTACTGGTACTCCCTGTATATAAATCCATTATTGATCTGGTACTGGTACTACCAGTATATAGATCCATTATTGATCTGGTACTGGTACTCCCTGTATATAGCTCCATTATTGATCTGGTACTGGTACTCCCTGTATATAGATCCATTATTGATCTGGTACTGGTACTCCCTGTATACAGCTCCATTATTGATCTGGTACTGGTACTCCCTGTATATAGCTCCATTATTGATCTGGTACTGGTACTCCCTGTATATAGATCCATTATTGATCTGGTACTGGTACTACCTGTATATAGATCCATTATTGATCTGGTACTGGTACTACCTGTATATATTTCTTATTTTATTCCGCTATTCTATTTTTTATCATCATTTATTTTACTTGTTTGGAAATGTTCGTAAGCATTTCACTGTAAAGTCTACACCTGTTGTATTCGGCGCAGGTGATAAATACAATTTGATTTGAGAAAGTATTATCCCCCTGGCAAGGCATCCTATGTGCTCCTGTCAGTCACTCTGAATCAGAACGTCCGCTAAGCTGATAAATGACTAAAATGTCAATGTAAATGAATGACTACTCATTAACCAAACAGTACATAAGAGCAACTCATATCAGAGAGGTGCTGAGTGTAGACCAGTACCTTGACTCTGCCCGATGGCCTCCCTGTGGGCATGCAGCTGTGCCAGTCTGGTCTTCTCCTTCTTGCCAAACAGGCGTCCGATGGAGGACTTGATGCCCTTCTTCTTGGGTTGCTTGTTGATGGAGTCCTGACTGCTGGCTACGCTGCTCAGAGCACTGGCCTCTGCCTCCAGGCTGGCAGCAATGCTGCAAACACACGCATGCATGCACGCACACACACAGTCAAGGAAAAATATACAACTTGGGTAAGAGACAATTTGTCTCATAAATTACCGTCAGGATGAAGAAGGTGGAGTGTGTGTGTGTGTGTGTGTGTGTGTGTGTGTGTGTGTGTGTGTGTGTGTGTGTGTGTGTGTGTGTGTGTGTGTGTGTGTGTGTGTGTGTGTGTGTGTGTGTGTGTGTGTGTGTGTGTGAGCGCTATAAGTGCAGCATACCCTCGGGCCTCGTTGTGTGAGGAGGCTGGCAGTGTGCGGGTCATGCGTACGGTCCGGGGCGTGGGGGGAGGGGACGTCTCACACTTGATGGTAGCCTTGTCCTGGCCGTCATCGTCTGTGGCCGCAATCTGACCGTGGAGAGGTGAAGAGACCTGTTAGTAGCTCTTATTAAACTAGTATAGTAACACCTCACACATCAATCTCTACAACACTGTTATTACACTATAGTAACACCTCACATATCAATCTCTACAATACTGTTATTACACTATAGTAACACCTCACACATCAATCTCTACAACACTGTTATTACACTATAGTAACACCTCACATATCAATCTCTACAACACTGTTATTACACTATAGTAACACCTCACATATCAATCTCTACAACATTTATTACACTATAGTAACACCTCACGTATCAATCTCTACAACACTGTTATTACACTATAGTAACACCTCACACATCAATCTCTACAACACTGTTATTACACTATAGTAACACCTCACACATCAATCTCTACAACACTGTTGCTTCCAGCCTACAAACAGAAACTAAAACAGCAAGCTCCCGCGCTCAGGTCTGTTCAACGCTGGTCCGACCAATCTGATTCCGCGCTTCAAGACTGCTTCGATCACGTGGATTGGGATATGTTCCGCATTGCGTCCAACAACAACATTGACGAATACGCTGATTCGGTGAGCGAGTTCATTAGAAAGTGCATTGACGATGTCGTACCCACAGCAACGATTAAAACATTCCCAAACCAGAAACCGTGGATTGATGGCAGCATTCGCGTGAAACTGAAAGCGCGAACCACTGCTTTTAACCAGGGCAAGGTGACCGGAAACATGACCGAATACAAACAGTGTAGCTATTCCCTCCGCAAGGCAATCAAACAAGCTAAGTGCCAGTATAGAGACAAAGTAGAGTCGCAATTCAACAGCTCAGACACAAGAGGTAAGTGGCAGGGTCTACAGTCAATCACGGATTACAAAAAGAAAACCAGCCCCGTCGCGGACCAGGATGTCTTGCTCCCAGACAGACTAAATAACTTTTTTGCTCGCTTTGAGGACAATACAGTGCCACTGACATGGCCCGCTAGCAAAACCTGCGGGCTCTCCTTCACTGCAGCCGAGGTGAGTAAAACATTTAAACGTGTTAACCCTCGCAAGGCTGCAGGCCCAGACGGCATTCCCAGCCGCGTCCTCAGAGCATGCGCAGACCAGCTGGCTGGTGTGTTTAAGGACATATTCAATCAATCCTTATCCCAGTCTGCTGTTCCCACATGCTTCAAGAGGGCCACCATTGTTCCTGTTCCCAAGAAAGCTAAGGTAACTGAGCTAAATGACTACCGCCCCGTAGCACTCACTTCCGTCATCATGAAGTGCTTTGAGAGACTAGTCAAGGACCATATCACCTCCACCCTACCTGACACCCTAGACCCATTCCAATTTGCTTACCGACCCAATAGGTCCACAGACGACGCAATCGCAACCACACTGCACACTGCCCTAACCCATCTGGACAAGAGGAATTACCTATGTGAGAATGCTGTTCATCGACTACAGCTCAGCATTTAACACCATAGTACCCTCCAAACTCGTCATCAAACTCGAGACCCTGGGTCTCGACCCCGCCCTGTGCAACTGGGTCCTGGACTTCCTGACGGGCCGCCCCCAGGTGGTGAGGGTAGGTAACAACATCTCCACCCCGCTGATCCTCAACACTGGGGCCCCACAAGGGTGCGTTCTGAGCCCTCTCCTGTACTCCCTGTTCACCCACGACTGCGTGGCCATGCATGCCTCCAACTCAATCATCAAGTTTGCGGACGACACTACAGTGGTAGGCTTGATTACCAACAACGACGAGACGGCCTACAGGGAGGAGGTGAGGGCCCTCGGAGTGTGGTGTCAGGAAAATAACCTCACACTCAACGTCAACAAAACAAAGGAGATGATTGTGGACTTCAGGAAACAGCAGAGGGAGCACCCCCCTATCCACATCGACGGGACAGTAGTGGAGAAGGTGGAAAGTTTTAAGTTCCTCGGTGTACACATCACGGACAAAATGAATTGGTCCACCCACACAGACAGTGTTGTGAAGAAGGCGCAGCAGCGCCTCTTCAACCTCAGGAGGCTGAAGAAATTCGGCTTGTCACCAAAAGCGCTCACAAACTTCTACAGATGCACAATCGAGAGCATCCTGTCGGGCTGTATCACTGCCTGGTATGGCAACTGCTCCGCCCACAACCGTAAGGCTCTCCAGAGGACAGTGAGGTCTGCACAACGCATCACCGGGGGCAAACTACCTGCCCTCAAGGACACCTACACCACCCGATGTCACAGGAAGGCCATAAAGATCATCAAGGACAACAACCACCCAAGCCACTGCCTGTTCACCCCGCTATCATCCAGAAGGCGAGGTCAGTACAGGTGCATCAAAGCAGGGACCGAGAAACTGAAAAACAGCTTCTATCTCAAGGCCATCAGACTGTTCAACAGCCACCACTAACATTTAGTGGCCGCTGCCAACATACTGACTCAACTCCAGCCACTTTAATAATGGGAATTGATGGAAATTATGTAAAAATGTATCACTAGCCACTTTAAACAATGCCACTTAATATAATGTTTACATACCCTACATTACTCATCTCATATGTATATGTATATACTGTACTCTATATCATCTACTGCATCTTGCCATCTTTATGTAATACATGTATCACTAGCCACTTTAAACTATGCCACTTTATGTTTACATACCCTACATTACTCATCTCATATGTATATGTATAGACTGTACTCTATACCATCTACTGCATCTTGCCTATGCCGTTCTGTACCATCACTCATTCATATATCTTTATGTACATATTCTTTATCCATTTACACTTGTGTGTATAAGGTAGTAGTTGTGGAATTGTTAGGTTAGATTACTTGTTGGTTATTACTGCATTGTCGGAACTAGAAGCACAAGCATTTCGCTACACTCGCATTAACATCTGCTAACCATGTGTATGTGACAAATAAAATTTGATTTGATAGTCACACCTCACACATCAATCTCTACAACATTGTTTGCTTATAGGTCTTCAGAGTACAATAATGGCAAGGATACACCAGACCATGACAGTCATCTACAGGAAGACAGAGGTACTATGCATTTGAAATGTCTAATGTAATAAAATGAACATATCATTAGTACTGTACCTTTCTCCTGTGTTTCCTCAGATCACTGGGCTGCAGGGTGGAGGACAGGAAAGAAAAGGAAAACAGCAGTTTACAGTAAATCAGTAAGATTAAACTAAAATGTCCTCCCCCATACAGAAACACCTCATGTATAGTTATAGACATGGCTAGCCGATATACCATCAGGTGGGCACATAACCTGTCAATTACACATTACACCACACAATCAATTACAGTGATTTGTTGACAAGATAACCTGCTTTGCCACTATTCATTTGAGAGGTCAATAAAATCAAAGGCTCATTCTTTAAAAGCCCCTGGGTATTGGCAACATTCACTCTCTGAGACCGTTTGACTGGCTGGCTGGCTGGCTGGCTGGCTGGCTGGCTGGATGGCTGGATGGCTGGATGGCTGGATGGATTGTGGGGATTTGAATATTTTTAGCCCAGTGGAGGATAGAAAAAAGAGACAGACTCCCTGTGATGGGGACATCTGGAGCACTACAACCCTGGGTCAGTGTGCTGAGTGTGTGTGTGTGACAGACAGACAGACAGACAGACAGACAGACAGACAGACAGACAGACAGACAGACAGACAGACAGACAGACAGACAGACAGACAGACAGACAGACAGACAGACAGACAAAAAACAATAATTAGTGTGTTATTAGTTTAAGCAGACCGTGTTTGTTCACTGCTGTGACTAAGATGAAGATCAGATCGAACCTTCTGACCAATCCATGCATTCTGACTTGGAATGCTTGTACTAAATTTACAGGCTAATGAAATATGGGATATTTGTAGATGGATATGTTTATGTACTCTGAAGTGCTCCTTGTCTTGTCCCATGCTGTATGTGTGACTCTTCTATTGTTTGTTGCCATAAAGAAGAATATACTACAGTATAGGACAAGGCTATTCTTTCACAAGAGACAGACTGACACACATTTTCTGTTTTGACATTATTATTATTATTATACATTTATTGACCTAACAGACAGTACTTTTATTGACCTAATGTAGACAGCACTTTTATTGACCTAACAGACAGTACTTTTATTGACCTAATGTAGACAGCACTTTTATTGACCTAACAGACAGTACTTTTATTGACCTAATGTAGACAGTATTTTTATTGACCTAACAGACAGTACTTTTATTGACCTAATGTAGACAGTACTTTTATTGACCTAACAGACAGTACTTTTACTGACCTAACAGACAGTATTTTTATTGACCTAACAGACAGTACTTTTATTGACCTAACAGACAGTACTTTTATTGACCTAACTGACAGTACTTTTATTGACCTAACTGACAGTACTTTTATTGACCTAACAGACAGTACTTTTATTGACCTAACTGACAGTACTTTTATTGACCTAACGTAGACAGTACTTTTATTGACCTAACGTAGACAGTACTTTTATTGACCTAATGTAGACAGTACTTTTATTGACCTAATGTAGACAGTACTTTTATTGACCTAATGTAGACAGTACTTCTATTGACCTAACGTAGACAGTACTTTTATTGACCTAATGTAGACAGTACTTTTATTGACCTAACAGACAGTACTTTTATTGACCTAACTGACAGTACTTTTATTGACCTAACGTAGACAGTACTTCTATTGACCTAACGTAGACAGTACTTTTATTGACCTAATGTAGACAGTACTTTTATTGACCTAACGTAGACAGTACTTTTATTGACCTAATGTAGACAGTACTTTTATTGACCTAACAGACAGTACTTTTATTGACCTAACAGACAGTACTTTTATTGACCTAATGTAGACAGCACTTTTATTGACCTAATGTAGACAGTACTTTTATTGACCTAACGTAGACAGTACTTTTATTGACCTAATGTAGACAGTACTTTTATTGACCTAATGTAGACAGTACTTTTATTGACCTAACAGACAGTACTTTTATTGACCTAACAGACAGTACTTTTATTGACCTAATGTAGACAGTACTTTTATTGACCTAATGTAGACAGTACTTTTATTGACCTAACGTAGACAGTACTTTTATTGACCTAATGTAGACAGTACTTTTATTGACCTAACGTAGACAGTACTTTTATTGACCTAATGTAGACAGTACTTTTATTGACCTAATGTAGACAGTACTTTTATTGACCTAACGTAGACAGTACTTTTATTGACCTAATGTAGACAGTACTTTTATTGACCTAATGTAGACAGTACTTTTATTGACCTAATGTAGACAGTACTTTTATTGACCTAACGTAGACAGTACTTTTATTGACCTAACGTAGACAGTACTTTTATTGACCTAATGTAGACAGTACTTTTATTGACCTAATGTAGACAGTACTTTTATTGACCTAACGTAGACAGTACTTTTATTGACCTAATGTAGACAGTACTTTTATTGACCTAATGTAGACAGTACTTTTATTGACCTAATGTAGACAGTACTTTTATTGACCTAATGTAGACAGTACTTTTATTGACCTAATGTAGACAGTACTTTTATTGACCTAATGTAGACAGTACTTTTATTGACCTAACGTAGACAGTACTTTTATTGACCTAACGTAGACAGTACTTTTATTGACCTAATGTAGACAGTACTTTTATTGACCTAATGTAGACAGTACTTTTATTGACCTAACGTAGACAGTACTTTTATTGACCTAATGTAGACAGTACTTTTATTGACCTAATGTAGACAGTACTTTTATTGACCTAATGTAGACAGTACTTTTATTGACCTAACGTAGACAGTACTTTTATTGACCTAACGTAGACAGCACTTTTATTGACCTAATGTAGACAGTACTTTTATTGACCTAATGTAGACAGTACTTTTATTGACCTAATGTAGACAGTACTTTTATTGACCTAACGTAGACAGTACTTTTATTGACCTAATGTAGACAGTACTTTTATTGACCTAATGTAGACAGTACTTTTATTGACCTAACGTAGACAGTACTTTTATTGACCTAATGTAGACAGTACTTTTATTGACCTAATGTAGACAGTACTTTTATTGACCTAACTGACAGTACTTTTATTGACCTAACGTAGACAGTACTTTTATTGACCTAATGTAGACAGTACTTTTATTGACCTAATGTAGACAGTACTTTTATTGACCTAATGTAGACAGTACTTTTATTGACCTAATGTAGACAGTACTTTTATTGACCTAACGTAGACAGTACTTTTATTGACCTAATGTAGACAGTACTTTTATTGACCTAATGTAGACAGTACTTTTATTGACCTAACGTAGACAGTACTTTTATTGACCTAATGTAGACAGTACTTTTATTGACCTAATGTAGACAGTACTTTTATTGACCTAATGTAGACAGTACTTTTATTGACCTAACTGACAGTACTTTTATTGACCTAACGTAGACAGTACTTTTATTGACCTAATGTAGACAGTACTTTTATTGACCTAATGTAGACAGTACTTTTATTGACCTAACGTAGACAGCACTTTTATTGACCTAATGTAGACAGTACTTTTATTGACCTAATGTAGACAGTACTTTTATTGACCTAATGTAGACAGTACTTTTATTGACCTAATGTAGACAGTACTTTTATTGACCTAACGTAGACAGTACTTTTATTGAACTAACGTAGACAGTACCTTTATTGACCTAATGTAGACAGTACTTTTATTGACCTAATGTAGACAGTACTTTTATTGACCTAACGTAGACAGTACTTTTATTGACCTAATGTAGACAGTACTTTTATTGACCTAATGTAGACAGTACTTTTATTGACCTAATGTAGACAGTACTTTTATTGACCTAACGTAGACAGTACTTTTATTGACCTAATGTAGACAGTACTTTTATTGACCTAATGTAGACAGTACTTTTATTGACCTAACGTAGACAGTACTTTTATTGACCTAATGTAGACAGTACTTTTATTGACCTAACTGACAGTACTTTTATTGACCTAACGTAGACAGCACTTTTATTGACCTAATGTAGACAGTACTTTTATTGACCTAATGTAGACAGTACTTTTATTGACCTAATGTAGACAGTACTTTTATTGACCTAACGTAGACAGTACTTTTATTGACCTAATGTAGACAGTACTTTTATTGACCTAATGTAGACAGTACTTTTATTGACCTAACGTAGACAGTACTTTTATTGACCTAATGTAGACAGTACTTTTATTGACCTAATGTAGACAGTACTTTTATTGACCTAATGTAGACAGTACTTTTATTGACCTAACTGACAGTACTTTTATTGACCTAACGTAGACAGTACTTTTATTGACCTAATGTAGACAGTACTTTTATTGACCTAATGTAGACAGTACTTTTATTGACCTAATGTAGACAGTACTTTTATTGACCTAATGTAGACAGTACTTTTATTGACCTAACGTAGACAGTACTTTTATTGACCTAATGTAGACAGTACTTTTATTGACCTAATGTAGACAGTACTTTTATTGACCTAACGTAGACAGTACTTTTATTGACCTAATGTAGACAGTACTTTTATTGACCTAATGTAGACAGTACTTTTATTGACCTAATGTAGACAGTACTTTTATTGACCTAACTGACAGTACTTTTATTGACCTAACGTAGACAGTACTTTTATTGACCTAATGTAGACAGTACTTTTATTGACCTAATGTAGACAGTACTTTTATTGACCTAACGTAGACAGCACTTTTATTGACCTAATGTAGACAGTACTTTTATTGACCTAATGTAGACAGTACTTTTATTGACCTAATGTAGACAGTACTTTTATTGACCTAATGTAGACAGTACTTTTATTGACCTAATGTAGACAGCACTTTTATTGACCTAACGTAGACAGTACTTTTATTGACCTAATGTAGACAGTACTTCTATTGACCTAACGTAGACAGTACTTCTATTGACCTAACGTAGACAGTACTTTTATTGACCTAACGTAGACAGTACTTTTATTGACCTAATGTAGACAGTACTTTTATTGACCTAACTGACAGTACTTTTATTGACCTAACGTAGACAGTACTTTTATTGACCTAATGTAGACAGTACTTTTATTGACCTAACAGACAGTACTTTTATTGACCTAACTGACAGTACTTTTATTGACCTAACGTAGACAGTACTTTTATTGACCTAACGTAGACAGTACTTTTATTGACCTAATGTAGACAGTACTTTTATTGACCTAATGTAGACAGTACTTTTATTGACCTAATGTAGACAGTACTTTTATTGACCTAACAGACAGTACTTTTATTGACCTAACGTAGACAGTACTTTTATTGACCTAACTGACAGTACTTTTATTGACCTAATGTAGACAGTACTTTTATTGACCTAATGTAGACAGTACTTTTATTGACCTAACAGACAGTACTTTTATTGACCTAATGTAGACAGTACTTTTATTGACCTAACGTAGACAGTACTTTTATTGACCTAATGTAGACAGTACTTTTATTGACCTAACGTAGACAGTACTTTTATTGACCTAACTGACAGTACTTTTATTGACCTAATGTAGACAGTACTTTTATTGACCTAATGTAGACAGTACTTTTATTGACCTAACGTAGACAGTACTTTTATTGACCTAACAGACAGTACTTTTATTGACCTAATGTAGACAGTACTTTTATTGACCTAACGTAGACAGTACTTTTATTGACCTAACTGACAGTACTTTTATTGACCTAACTGACAGTACTTTTATTGACCTAACGTAGACAGTACTTTTATTGACCTAATGTAGACAGTACTTTTATTGACCTAACAGACAGTACTTTTATTGACCTAATGTAGACAGTACTTTTATTGACCTAATGTAGACAGTACTTTTATTGACCTAACTGACAGTACTTTTATTGACCTAATGTAGACAGTACTTTTATTGACCTAATGTAGACAGTACTTTTATTGACCTAACTGACAGTACTTTTATTGACCTAACTGACAGTACTTTTATTGACCTAACAGACAGTACTTTTATTGACCTAACTGACAGTACTTTTATTGACCTAACGTAGACAGTACTTTTATTGACCTAACGTAGACAGTACTTTTATTGACCTAATGTAGACAGTACTTTTATTGACCTAATGTAGACAGTACTTTTATTGACCTAATGTAGACAGTACTTCTATTGACCTAACGTAGACAGTACTTTTATTGACCTAATGTAGACAGTACTTTTATTGACCTAACAGACAGTACTTTTATTGACCTAACTGACAGTACTTTTATTGACCTAACGTAGACAGTACTTCTATTGACCTAACGTAGACAGTACTTTTATTGACCTAATGTAGACAGTACTTTTATTGACCTAACGTAGACAGTACTTTTATTGACCTAATGTAGACAGTACTTTTATTGACCTAACAGACAGTACTTTTATTGACCTAACAGACAGTACTTTTATTGACCTAATGTAGACAGCACTTTTATTGACCTAATGTAGACAGTACTTTTATTGACCTAACGTAGACAGTACTTTTATTGACCTAATGTAGACAGTACTTTTATTGACCTAATGTAGACAGTACTTTTATTGACCTAACAGACAGTACTTTTATTGACCTAACAGACAGTACTTTTATTGACCTAATGTAGACAGTACTTTTATTGACCTAATGTAGACAGTACTTTTATTGACCTAACGTAGACAGTACTTTTATTGACCTAATGTAGACAGTACTTTTATTGACCTAACGTAGACAGTACTTTTATTGACCTAATGTAGACAGTACTTTTATTGACCTAATGTAGACAGTACTTTTATTGACCTAACGTAGACAGTACTTTTATTGACCTAATGTAGACAGTACTTTTATTGACCTAATGTAGACAGTACTTTTATTGACCTAATGTAGACAGTACTTTTATTGACCTAACGTAGACAGTACTTTTATTGACCTAACGTAGACAGTACTTTTATTGACCTAATGTAGACAGTACTTTTATTGACCTAATGTAGACAGTACTTTTATTGACCTAACGTAGACAGTACTTTTATTGACCTAATGTAGACAGTACTTTTATTGACCTAATGTAGACAGTACTTTTATTGACCTAATGTAGACAGTACTTTTATTGACCTAATGTAGACAGTACTTTTATTGACCTAATGTAGACAGTACTTTTATTGACCTAATGTAGACAGTACTTTTATTGACCTAACGTAGACAGTACTTTTATTGACCTAACGTAGACAGTACTTTTATTGACCTAATGTAGACAGTACTTTTATTGACCTAATGTAGACAGTACTTTTATTGACCTAATGTAGACAGTACTTTTATTGACCTAACGTAGACAGTACTTTTATTGACCTAACGTAGACAGCACTTTTATTGACCTAATGTAGACAGTACTTTTATTGACCTAATGTAGACAGTACTTTTATTGACCTAATGTAGACAGTACTTTTATTGACCTAACGTAGACAGTACTTTTATTGACCTAATGTAGACAGTACTTTTATTGACCTAATGTAGACAGTACTTTTATTGACCTAACGTAGACAGTACTTTTATTGACCTAATGTAGACAGTACTTTTATTGACCTAATGTAGACAGTACTTTTATTGACCTAACTGACAGTACTTTTATTGACCTAACGTAGACAGTACTTTTATTGACCTAATGTAGACAGTACTTTTATTGACCTAATGTAGACAGTACTTTTATTGACCTAATGTAGACAGTACTTTTATTGACCTAATGTAGACAGTACTTTTATTGACCTAACGTAGACAGTACTTTTATTGACCTAATGTAGACAGTACTTTTATTGACCTAATGTAGACAGTACTTTTATTGACCTAACGTAGACAGTACTTTTATTGACCTAATGTAGACAGTACTTTTATTGACCTAATGTAGACAGTACTTTTATTGACCTAATGTAGACAGTACTTTTATTGACCTAACTGACAGTACTTTTATTGACCTAACGTAGACAGTACTTTTATTGACCTAATGTAGACAGTACTTTTATTGACCTAATGTAGACAGTACTTTTATTGACCTAACGTAGACAGCACTTTTATTGACCTAATGTAGACAGTACTTTTATTGACCTAATGTAGACAGTACTTTTATTGACCTAATGTAGACAGTACTTTTATTGACCTAATGTAGACAGTACTTTTATTGACCTAACGTAGACAGTACTTTTATTGAACTAACGTAGACAGTACCTTTATTGACCTAATGTAGACAGTACTTTTATTGACCTAATGTAGACAGTACTTTTATTGACCTAACGTAGACAGTACTTTTATTGACCTAATGTAGACAGTACTTTTATTGACCTAATGTAGACAGTACTTTTATTGACCTAATGTAGACAGTACTTTTATTGACCTAACGTAGACAGTACTTTTATTGACCTAATGTAGACAGTACTTTTATTGACCTAATGTAGACAGTACTTTTATTGACCTAACGTAGACAGTACTTTTATTGACCTAATGTAGACAGTACTTTTATTGACCTAACTGACAGTACTTTTATTGACCTAACGTAGACAGCACTTTTATTGACCTAATGTAGACAGTACTTTTATTGACCTAATGTAGACAGTACTTTTATTGACCTAATGTAGACAGTACTTTTATTGACCTAACGTAGACAGTACTTTTATTGACCTAATGTAGACAGTACTTTTATTGACCTAATGTAGACAGTACTTTTATTGACCTAACGTAGACAGTACTTTTATTGACCTAATGTAGACAGTACTTTTATTGACCTAATGTAGACAGTACTTTTATTGACCTAATGTAGACAGTACTTTTATTGACCTAACTGACAGTACTTTTATTGACCTAACGTAGACAGTACTTTTATTGACCTAATGTAGACAGTACTTTTATTGACCTAATGTAGACAGTACTTTTATTGACCTAATGTAGACAGTACTTTTATTGACCTAATGTAGACAGTACTTTTATTGACCTAACGTAGACAGTACTTTTATTGACCTAATGTAGACAGTACTTTTATTGACCTAATGTAGACAGTACTTTTATTGACCTAACGTAGACAGTACTTTTATTGACCTAATGTAGACAGTACTTTTATTGACCTAATGTAGACAGTACTTTTATTGACCTAATGTAGACAGTACTTTTATTGACCTAACTGACAGTACTTTTATTGACCTAACGTAGACAGTACTTTTATTGACCTAATGTAGACAGTACTTTTATTGACCTAATGTAGACAGTACTTTTATTGACCTAACGTAGACAGCACTTTTATTGACCTAATGTAGACAGTACTTTTATTGACCTAATGTAGACAGTACTTTTATTGACCTAATGTAGACAGTACTTTTATTGACCTAATGTAGACAGTACTTTTATTGACCTAATGTAGACAGCACTTTTATTGACCTAACGTAGACAGTACTTTTATTGACCTAATGTAGACAGTACTTCTATTGACCTAACGTAGACAGTACTTCTATTGACCTAACGTAGACAGTACTTTTATTGACCTAACGTAGACAGTACTTTTATTGACCTAATGTAGACAGTACTTTTATTGACCTAACTGACAGTACTTTTATTGACCTAACGTAGACAGTACTTTTATTGACCTAATGTAGACAGTACTTTTATTGACCTAACAGACAGTACTTTTATTGACCTAACTGACAGTACTTTTATTGACCTAACGTAGACAGTACTTTTATTGACCTAACGTAGACAGTACTTTTATTGACCTAATGTAGACAGTACTTTTATTGACCTAATGTAGACAGTACTTTTATTGACCTAATGTAGACAGTACTTTTATTGACCTAACAGACAGTACTTTTATTGACCTAACGTAGACAGTACTTTTATTGACCTAACTGACAGTACTTTTATTGACCTAATGTAGACAGTACTTTTATTGACCTAATGTAGACAGTACTTTTATTGACCTAACAGACAGTACTTTTATTGACCTAATGTAGACAGTACTTTTATTGACCTAACGTAGACAGTACTTTTATTGACCTAATGTAGACAGTACTTTTATTGACCTAACGTAGACAGTACTTTTATTGACCTAACTGACAGTACTTTTATTGACCTAATGTAGACAGTACTTTTATTGACCTAATGTAGACAGTACTTTTATTGACCTAACGTAGACAGTACTTTTATTGACCTAACAGACAGTACTTTTATTGACCTAATGTAGACAGTACTTTTATTGACCTAACGTAGACAGTACTTTTATTGACCTAACTGACAGTACTTTTATTGACCTAACTGACAGTACTTTTATTGACCTAACGTAGACAGTACTTTTATTGACCTAATGTAGACAGTACTTTTATTGACCTAACAGACAGTACTTTTATTGACCTAATGTAGACAGTACTTTTATTGACCTAATGTAGACAGTACTTTTATTGACCTAACTGACAGTACTTTTATTGACCTAATGTAGACAGTACTTTTATTGACCTAATGTAGACAGTACTTTTATTGACCTAACTGACAGTACTTTTATTGACCTAATGTAGACAGTACTTTTATTGACCTAATGTAGACAGTACTTTTATTGACCTAATGTAGACAGTACTTTTATTGACCTAATGTAGACAGTACTTTTATTGACCTAACGTAGACAGTACTTTTATTGACCTAATGTAGACAGTACTTTTATTGACCTAATGTAGACAGTACTTTTATTGACCTAACTGACAGTACTTTTATTGACCTAATGTAGACAGTACTTTTATTGACCTAATGTAGACAGTACTTTTATTGACCTAACTGACAGTACTTTTATTGACCTAATGTAGACAGTACTTTTATTGACCTAATGTAGACAGTACTTTTATTGACCTAATGTAGACAGTACTTTTATTGACCTAATGTAGACAGTACTTTTATTGACCTAACTGACAGTACTTTTATTGACCTAATGTAGACAGTACTTTTATTGACCTAATGTAGACAGTACTTTTATTGACCTAACGTAGACAGTACTTTTATTGACCTAACTGACAGTACTTTTATTGACCTAATGTAGACAGTACTTTTATTGACCTAATGTAGACAGTACTTTTATTGACCTAACGTAGACAGTACTTTTATTGACCTAATGTAGACAGTACTTTTATTGACCTAACGTAGACAGTACTTTTATTGACCTAATGTAGACAGTACTTTTATTGACCTAATGTAGACAGTACTTTTATTGACCTAACGTAGACAGTACTTTTATTGACCTAATGTAGACAGTACTTTTATTGACCTAATGTAGACAGTACTTTTATTGACCTAATGTAGACAGTACTTTTATTGACCTAATGTAGACAGTACTTTTATTGACCTAATGTAGACAGTACTTTTATTGACCTAATGTAGACAGTACTTTTATTGACCTAATGTAGACAGTACTTTTATTGACCTAATGTAGACAGTACTTTTATTGACCTAACGTAGACAGTACTTCTATTGACCTAACGTAGACAGTACTTTTATTGACCTAACGTAGACAGTACTTCTATTGACCTAACGTAGACAGTACTTCTATTGACCTAACGTAGACAGTACTTTTATTGACCTAATGTAGACAGTACTTTTATTGACCTAATGTAGACAGTACTTTTATTGACCTAACTGACAGTACTTTTATTGACCTAATGTAGACAGTACTTTTATTGACCTAATGTAGACAGTACTTTTATTGACCTAACGTAGACAGTACTTTTATTGACCTAACTGACAGTACTTTTATTGACCTAATGTAGACAGTACTTTTATTGACCTAATGTAGACAGTACTTTTATTGACCTAACGTAGACAGTACTTTTATTGACCTAACAGACAGTACTTTTATTGACCTAATGTAGACAGTACTTTTATTGACCTAACGTAGACAGTACTTTTATTGACCTAACTGACAGTACTTTTATTGACCTAACTGACAGTACTTTTATTGACCTAACGTAGACAGTACTTTTATTGACCTAATGTAGACAGTACTTTTATTGACCTAACAGACAGTACTTTTATTGACCTAATGTAGACAGTACTTTTATTGACCTAATGTAGACAGTACTTTTATTGACCTAACTGACAGTACTTTTATTGACCTAATGTAGACAGTACTTTTATTGACCTAATGTAGACAGTACTTTTATTGACCTAACTGACAGTACTTTTATTGACCTAATGTAGACAGTACTTTTATTGACCTAATGTAGACAGTACTTTTATTGACCTAATGTAGACAGTACTTTTATTGACCTAATGTAGACAGTACTTTTATTGACCTAACGTAGACAGTACTTTTATTGACCTAATGTAGACAGTACTTTTATTGACCTAATGTAGACAGTACTTTTATTGACCTAACTGACAGTACTTTTATTGACCTAATGTAGACAGTACTTTTATTGACCTAATGTAGACAGTACTTTTATTGACCTAACAGACAGTACTTTTATTGACCTAACTGACAGTACTTTTATTGACCTAACGTAGACAGTACTTTTATTGACCTAACGTAGACAGTACTTTTATTGACCTAATGTAGACAGTACTTTTATTGACCTAATGTAGACAGTACTTTTATTGACCTAATGTAGACAGTACTTTTATTGACCTAACAGACAGTACTTTTATTGACCTAACGTAGACAGTACTTTTATTGACCTAACTGACAGTACTTTTATTGACCTAATGTAGACAGTACTTTTATTGACCTAATGTAGACAGTACTTTTATTGACCTAACAGACAGTACTTTTATTGACCTAATGTAGACAGTACTTTTATTGACCTAACGTAGACAGTACTTTTATTGACCTAATGTAGACAGTACTTTTATTGACCTAACGTAGACAGTACTTTTATTGACCTAACTGACAGTACTTTTATTGACCTAATGTAGACAGTACTTTTATTGACCTAATGTAGACAGTACTTTTATTGACCTAACGTAGACAGTACTTTTATTGACCTAACAGACAGTACTTTTATTGACCTAATGTAGACAGTACTTTTATTGACCTAACGTAGACAGTACTTTTATTGACCTAACTGACAGTACTTTTATTGACCTAACTGACAGTACTTTTATTGACCTAACGTAGACAGTACTTTTATTGACCTAATGTAGACAGTACTTTTATTGACCTAACAGACAGTACTTTTATTGACCTAATGTAGACAGTACTTTTATTGACCTAATGTAGACAGTACTTTTATTGACCTAACTGACAGTACTTTTATTGACCTAATGTAGACAGTACTTTTATTGACCTAATGTAGACAGTACTTTTATTGACCTAACTGACAGTACTTTTATTGACCTAATGTAGACAGTACTTTTATTGACCTAATGTAGACAGTACTTTTATTGACCTAATGTAGACAGTACTTTTATTGACCTAATGTAGACAGTACTTTTATTGACCTAACGTAGACAGTACTTTTATTGACCTAATGTAGACAGTACTTTTATTGACCTAATGTAGACAGTACTTTTATTGACCTAACTGACAGTACTTTTATTGACCTAATGTAGACAGTACTTTTATTGACCTAATGTAGACAGTACTTTTATTGACCTAACTGACAGTACTTTTATTGACCTAATGTAGACAGTACTTTTATTGACCTAATGTAGACAGTACTTTTATTGACCTAATGTAGACAGTACTTTTATTGACCTAATGTAGACAGTACTTTTATTGACCTAACTGACAGTACTTTTATTGACCTAATGTAGACAGTACTTTTATTGACCTAATGTAGACAGTACTTTTATTGACCTAACGTAGACAGTACTTTTATTGACCTAACTGACAGTACTTTTATTGACCTAATGTAGACAGTACTTTTATTGACCTAATGTAGACAGTACTTTTATTGACCTAACAGACAGTACTTTTATTGACCTAATGTAGACAGTACTTTTATTGACCTAACGTAGACAGTACTTTTATTGACCTAATGTAGACAGTACTTTTATTGACCTAATGTAGACAGTACTTTTATTGACCTAACGTAGACAGTACTTTTATTGACCTAATGTAGACAGTACTTTTATTGACCTAATGTAGACAGTACTTTTATTGACCTAATGTAGACAGTACTTTTATTGACCTAATGTAGACAGTACTTTTATTGACCTAATGTAGACAGTACTTTTATTGACCTAATGTAGACAGTACTTTTATTGACCTAATGTAGACAGTACTTTTATTGACCTAATGTAGACAGTACTTTTATTGACCTAACGTAGACAGTACTTCTATTGACCTAACGTAGACAGTACTTTTATTGACCTAACGTAGACAGTACTTCTATTGACCTAACGTAGACAGTACTTCTATTGACCTAACGTAGACAGTACTTTTATTGACCTAATGTAGACAGTACTTTTATTGACCTAATGTAGACAGTACTTTTATTGACCTAACTGACAGTACTTTTATTGACCTAATGTAGACAGTACTTTTATTGACCTAATGTAGACAGTACTTTTATTGACCTAACGTAGACAGTACTTTTATTGACCTAACTGACAGTACTTTTATTGACCTAATGTAGACAGTACTTTTATTGACCTAATGTAGACAGTACTTTTATTGACCTAACGTAGACAGTACTTTTATTGACCTAACAGACAGTACTTTTATTGACCTAATGTAGACAGTACTTTTATTGACCTAACGTAGACAGTACTTTTATTGACCTAACTGACAGTACTTTTATTGACCTAACTGACAGTACTTTTATTGACCTAACGTAGACAGTACTTTTATTGACCTAATGTAGACAGTACTTTTATTGACCTAACAGACAGTACTTTTATTGACCTAATGTAGACAGTACTTTTATTGACCTAATGTAGACAGTACTTTTATTGACCTAACTGACAGTACTTTTATTGACCTAATGTAGACAGTACTTTTATTGACCTAATGTAGACAGTACTTTTATTGACCTAACTGACAGTACTTTTATTGACCTAATGTAGACAGTACTTTTATTGACCTAATGTAGACAGTACTTTTATTGACCTAATGTAGACAGTACTTTTATTGACCTAATGTAGACAGTACTTTTATTGACCTAACGTAGACAGTACTTTTATTGACCTAATGTAGACAGTACTTTTATTGACCTAATGTAGACAGTACTTTTATTGACCTAACTGACAGTACTTTTATTGACCTAATGTAGACAGTACTTTTATTGACCTAATGTAGACAGTACTTTTATTGACCTAACTGACAGTACTTTTATTGACCTAATGTAGACAGTACTTTTATTGACCTAATGTAGACAGTACTTTTATTGACCTAATGTAGACAGTACTTTTATTGACCTAATGTAGACAGTACTTTTATTGACCTAACTGACAGTACTTTTATTGACCTAATGTAGACAGTACTTTTATTGACCTAATGTAGACAGTACTTTTATTGACCTAACGTAGACAGTACTTTTATTGACCTAACTGACAGTACTTTTATTGACCTAATGTAGACAGTACTTTTATTGACCTAATGTAGACAGTACTTTTATTGACCTAACGTAGACAGTACTTTTATTGACCTAATGTAGACAGTACTTTTATTGACCTAACGTAGACAGTACTTTTATTGACCTAATGTAGACAGTACTTTTATTGACCTAATGTAGACAGTACTTTTATTGACCTAACGTAGACAGTACTTTTATTGACCTAATGTAGACAGTACTTTTATTGACCTAATGTAGACAGTACTTTTATTGACCTAATGTAGACAGTACTTTTATTGACCTAATGTAGACAGTACTTTTATTGACCTAATGTAGACAGTACTTTTATTGACCTAATGTAGACAGTACTTTTATTGACCTAATGTAGACAGTACTTTTATTGACCTAATGTAGACAGTACTTTTATTGACCTAACGTAGACAGTACTTCTATTGACCTAACGTAGACAGTACTTTTATTGACCTAACGTAGACAGTACTTCTATTGACCTAACGTAGACAGTACTTCTATTGACCTAACGTAGACAGTACTTTTATTGACCTAATGTAGACAGTACTTTTATTGACCTAATGTAGACAGTACTTTTATTGACCTAACTGACAGTACTTTTATTGACCTAATGTAGACAGTACTTTTATTGACCTAACTGACAGTACTTCTATTGACCTAACGTAGACAGTACTTTTATTGACCTAACGTAGACAGTACTTCTATTGACCTAACGTAGACAGTACTTTTATTGACCTAATGTAGACAGTACTTTTATTGACCTAATGTAGACAGTACTTTTATTGACCTAACTGACAGTACTTTTATTGACCTAATGTAGACAGTACTTTTATTGACCTAACTGACAGTACTTTTATTGACCTAATGTAGACAGTACTTTTATTGACCTAACGTAGACAGTACTTTTATTGACCTAACGTAGACAGTACTTTTATTGACCTAATGTAGACAGTACTTTTATTGACCTAATGTAGACAGCACTTTTATTGACCTAACGTAGACAGTACTTTTATTGACCTAATGTAGACAGTACTTTTATTGACCTAACTGACAGTACTTTTATTGACCTAATGTAGACAGTACTTTTATTGACCTAATGTAGACAGTACTTTTATTGACCTAATGTAGACAGTACTTTTATTGACCTAACGTAGACAGTACTTCTATTGACCTAATGTAGACAGTACTTTTATTGACCTAACGTAGACAGTACTTTTATTGACCTAATGTAGACAGCACTTTTATTGACCTAACGTAGACAGTACTTTTATTGACCTAATGTAGACAGTACTTTTATTGACCTAACGTAGACAGTACTTTTATTGACCTAATGTAGACAGTACTTTTATTGACCTAATGTAGACAGTACTTTTATTGACCTAATGTAGACAGTACTTTTATTGACCTAATGTAGACAGTACTTTTATTGACCTAACGTAGACAGTACTTTTATTGACCTAATGTAGACAGTACTTTTATTGACCTAATGTAGACAGTACTTTTATTGACCTAACGTAGACAGTACTTTTATTGACCTAATGTAGACAGTACTTTTATTGACCTAATGTAGACAGTACTTTTATTGACCTAACGTAGACAGTACTTTTATTGACCTAACTGACAGTACTTTTATTGACCTAACTGACAGTACTTTTATTGACCTAATGTAGACAGTACTTTTATTGACCTAATGTAGACAGTACTTTTATTGACCTAATGTAGACAGTACTTTTATTGACCTAATGTAGACAGTACTTTTATTGACCTAACGTAGACAGTACTTTTATTGACCTAACTGACAGTACTTTTATTGACCTAACTGACAGTACTTTTATTGACCTAATGTAGACAGTACTTTTATTGACCTAATGTAGACAGTACTTTTATTGACCTAATGTAGACAGTACTTTTATTGACCTAATGTAGACAGTACTTTTATTGACCTAATGTAGACAGTACTTTTATTGACCTAATGTAGACAGTACTTTTATTGACCTAACGTAGACAGTACTTTTATTGACCTAACAGACAGTACTTTTATTGACCTAACAGACAGTACTTTTATTGACCTAATGTAGACAGTACTTTTATTGACCTAATGTAGACAGTAGTTTTATTGACCTAACGTAGACAGTACTTTTATTGACCTAATGTAGACAGTACTTTTATTGACCTAATGTAGACACTACTTTTATTGACCTAATGTAGACAGTACTTTTATTGACCTAATGTAGACAGTAGTTTTATTGACCTAACGTAGACAGTACTTTTATTGACCTAATGTAGACAGTACTTTTATTGACCTAATGTAGACACTACTTTTATTGACCTAATGTAGACAGTACTTTTATTGACCTAATGTAGACAGTACTTTTATTGACCTAATGTAGACAGTACTTTTATTGACCTAACTGACAGTACTTTTATTGACCTAATGTAGACAGTACTTTTATTGACCTAATGTAGACAGTACTTTTATTGACCTAATGTAGACAGTACTTTTATTGACCTAATGTAGACAGTACTTTTATTGACCTAATGTAGACAGTACTTTTATTGACCTAATGTAGACAGTACTTTTATTGACCTAATGTAGACAGTACTTTTATTGACCTAATGTAGACAGTACTTTTATTGACCTAACGTAGACAGTACTTTTATTGACCTAATGTAGACAGTACTTTTATTGACCTAATGTAGACAGCACTTTTATTGACCTAACAGACAGTACTTTTATTGACCTAACAGACAGTACTTTTATTGCTCAATAGGACAATAGTGGCAAGTATAAAAAAGTCCTTAAAACATAGTAAACAAACATAGCACAGACTATCACATCCTGGTATCTACAACACACACAAACCAAGCCAAGCTCTACAATGAAGGAGTAATGAACCTCAGCCAGATAGATTATGCAACTCAATCCATCAAGGAAAGAACACCATCTAAATAAAGTTGAAAGAAAGCCAATACATGCTTTTACAAGTGGCTGGCTTATGAAAAAAATCTATGTCTGGCTCTCTCTTGGAGCTGCTTTGAAATCTGGTCCAGGGTCATTTGAGGTTACTAGTTTACCATCAAATTGAGTTTACTCTCCGTTCTAGCATAATCAAGGGCGGCTCAGGTGAAGTAGTCGTATGAGGTCTATTGAAAGAGCAAGGCTGAGAACAAAGAAAGAGAGGCCAAACACAGCATACTGAATGCTGATCCCAGGTGCTTCTATTGGCCCTGTCCTGCACCACAATACAGACAGAGCCCGATACGGCTGTGGTAGCCTTCGTCAAGACTGGGATACACTCGTACATACACATACATACGCACACAACTAACCCCCACCCACCCACCACACCCACAGCCCGTCCTGACCCCAGCAGCGTACCAGTGTCATGATACCCATGCGCTCCATGTCTGCGGTGCTGCGGTGGTCCAACTTGGGGGTGGAGTGTCCGCTGGGCGGGGAGGAAGAGGCCAGGGAGGAGGCGGTGGCCGAGGCGGTGATGGAGGCTCCGGGGTGGTGCATACGGGCCAGGTTGAGACCCTCCAGGCTGACGCTGGCCACACGGTTCTCTATCTCCTCCGCCCGCAGCTCTGTCGACTCCTTCTCCTCCTGGATCAGTCTGGGAAAGAGGGGGAGGCAGAGAGGGAGGGAGGGATTGATTAGACTTATTTCACAGCTGTA
Organism: Salvelinus alpinus; assembly: GCF_045679555.1. Lineage (NCBI taxonomy): Eukaryota > Metazoa > Chordata > Actinopteri > Salmoniformes > Salmonidae > Salvelinus > Salvelinus alpinus. The sequence goes on from NC_092122.1 coordinate 14,900,004, forward strand.
TTCAGCCACTGAATATATAGAAAGATCATTCATCCAACAAGATTCTGAGAATTCTCAGAATCCCTTGGTCCTTTGTGGTTCAATTCTCTGGATGTTCATGGAAATCCCCACTGCAGACCCATAGGGCTCCTCTTAAAGACAAAGCCGGGAGACAAAAAGCCAGTTCATTACTCATAAACCATATAGGCGCACAACACTACCTCACAACACTAATTAGTTTAGAAATTAATTCAGAGGGCTTTCTGCCATCGGAGCTGAAATCGTATTCCAACTCAGCATAATCACCCTGATGAGGCATGTCTCTATCGATTGTGCTTATAAGCAAAAAACAATAAAGGCCTTAGGTAAATTAACAACACTTCGCTTTAAAATGTCACTTAAGCTTAGGGTTGTGTGAAATAATACTTTGCTAATCACCAGACAAGAAGATCAGTACAATATTAACAAGCAAGTAACAGACCTTGTATCTTGAATAAGCCCAAACCAGTAAATATTGTTGTTTGATTTCAAACTGTGTCAGGCTCCCAATGTTAACCAAGTGGTAATCATCTTAATACAATAGATTATTCTGACAGCTAACTGGGTAAATGATCAATACTTGAATAAAACTACAGTATATCAGTGTCAGCTCCTCGCAGCTTTTCTAGGTACTGTAACTGGCAGTATCTGAGGTTTGTGTTTATTCATCTAGACAGGGCATCACACTCTGCAGACAAGAGCCAACAAGCTTCTGCCCTGAAGACAAGTGTGTCCACACACATCCCTGGGTATCCAATCAATTACTGTCTAATTAATTCAATTTCATCGCCACAGAAACCAGAGGCACGTAGCCCACTGATAGGATGAGCCAGCCTTAGGGGTGGAGAAAGCTAGGCCGACACCCTGAAGCTCTCCCTCACGTCAAGCACTAAGAGGCATATTTTACCGATCAACAATGAAGTGACCAACATGGATTAATCAAATCAATGTGTCAGTAATGTTTCCCAAGGAACTTTATCCGCCTAACATACAACTTGATTTACATAAAGATCAGTCACTAGGGGTGTTTCCTGACAATGAGACCCACAGTTTTTATCTGGTCCCTAGCATGGTCTGTCCAATAAGAGCAGGGTTAAAGTCAGGTAAATGTCTGGTCCCTCGCATGGTCTGTCCAATAAGAGCAGGGTTAAAGTCAGGTAAATGTCTAGTCCCTAGCATGGTCTGTCCAATAAGAGCAGGGTTAAAGTCAGGTAAATGTCTAGTCCCTAGCATGGTCTGTCCAATAAGAGCAGGGTTAAAGTCAGGTAAATGTCTGGTCCCTCGCATGGTCTGTCCAATAAGAGCAGGGTTAAAGTCAGGTAAATGTCTAGTCCCTAGCATGGTCTGTCCAATAAGAGCAGGGTTAAGGTCAGGTAAATGTCTAGTCCCTAGCATGGTCTGTCCAATAAGAGCAGGGTTAAAGTCAGGTAAATGTCTGGTCCCTCGCATGGTCTGTCCAATAAGAGCAGGGTTAAAGTCAGGTAAATGTCTAGTCCCTAGCATGTTCTGTCCAATAAGAGCAGGGTTAAAGTCAGGTAAATGTCTGGTCCCTCGCATGGTCTGTCCAATAAGAGCAGGGTTAAAGTCAGGTAAATGTCTGGTCCCTCGCATGGTCTGTCCAATAAGAGCAGGGTTAAAGTCAGGTAAATGTCTAGTCCCTAGCATGGTCTGTCCAATAAGAGCAGGGTTAAAGTCAGGTAAATGTCTAGTCCCTAGCATGGTCTGTCCAATAAGAGCAGGGTTAAGGTCAGGTAAATGTCTGGTCCCTAGCATAGTCTGTCCAATAAGAGCAGGGTTAAAGTCAGGTAAATGTCTGGTCCCTAGCATGGTCTGTCCAATAAGAGCAGGGTTAAAGTCAGGTAAATGTCTAGTCCCTAGCATGCTCTGTCCAATAAGAGCAGGGTTAAAGTCAGGTAAATGTCTAGTCCCTAGCATGGTCTGTCCAATAAGAGCAGGGTTAAGGTCAGGTAAATGTCTGGTCCCTAGCATGGTCTGTCCAATAAGAGCAGGGTTAAAGTCAGGTAAATGTCTGGTCCCTAGCATGGTCTGTCCAATAAGAGCAGGGTTAAGGTCAGGTAAATGTCTAGTCCCTAGCATGCTCTGTCCAAAAAGAGCAGGGTTAAAGTCAGGTAAATGTCTGGTCCCTAGCATGGTCTGTCCAATAAGAGCAGGGTTAAAGTCAGGTAAATGTCTGGTCCCTAGCATGGTCTGTCCAATAAGAGCAGGGTTAAGGTCAGGTAAATGTCTAGTCCCTAGCATGGTCTGTCCAATAAGAGCAGGGTTAAAGTCAGGTAAATGTCTGGTCCCTAGCATAGTCTGTCCAATAAGAGCAGGGTTAAGGTCAGGTAAATGTCTAGTCCCTAGCATGGTCTGTCCAATAAGAGCAGGGTTAAAGTCAGGTAAATGTCTAGTCCCTAGCATGGTCTGTCCAATAAGAGCAGGGTTAAAGTCAGCTAAATGTCTAGTCCCTAGCATGGTCTGTCCAATAAGAGCAGGGTTAAGGTCAGGTAAATGTCTGGTCCCTAGCATGCTCTGTCCAATAAGAGCAGGGTTAAGGTCAGGTAAATGTCTGGTCCCTAGCATGGTCTGTCCAATAAGAGCAGGGTTAAAGTCAGGTAAATGTCTGGTCCCTAGCATGTTCTGTCCAATAAGAGCAGGGTTAAGGTCAGGTAAATGTCTGGTCCCTAGCATGGTCTGTCCAATAAGAGCAGGGTTAAAGTCAGGTAAATGTCTGGTCCCTAGCATGGTCTGTCCAATAAGAGCAGGGTTAAAGTCAGGTAAATGTCTGGTCCCTAGCATGGTCTGTCCAATAAGAGCAGGGTTAAAGTCAGGTAAATGTCTGGTCCCTAGCATGTTCTGTCCAATAAGAGCAGGGTTAAAGTCAGGTAAATGTCTAGTCCCTAGCATGGTCTGTCCAATAAGAGCAGGGTTAAGGTCAGGTAAATGTCTGGTCCCTAGCATGGTCTGTCCAATAAGAGCAGGGTTAAGGTCAGGTAAATGTCTAGTCCCTAGCATGGTCTGTCCAATAAGAGCAGGGTTAAAGTCAGGTAAATGTCTAGTCCCTAGCATGGTCTGTCCAATAAGAGCAGGGTTAAAGTCAGGTAAATGTCTAGTCCCTAGCATGGTCTGTCCAATAAGAGCAGGGTTAAAGTCAGGTAAATGTCTGGTCCCTAGCATGTTCTGTCCAATAAGAGCAGGGTTAAAGTCAGGTAAATGTCTAGTCCCTAGCATGGTCTGTCCAATAAGAGCAGGGTTAAGGTCAGGTAAATGTCTGGTCCCTAGCATGGTCTGTCCAATAAGAGCAGGGTTAAGGTCAGGTAAATGTCTGGTCCCTAGTATGGTCTGTCCAATAAGAGCAGGGTTAAAGTCAGGTAAATGTCTGGTCCCTAGTATGGTCTGTCCAATAAGAGCAGGGTTAAAGTCAGGTAAATGTCTGGTCCCTAGTATGGTCTGTCCAATAAGAGCAGGGTTAAAGTCAGGTAAATGTCTGGTCCCTAGTATGGTCTGTCCAATAAGAGCAGGGTTAACGTCAGGTAAATGTCTGGTCCCTAGCATGTTCTGTCCAATAAGAGCAGGGTTAAAGTCAGGTAAATGTCTAGTCCCTAGCATGGTCTGTCCAATAAGAGCAGGGTTAAGGTCAGGTAAATGTCTGGTCCCTAGCATGGTCTGTCCAATAAGAGCAGGGTTAAGGTCAGGTAAATGTCTAGTCCCTAGCATGGTCTGTCCAATAAGAGCAGGGTTAAAGTCAGGTAAATGTCTAGTCCCTAGCATGGTCTGTCCAATAAGAGCAGGGTTAAAGTCAGGTAAATGTCTAGTCCCTAGCATGGTCTGTCCAATAAGAGCAGGGTTAAAGTCAGGTAAATGTCTGGTCCCTAGCATGTTCTGTCCAATAAGAGCAGGGTTAAAGTCAGGTAAATGTCTAGTCCCTAGCATGGTCTGTCCAATAAGAGCAGGGTTAAGGTCAGGTAAATGTCTGGTCCCTAGCATGGTCTGTCCAATAAGAGCAGGGTTAAAGTCAGGTAAATGTCTGGTCCCTAGCATGGTCTGTCCAATAAGAGCAGGGTTAAAGTCAGGTAAATGTCTAGTCCCTAGCATGGTCTATTCAATAAGAGCAGGGTTAAGGTCAGGTAAATGTCTGGTCCCTAGCATGGTCTGTCCAATAAGAGCAGGTTTAAAGTCAGGTAAATGTCTAGTCCCTAGCATGGTCTGTCCAATAAGAGCAGGGTTAAAGTCAGGTAAATGTCTGGTCCCTAGCATGTTCTGTCCAATAAGAGCAGGGTTAAAGTCAGGTAAATGTCTAGTCCCTAGCATGGTCTGTCCAATAAGAGCAGGGTTAAGGTCAGGTAAATGTCTGGTCCCTAGCATGGTCTGTCCAATAAGAGCAGGGTTAAGGTCAGGTAAATGTCTGGTCCCTAGTATGGTCTGTCCAATAAGAGCAGGGTTAAAGTCAGGTAAATGTCTGGTCCCTAGCATGTTCTGTCCAATAAGAGCAGGGTTAAAGTCAGGTAAATGTCTAGTCCCTAGCATGGTCTGTCCAATAAGAGCAGGGTTAAGGTCAGGTAAATGTCTGGTCCCTAGCATGGTCTGTCCAATAAGAGCAGGGTTAAGGTCAGGTAAATGTCTAGTCCCTAGCATGGTCTGTCCAATAAGAGCAGGGTTAAAGTCAGGTAAATGTCTAGTCCCTAGCATGGTCTGTCCAATAAGAGCAGGGTTAAAGTCAGGTAAATGTCTAGTCCCTAGCATGGTCTGTCCAATAAGAGCAGGGTTAAAGTCAGGTAAATGTCTGGTCCCTAGCATGTTCTGTCCAATAAGAGCAGGGTTAAAGTCAGGTAAATGTCTAGTCCCTAGCATGGTCTGTCCAATAAGAGCAGGGTTAAGGTCAGGTAAATGTCTGGTCCCTAGCATGGTCTGTCCAATAAGAGCAGGGTTAAGGTCAGGTAAATGTCTGGTCCCTAGTATGGTCTGTCCAATAAGAGCAGGGTTAAAGTCAGGTAAATGTCTGGTCCCTAGTATGGTCTGTCCAATAAGAGCAGGGTTAAAGTCAGGTAAATGTCTGGTCCCTAGTATGGTCTGTCCAATAAGAGCAGGGTTAAAGTCAGGTAAATGTCTGGTCCCTAGTATGGTCTGTCCAATAAGAGCAGGGTTAAGGTCAGGTAAATGTCTGGTCCCTAGCATGGTCTGTCCAATAAGAGCAGGGTTAAGGTCAGGTAAATGTCTAGTCCCTAGCATGGTCTGTCCAATAAGAGCAGGGTTAAAGTCAGGTAAATGTCTAGTCCCTAGCATGGTCTGTCCAATAAGAGCAGGGTTAAAGTCAGGTAAATGTCTAGTCCCTAGCATGGTCTGTCCAATAAGAGCAGGGTTAAAGTCAGGTAAATGTCTGGTCCCTAGCATGTTCTGTCCAATAAGAGCAGGGTTAAAGTCAGGTAAATGTCTAGTCCCTAGCATGGTCTGTCCAATAAGAGCAGGGTTAAGGTCAGGTAAATGTCTGGTCCCTAGCATGGTCTGTCCAATAAGAGCAGGGTTAAAGTCAGGTAAATGTCTGGTCCCTAGCATGGTCTGTCCAATAAGAGCAGGGTTAAAGTCAGGTAAATGTCTGGTCCCTAGCATGCTCTGTCCAATAAGAGCAGGGTTAAAGTCAGGTAAATGTCTAGTCCCTAGCATGGTCTGTCCAATAAGAGCAGGGTTAAAGTCCCGTACCGTATCTCTTTGTTAATGGCGTCCAGCTGCTCCTGCAGCATCATGGCTAGGGTCTGGGCGTCTGAGTGACCGCCGGGGGACAGCAGGTCCATGGAGCTGAACATGGTCTCCCGGTCATCGTCATCAATGTCCGACATGTCAGACATCTCACTCTCAAACGGGTGGCTACCCAGGATGCCTAGCTGCTGAGAGCGCCACTCATGCTCCCCCAGTGACTTAGCCTGTTGGGGAGGGAGGGTTCACAGATACAGAAGTGTGCACTAATCAAGGGAAGTGTGCACTAATCAAGGGAAGTGTGCACTAATCAAGGGAAGTGTGCACTAATCAAGGGAAGGGAGTGTTCTTGAGGTAAACCTGGTAAAACATCATGGGCAGGATGACATAACTGTAGAGAGATGTGAAAGTTTTATGTAAAGAGACTTGAATATGTTTTTGCACTGTACAAATATTACAGCACACATTATGATTAATGCATTCAATGCAGTATTTTGGTTTGATAAAATAATTGGCTAAGTAAAGCTGTCAGCTTTAGGGAGCCTAAAATGTCTCTACTAATTCTCCTTTCATCAGACAAAATAATGAGGCTTGACTTTTAATACGCCCCAAAGTATCTTAATAAACCATTAAATAGTTTTTAATTTTAAAAAAATACGCTGAAACAAGCTTCTAAGATGAATGCAGAATGTCAGTATTTATCAGGTTATTTCAGTCTTCATGGTGATTTATGTTACAATCCTGAGACACTGTAACAGTAGCAATTTATAACAATGATCCTCAAAGGCAATGCTAACCAATCACACCCATCTCCAACAGGTTTCCCTCTGTCGTGCTAATGCTAACAGTCTGGCTCCATGCAACCATGTATGTCATACAGACCTGAGTTCAAAGACTTTATCTGTACTTGTTTAAGCTTTCCTGGCTTAATGGATATAATAGTCCTACTACTGCCTCTACCTCAGCCAGGGCTGACCAGAGAGAGACTAGTTCCTGACCTTGCTCTCGTCCCTGCGGAGACCCATGCGTCCTCTCCTGGGCCTGCGGATGACCTTGGCTGACCGGTAGTGGTCTGACTGGGTCTCAGCTAGGGAGCCCAGGGAGAAGCGGAGCTCCCCCGACGTGTCCAGGTGAGACCTGATAGATAGATAGATAGATAGATAGATAGATAGATAGATAAAGAGAGAGACAGAAACACAGAGAGAGAGAGAGAGAGAGAACATGCATGTCAGACACCGTAACATCAAGTTTGTTCAAAGGCAGCACTGAAATCGCAGATATTGTGCAAAGAATAATACCAAAACCAAGAGGATCTGCTTGTTTAAAATGGCCTGCTTGCTTATCTAGTATGAAGACAGTGTTGTGATGTATCAGGCAATTTGTAAGGAATCAACAGTCAGTGCTTGTGTGGTTTTCAACCGGTGGCAAATTGCTTTTCTAATGAGTTGTGACTGAAGAGGACAATCAGGAGATCATGACAGCTGCTGTCATCACAGAACTCCAGCCCAGTTATTGGACTTTATCACACATTTTGTCAGTGGAAAAATGTTATCTCATTTAAATGTAGGTATTGGAGGGAAGCAGAAGGATCTATGTAGTGATGCTATCTCTAATCATCTCAGAGAAATGTAGCTGAATCTAAATGGAGATGTTGGGAAAATGTTAGTTATGTGCTGTCACTACTCCATCTTGAACAAACAGAGACATGACATATTATTTCTGAGGGTTTCTGTAGGATATCTATATAAAAGGAATCCCCCAACCAGACACACACACACACACACAAACTACACTGAGAGTACAAAACATTAAGGACACCTGCTCTTTCCATGACATACAGTGGGGAGAACAAGTATTTGATACACTGCCGATTTTGCAGGTTTTCCTACTTACAAAGCATGTAGAGGTCTGTAATTTTTATCATAGATACACTTCAACTGTGAGAGACAGAATCTAAAACAAAAATCCAGAAAATCACATTGTATGATTTTTAAGTAATTCATTTGCATTTTATTGCATGACATAAGTATTTGATACATCAGAAAAGCAGAACTTAATATTGGGTACAGAAACCTTTGTTTGCAATTACAGAGATCATACGTTTCCTGTAGTTCTTGACCAGGTTTGTACACACTGCAGCAGGGATTTTGGCCCACTCCTCCATACAGACGTTCTCCAGATCCTTCAGGTTTCGGGGCTGTCGCTGGGCAATACGGACTTTCAGCTCCCTCCAAAGATTTTCTATTGGGTTCAGGTCTGGAGACTGGGTAGGCCACTCCAGGACCTTGAGATGCTTCTTACGGAGCAACTCCTTAGTTGCCCTGGCTGTGTGTTTCGGGTCGTTGTCATGCTGGAAGACCCAGCCACGACCCATCTCAATGCTCTTACTGAGGGAAGGAGGTTGTTGGCCAAGATCTCGCGATACATGGCCCCATCCATCCTCCCCTCAATACAGTGCAGCCGCCCTGTGCCCTTTGCAGAAAAGCATCCCCAAAGAATGATGTTTCCACCTCCATGCCTCACGGTTGGGATGGTGTTCTTGGGGTTGTACTCATCCTTCTTCTTCCTCCAAACACGGCGAGTGGAGTTTAGACCAAAAAGCTCTATTTTTGTCACATCAAACCACATGACCTTCTCCCATTCCTCCTCTGGATCACCCAGATGGTCATTGGCAAACTTCAGACGAACCTGGACATGCGCTGGCTTGAGCAGGGGGACCTTGCGTGCGCTGCAGGATTTTAATCCATGGCGGCGTAGTGTGTTACTAATGGTTTTCTTTGAGACTGTGGTCCCAGCTCTCTTCAGGTCATTGACCAGGTCCTGCCGTGTAGTTCTGGGCTGATCCCTCACCTGGGCTGATCCCTCATGATCATTGATTCCCCACGAGGTGAGATCTTGCATGGAGCCCCAGACCGAGGGTGATTGACCATCATCTTGAACTTCTTCCATTTTTTTATAATTGCACCAACAGCTGTTGCCTTCTCACCAAGCTGCTTGCCTATTATCCTGTAGCCCATCCCAGCCTTGTGCAGGTCTACAATTTCATCCCTGATGTCCTTACACAGCTCTCTGGTCTTGGCCATTGTGGAGAGGTTGGAGTCTGTTTGATTGAGTGTGTGGACAGGTGTCTTTTATACAGGTAACGAGTTCAAACATGTGCAGTTAATACAGGTAATGAGTGGAGAACAGGAGGGCTTCTTAAAGAAAAACGAACAGGTCTGTGAGAGCCGGAATTCTTACTGGTTGGTAGGTGATCAAATACTTATGTCATGCAATAAAATGCAAATTAATTACTTAAAAATCATACAATGTGATTTTCTGGATTTTTGTTTTAGATTCCGTCTCTCACAGTTGAAGTGTACCTATGATAAAAATGACAGACCTCTACATGCTTTGTAAGTAGGAAAACCTGCAAAATCGGCAGTGTATCAAATACTTGTTCTCCCCACTGTAGAATGACCAGGTGAATCCAGGTGAAAGCCATGATCCCTTGAAATCAGTGTAGATGAAGGGGAGGAGACAGGTTTTTTAAGCCTTGAGACAATTGAGACATGGATTGTGTATGTGTGCCATGTGTGACAATGAGCAAGTGCATTTAAGTGCATTGGGACAGTCTATGGTAGTAGGTGCCAGAGGCACTGGTTTGTGTCAAGAACTGCAACTGTGCTGGGTTTTTCACGCTCAACAGTTTCCCATGTGTATCAAGAATGATCCACCACCCAAAGGACATCCAGCCAACTTGACACAACTGTGAGAAGCATTGAAGTCAACATGGGCCAACATCCCTGTGGAACGCTTTCGACACCCTGTAGAGTCCATGCCCTGACGAATTGAGGGCAAAAGGGGGGCTGCAACTCAATATTAGGAAGGTGTTCATAATGTTTTGTACACGCACGCGCACACACACACACACACACACACACACACACACACACACACACACACACACACACACACACACACACACACACACACACACACACACACACACACACACACACACACACACACACACACACACACACAAACACACACACTGTCCTACAAACTCACCCATACCGTGACAGAGTGGGTTCTGTGAGTGAGCCTGTTCTCAGTCGGAACTGGTCCAACTCTGATCTCAGCTTGTCTATCTCATCTGCCAGATGAGTCTGGAGGGAAGCCGGGAAACAGGGACGACATGAGGTGTACAGAAAACCTTGTGAAGTTTCTTATTCATTACTGTAAAACCCTCGATTTCAATTTCAATCTCCACAACATGATTGGACAGCACTTGCTAGTCAGTTCTCGTACTCTGCCTGGTTATGGATTATAACTATCTCACTATCTGAACCGAGAGCAACGTTTTTTGTGAATATTCAATGGAGAAGATGACAACAAATTAAACCCAAAGCCCAACACCCAGATCATTATTTATCTATTAAAAAGCACTTTATTAAACCAACCTTGTGTAAAATTAAAAACTGAGGGAGAGAAAAACATAATCATTTCTGATCCGGGGGGACGTACTTTTTCATGGATTGAATCCTCATACTGTTTCCTGTAGCCTTCCGAGTCTTGTATTAAAACATTCTGAAATGGAAAGGGAGGTATTCCAGTCAATCTATGGCCATTTCCTCAAATTCATCTGAAATAAAACTTTATGACATATTGGTATTGATGTGGTCTCCACGTTTAACCTTCTCTTCCAGAGCAGCCATCCTCTCTTTCAGGTGGAGCTGAAGACGTTCGTTGGACTCTGTAAGAAGTCTGTCCACCGTGTCCGATAGGCGCTTGTTGTGTTCCTCATTCATCTTTTCTCTCTGCCGAGCCTGAGGGGGACAAAAGATACAAAGTGTGTGACTTTCAAAAGCAGAATGTAGCAGCATGTAGCTTAATCTAGCATACTAGCCTTATGGCAGCTAGCACGCTAGGCTGCCCATGGTCAGCACACAGGCGGCATAGCATCATGTAGCATAACCTAGCCTAGCATGTTAGCACAGTCCCCCGGGGGTGACTCACTCTGAGCAGCTCCTGGTGCTTCTCCTCCAGCTGTCCCTCCAGGTGCCTCATGCGTTCCTCGATGCTGCCGTGGCGCTCCTCCGCCTGCAGGGGCCACCACACAGACAGGGGGGAGAAAGGGGGGCAGGGGGCACAGTGACCCGCCAGTTTAGCAGCCATGGAGGGCAACACAGGCACATAATGCAGGGGCAACAAGACAAGACAGAGCCAAAAGCCTCTACTCCTCCAGTCTCAGATGGAACAGATAGATCACCAAAGCACAGGTAGAGAGAGGGGTGAGAGAAGGGCCAGGTCACAAGCAGTTGCTGCAGCAGTTAAGTCTACTAGCAATGAGCCCAGCCAGTGACATGCAGCTTTCCCCACAGTTTCAACCCTGCCTACGGACACAAGGAAAAACAAAGATCCCCCACAAGCAATCCCAGTACAATGACTCGCGACAACAGAAAGAAAGAAAACCAGCATGGATTTTTTTTTAAATGTAGTCTAGTAGTTAGCGACAGTACTGTGGCACCCTGTGGGACTACCTTCCTAAGAATGGAGTTCATGTCTTGGAGTTTAGCTTCCATAACAAACTGATAATCATCAGGAGAGGAGGCGGAGCTCGAGTCAGACTATGGGGCAGCAGGAGAGGAGAGGAACATATCACAGGGTCAGAGGTGATCGCATGCATAGCCTGCACATACAGTACTAACACATAACAAACAACACATCATTGAAAAGACTCACTCCGGAATATTCTACATGTATGAATATTCAGTTAGTTATACATAAGCCGTTTTGAAATGAACTCTCCTAGAATATGATGGAGCGGTTAAAGTAACTGTCCAGTGATAATCTCACTTTTAAAAGTTCATATTCTGTTAACTCATACCCAAATAATTTTGCTGACTCATCCTATACTCGTATTTGTGGCCTAAGCATAAATTGGAAAAGAACACATAAAAGATTTTTGAAACAGTCTGTTTGAGATAGAAGTTTGAGGTGGGCCTCAACTTCTATCTCAAACAGACTGTTTCAAAAATGCTTGCTATTTCCTCCTGGAGGATGAGCTGGCCAATCAGCGGTCTACTTGCATGAATATTTTATATGATCGGTATACGCCCACACCATTCGGTTGTTGCGGTATGCCCACAACATTCCAACACAGAAAATATGCTTTTTAACATAATTAATTTGTAAAACTGTGTGAAGGGAACTATTTCACTCATATTGTATTTCATTTTAGGTCATAATTCATAGACATCTGGAAGCACTGGAGTTACTTTAACGATGGGAGCAACGTGTGCTGCGTCTGAGTCTGCATGCACACACGTGTGTTTATGTGTGTGTGACCGTGTGTGTGTGTGTGTGTGTCCTCTCACCTTGGTGAGTGCTGCTATCCTCTGGGCCAGTTCAGCCTCCACCTCTGGCAGGGTCTCAGCCTTTCTCATGGTCTGCTGCAGCTTCTGCTCTGCTAGCTCCAAACGCTCCAGCAGCTGCCTGTTCTTATCCTCCATCTGCACACACACACACGCCATGCATGCACAGGGAAACAAACACACACAGGGAAACACACAGGGAAACACACACACAGAGGGAAACATTGTGACTTATGACCTCGTCCCATATCACACATGGAGTACCACTCAATGCCAATCTCAAGAGCGTTATCTGAGTATTTCTGGACAAACTAAGTCACATGTAATACATATAGAACAGAATACAGTATACATACCGCAGCCAACGTGAGTAAAACATTTAAATGTGTTAACCCTCACAAGGCTGCCGGCCCAGACGGCATCCCCAGCCGCGTCCTCAGAGCATGCGCAGACCAGCTGGCAGGCGTGTTAACAGACATACTCAATCAATCCCTATTCCCGTCTGCTGTTCCCACATGCTTCAAGAGGGTAACCATTGTTCCTGTTCCCAAGAAAGCTAAGGTAACTGAGCTAAACGACTATCGCCCCGTAGCACTCACTTCCGTCATCATGAAGTGCTTTGAGAGACTAGTCAAGGATCATACCACCCTACCTGACACCCTAGACCCACTCCAATTTGCTAACCGCTCTAATAGGTCCACAGACGACGCAATCGCAATCACACTGCACACTGCCCTATCCCATCTGGACAAGAGGAATACCTATGTAAGAGTGCTGTTCATCGACTACAGATTAGCATTTAACACCATAGTACCCTCCAAACTAATCATTAAGCTCAAGACCCTGGGTCTCGACCCCGCCATGTGCAACTGGGTCCTGGACTTTATGACGGGCCGCCCCCAGTTGGTGAGAGTAGGAAACTCCACCCCGCTGATCCTCAACACTTGGACCCCACAAGGGTGCGTTCTCAGCCCTCTCCTGTACTCCCTGTTCACCCATGACTGCGTGGCCATGCACGCCTCCAACTCAATCATCAAGTTTGCAGACGACACTACAGTGGTAGGCTTGATTACCAAGAACAACGAGACGGCCTACAGGGAGGAGGTGAGGGCCCTCGGAGTGTGGTGTCAGGAAAATAACCTCATACTCAATGTCAACAAAACAAAGGAGATGATCGCGGACTTCAGGAAATAGCAGAGGGAGCACCCCCCTATCCACATCGACGGGACAGTAGTGGAGAAGGTGGAAAGTTCCTTGGCGTACACATCACGGACAAACTGAAATGGTCCACCCACACAGACAGCGTGGTGAAGAAAGCGCAACAGCGCCTCTTCAACCTCAGGAGGCTGAAGATATTTGGCTTGTCACCAAAAGCACTCACAAACTTCTACAGATGCACAATCGAGAGCATCCTGTCGGGCTGTATTACCGCCTGGTATGGCAACTGCTCCGCCCACAACCGTAAGGCTCTCCAGAGGACAGTGAGGTCTGCACAACGCATCACCGGGGGCAAACTACCTGCCCTCCAGGACACCTACACCACCCGATGTCACAGGAAGGCCATACAGATCATCAAGGACAACAACCACCTGAGCCACTGCCTGTTCACCCCGCTATCATCCAGAAGGCGAGGTCAGTACAGGTGCATCAAAGCAGGGACCGAGAGACTGAAAAACAGCTTCTATCTCAAGGCCATCAGACTGTTAAACAGCCACCACTAACATTGAGTGGCTGCTGCCAACATACTGACTCAAATCCAGCCACTTTAGTAATGGAAAAATTGATGTAAAAAATGTATCACTAGCCACTTTAAACAATGCCACTTAATATAATGTTTACATACCCTACATTACTAATCTCATATATATATACTGTACTCTATACCATCTACTGCATCTTGCCATCTTGATGTAATACATGTACCACTAGCCACTTTAAACAATGCCACTTTTATATGTTTACATACCCTACATTACTCATCTCATATGTATATACTGTACTCTATACCATCTACTGCATCTTGCCTATGCCATTCTGTACCATCACTCATTCATATATTTGTATGTACATATTCTTCATCCCTTTACACTTGTGTGTATAAGGTAGTTGTTGTGAAATTGTTAGGTTAGATTACTCGTTGGTTATTATTGCATTGTCGTAACTAGAAGCACAAGCATTTCGCTACACTCGTATTAACATCTGCTAACCATGTGTATGTGACAAATACAATTTGATTTGTATGTGACAATAACATTTGATTTGATTTACTGTATGTATACACTGAAGTCATTCTATATCAGAACCACAGACAACCTTCCACTACATAGAGTATACATTAGGGATGTAATGATTCACCGATACACATCGGTCCCCTAATCAAATGTTTAAGATACGAGTGCATTGTTCCGCGGACCCTAAACCGATCCAAATGCAGGATGGATCGGTCAGAAAATCAATTCAAAAGTTACGAATCGCTGGTTCACTAAAATGTTTTGCTCATATTACATTCTATCTTCTGAAAATACCTCTCAGCTGATGCGTCCTCTCCTTCAGTGTCCAACTGCATTTAACTGTGTTGGCAGTCATTGATCTACAAGTCATTTTGCATGCTGAACAACCCCGGGCGATATCAGTAGCCTATAGTCAAACACCGTTCCCAGTTTCGCAAACTGACCAAGGCGCCTGTTCCTGATCTTGCACATCTACGGGCACCTTCAGCAGTCAAATGCTAAAATAGCTTGCGTGATATTAGGATTTATTCATTGAATGACAACCGCTGTCATTTGCTAGGTTATTGGTATCTTTGCGCTGTTGAAAATGGTGTTTTACTGGAATAAAATGAAACTACCGGAGACGTAACTCTCATCTGACTATACCTGCTGAACGGGTTTTACGATATATTTGATTTTGATTGTTCAGGTTCACCAACAGCAAAGGTTTTGGTAGTTCTGTTTTAAACATTCAGTGCATATGGTTATTGTTTCTTATATACAGGTAAAAAGTTGATAATTTCATAACGAGGACAGAAATCACTTTGTGAGGCTCACTGCACGGCCGAAGCAAGAGGAGAACATAATCTCACTCCGTAAAAACACCATTCGATTTGGAGATGGGGGTGAAATCCAAAATTGTGCTGTATATTCATTGCCCATGGCATAGCTAATTTGTAAACGATACATATTGATACATTACTAGATCAAACACTTAATCTGCAAAAATGATAAGTTAATTAGTGGGTGATGGTGATTTCAGAACGAAAGTGGGGGGGACAAAAAACATTACCACCCCTAATCTGATAGTGGGGTGGCTCAGCTCAGGTGCCTTACATAGTACATACACCATAGACATACATCATTTACAAACAAACACACGTCAGATTAGACGGATTCAGCTTAGAGGCCCAGCTCGTTCCTATATCGTATTGGAGCCCATATATCTAGATATGTATCAAATCGTATTGAAAGAGATAGATGCACACCCCTAGTATACATCATTTAAGGTACAGCAGTAGAGACAAAGTGAAACCTCTGTTTCCCTATGTCCCAGTCAATCTTCCTCCTGGCTCTGCTCAGTTTCAGGCTGTTCCATTTCCAGAGACTATTTGGCAGCTGTCTCCAACAGCAACAGAAGCTCCCGTCCCCCCCATAGCATCGGCCCTGGCAGCCCATACCCAGTAATTAGACATGAGTGGGCTAGGGTCCGTGGGGGGCCTGGAGGAGCCAGTCCAGGGCTCTCTGTGTGTGTCTCTCAGCTATACTGTGTATTTACTACTACTGTATGTATACACAGGCCCAGCACTCTACTGGCCTTGGGGGAAAAAACAACTCCCTGCATCCTCTCTCTCCATCCTTCCTTTAATCTCTCTGTCTCCCCTCTTCGTCCCTACTGAGTAACTCATCTTCAAAAGTCAGTGCCCAGGCACTGGGGCAGGGCCATCGGCGCGGCAACAAGAAAAACCAGATCAGCAGGGTTGGTGGTGTGATGTGAGTGCTAGGTCCATAGGAGGGTTTGGGGCTTCATTTCTGCATGCTCTGAGAATGCTGCTGGATGGAGTATCATTCAACTCTCATCCCTGGTTGGAGTTCGCAGTTAGACTTAGCCCAAATTTCCTAGTGGCAAGGGAATGAGTCAGGATGCCTTGGAAAGAACCTAAGGAACAATGCCAAAGACAAACCAAGGGCAAACATTGGATTAGAAATGTACGTTTAGAAAATTGCATATGGAAATTGCTTGTGGTTTATTTCCTTTTATAAACTGGGTGTTTCGAGCCCTGAATGCTGATTGGCTGACAGCCATGGTATACTGCCTGGCCGGTTCCCCTCTCTCCACTGGGATTCTCTGCCTCTAACCCAATTACGGGGGCTGAGTCACTGGCTTACTGGTGCTCTTCCATGCCGTCCCTAGGAGAGGTGCGTCACTTGAGTGGGTTGAGTCACTGACTTGATCTTCCTGTCCGGGTTGGCGCCCCCCTTGAGTTTGTGCTGTGGGGGAGTCTTCGTGGGATATACTCGGCCTTGTCTCAGGGTAGTAGGTTGGTGGTTGAAGATATCCCTCTAGGGGTGTGGGGGCTGTGCCTAGGCAAAGTAGGTTGGGTTATATCCTGCCTGTTATACCCTGCCAGGGCCACAGTGTCTCCCGACCCGTCCTGTCTCAGCCTTGTCCTGGACCTGCTATTTTG